>NC_141760.1:81377748-81690475 GCF_982258835.1 Parasteatoda tepidariorum
CATTTGGAATCTTCAGAGTTCATATGGCGAAATGATTGTTCTGCATCTATGCTAAACTCTATGTCAGCTCATTTTCCACCGAAATCCGATTGACTACTTTGATTTTAAATAAAGTGTTTTATTTTATGATTTGTCGCAAAAATTTTAAGTGTAGATTGGCGGCACTTAAAAACCGCCAAATCTGTAGCGGCGGTGGCGTTAATACGTAAGTACCGAATTTTTATTCCATACTTTTCTGAATCATATTACTTCAAACATTAGAATATACAAGAAATATACATAAACACATATTGTTATACCATTTAATTTTTCAAAAAAAGTATTTCGACAACAATTTTTATCAAAAAATTATAAACTAAAAAACGGAAAGTAAAGAATTCTTAGGATAAAAAACGATTTTAAGAATTCTTTACATTGAAATAAAAACTTCCATATTGTTTCTTTTTCTATTATTCTTATAGTTCTTAATCAGACGTAAAAAACCATTCTGTAGAGAACTATCATCAAATAAGAAAAAAAATATTTACAAGCAAATTTTTTTTTATAAAAATAATAACACTCACCTGTTTTATAAATCCGAAGAATTCCAAATGAAATGTTCTTCGTTTGAAAATATTATTTTCAAATAATATATGCATAGATTATCCCTTCATTACTTTTAGATAACATACCACACATCAAAATTTTATAAATGTAAGATCTCGATATGAATTTGAATATGTAGCTTAAAAGCAGAATAACTGAATTCTAGTTGAAATTATTCTTTCGAAACTAAAAAATACTTACCTAGAAAACGATACAAATTTATAAATAATCAGCACAAATGAATCTATTTCAAGTAGTTCGGATGATTATTTATTGTTGCTTTACGAATAATATAGATACAGAAATGTATACTATTCTATAAAGAAGAACAATATTTTATAAATATTATACAGTTCTGTGCATATTCTGAATTCTTATTTATTCATTGGAATGACGAAAGCAATGCTGACTTCACATTAATTTGTAATGAATTGAAGACAGAAAAAATTATTTTACCGTAATACACACTATCTGTAACAGCAAGTGATCATGAAATTGGAAGTTATGTTGTTGGTAATAGAAAGGTAAAAATTATTGAGAAATTGTTCTTCAAATGCTTGGCGTGTTCTGCTTCAATGTTTGGCATGTTCTCGTTAATTTTTTCAAGAAGTTCCACCTTTTCCTTAGGGAAATTTTGCTTCTTATTTGCTGCTAATAAAATGGCGTCCGTCATTGTCAGTGATTTTGTGGGAACTAATGTCCAATATTTTCAGTCTCCTGCTAGATGGCGTACTCGAGCTCGAGCGTTGCGATCGCGAATAGTTTTCTTTTAAAAAAAAATTTTAATTTCTGTAAAAGGCATGGGCAAACGATAAAAAACGATTCACTATTGCTTAATCACAATGAACTTTTAAAAATTTTTTTTCCATCTTACTTTTAGTAGAGCTATCTAACAACTTTACCAACATTACAAATAAAATATTAGCCGATGTTGTTGATTTGAAGATTATACACTCGAAAATTTAGAATATAGTGTCTGCCTCGCTTTCTACTCGTACTTCCGTGAAATTTCTATCAATGTCAGGATTATACTTTTGGCTCCTAAGTAACGAATTCTTTTTTATTTATTATTTTTCCTTATAATATTTAGTTATTTTTTATTTATTTATACCTTATTTTCATTTTTTCATTCCCTATTCTTATTTATTTATTCTTTATTTCATTTATTTATTCTTTATTTTATTTATTTATTCTTTGTTTTATTAATTTATTCTTTATTTTATTTATTTATTCTTTATTTTATTTATTTATTCTTTATTTTATTTATTTATTTTCAACTTTTATTTATTTATTTTCTATTTTTATTTACTTATTTTCTATTTTTATTTATTTATTTCAGTATTTTTTACTTGGTTTGGTCAGTATTTTTGGTCCGCTATTTTTTTATATTACTTTCTATTATAATTTTCAATTCTTCATCATTTTTTCCATTCCATTTCATTATTTATAAATAGATAAATTACACTTAAAGATTTTTCTGTTTTTTTCACGCAAACAAAAACGAAATCTATCAAATTGTAAAATTTAAAAAATGTCTTTATACCTATTTGACTAACAAATTTCTTAATGATATTGTTTAAAAAAGCATGCAAGTGTATTCAATAAATATGTGAAGTACTTATATAAGACATTTTTCTCGCGAACTAAAATGAAAATCCATCAAAGTTGTGCATTTTTCGAAGAATATCTATTTGTCAGAAGTAGTATTAGAGATTACAACAATTTTTTGTTTTTAGTATTTTCTACTCTAACAAATTTCTTGTTCTTCCTTCAATTTTTTAAAGTTCAATTTACATTAAATTAAATAGAACAACGTGAACTAGTGAATTTAACCAGCCATCGTTTCTATTATTGCAGCCTGACAAATGTTATTTTAGTTTTTTTTCATTAATAATATACATTAGTTATGCAAATAATTGAAGTTTTTTTTTATTCAAATGTATATATATTTTTTCTACAACTTTGTGACAAATGGAAAGAAATTTTAAAAAAAGTAATATTTAATTCAGTTTTGCACTCTTTGCAATTATTTTACGCTGTTTGAATTTTAAATAAACTACAAAGTTTACGATCTGCATATGAGTACACTCAAAGACACAAATTGCTCCAATGAGATGGAAAAAACAATTTGCATATAGAAAATGCAAAGTTCATACACAAATGCATCATCATTGTCGTCAACACTTACGAATAAGTCATTAACTCATTTGTTGCATTCGTTGCATTTGATCGATATTCTCTTGTATATAAATTTTTTGATCTCGTGCATAGATGTATGGTAACAATACAGATTACTAACAGAATCAAGTGTGCTAGCCATGTGAGCTGCTTTACATACGCCTACGGTATTCGTTGCTAAATCTAATTTACAACTGTTTGATCCTATTAATTTTTGTATTTCGTACATTTTATGCTTAAGACGTGATCCACAAAGTGAAGGGAAAGTAAAACTAGCCCATTTGTGACATTTATTGCATTTCGCTGATATTATCTTGCATGTACACCGAAGAGTCATTACATTATGACCACCCTCCATCTATAACAGTGGGCTAGTCCAGGTTTTCATGGTTTCTCACCCAGGAACAATGTTTTCATGGGGCACATTAGGACCCATAATCCCCATAGAACAATCCCTCTGACGTCTGTAAGCTACTTGAACAATGTTGCAGACCAGGTTCACCCAATCATGGCAACAGTTTTTCCTGCGGGGGGATGGTGTTTACCAACAGGATAATGCACCATGTCATAAGGGTCGAATCGTCATGGATTGGTTCGAGGTACATTCCAGTGACTTTCAAGTCATGTCTGGGGCCCTAAATTCACCTGACCTTAATCCAATAGAGCATTTGTGGTCCTACTTGGAAAACCAAATTCATGCTGCAACGCTACCCCCTCGCAATGTGAGGGAATTGCAGGACCAGTTGGTGAGCGCTTGGCACCAGATACCTCAGACTACCTATCATCACCTTGTGGTATCAATGCCACGGCAGGTGCTAGCGGTTTTGAGAGCTAAAGGTGGTCCTACATGTTATTAGCAGGGTGGTCATATTGTAATGGCTCTTTGCTGTACATGGTTACAGTACAGACTATACATCAATCTAACTGTCACAAGTGTGGTAGCCCTGTCTGCTGCTTCACTTATATCTACGTCATACGCTGCTAATCTAATTTACAGCTATTTAATGCCTTCACGTTGTTTAGAACATGATCTTACCATGAGGTATTCTGATTGCCATAAGAGCAGTCATGCAAACTAACTAAACCTAAATAGCAAAAACTAATGACTATTGCTCCGCACTTTCATGAAATTTATTCCTAAAAAAAATAACTCTTCTGTCACATTAATGACCGAACCTAATAAATGAATCAAAATAAAAACTTTTCATGCGTTATTTTTTTTATTAAAAATTATGTTTTTAAAAATTCTACTAAATGGGATGACCATAAAAACTGTACACAAAACGATTGAGGCACTTAACTTTAAAAATGCACTCTTTATGCAAAAATGACCTCCAATTTCTTATTTTTCGATGAAAAAAGAGCAAGTCTGAAATTCAATTTCAATATCTTGTACCTGGTGCATAAAAGGCTTTTATTCTAGAATTTCGAATCAGTCTTTTCAAATGGAGTCGTAGTTTCGTTGCATTGCGAAATAAATGTAAAAAATGTAAATGTATATCTACAGTTAAATATGGAAAAATAAGACTTGACGAGAAGTCACTTTGCAATTCAGTCAGAATTTCAGTGTTATTGAACCACTAAAAGCAAAACCGAAATGGAAAATACAAGAGTAAGAACATCAATTCTAGTCTAGCTATGTTCAAAATAAGGCAAATATATATTTTGTAAGAAATGCTTTTGAAGTATAGAAAAATAAAATTTAATGAATTGGGTAAATTTATTCATAAAATAACGGAAATTAATTTATTAAAAAAACATAATAGAATTTTTATCTAAAAAGCATGAAATGAAATTAATTAAGAAAACGTAATTAGTTTTGAGAAAATTTTATTAATGAATAAATTCATAAAGCACATGAACACATTTTTTTATGGAAAAAAATGGTTTATTAATTAGAAGCAACTTAAAATGGTGCTCCAAACTTTCCGCAAGATTTAAATTAAATAGATAATTAGTTAATTTAATGTTGGGAACCAAAAAAATAATACATTTTGACATCTGACAGTATAAGGTTAGTAAAAATGCAGCACTACACGAAAGAACAATGAGTTTTCAGCCTTGAACAATGTTTTAAAACTATACAGTTAGAAATGTCTCACAAAAAATGGTTAAATAACAATTTATTTTATTGTTATTTTACCATATTCAAAGAAAATAGTCTAATAACCATAAATAAGATGATACTTTAACTGTTAACTGTGATGAAAACCGTTTATTAACTGTTCCCACCTAATATGGTTAAACACTAGAATTTTATTTCATCAGCTTTGCTCACCTAATGAAGACACTTAGTTCTTTGCAACTGTGCCCGTATTGTAGCCGAAAGGGCTAATTTGTCAATATCATGACTGTCAGAACAGTGGTACAAGTTCCATCGGGGACACCACGATATTTCTTCCATTCCCTACAATGCATGAAGAGTTTCCAGTGTCTTGCTCTCTTCAGTTTGTGAACCTGGACCATTAGAATCTGATACTATCATTCATGTATAGATGGCAGCACCATAAAGCTACTTATCACAAAAAGTCTAGTATTTACATGCTATGTAAATGGTTAAAAAAACGTATAGTTTTGCATTTATGGTTTTTTAACCATACTAGTTGTAAACGGTTTCTAAATCGTAAAAATAACAAATGTTCTTTACCTTAAACGTTACGGTTAATTGGACGGACAGACTGTTGCTTGTTATTTTAACGTAATTTTAGAACGAAAATTCTGTCAGTGTAATGCTTGGATGTGAACTTAAAAATTAAACTGGCGAAAATTAATAATTGTGAAATTTAATAATGTAATTTGATAATTAAATTTGCTAACTATAGTTTGTTAACTATAGTTAGCACAAAATATGGTCGTAATATTGATTTAACTTTGCCAGCTGTGTGGAGAATTGTATATTGAAAAATTTAAGAAAACTGAATCAATTTGGGACGCTATAAGCACTCTGCCACCCAATACACGTGTGCTTTAAGATGTGTATTGAACAAAATGTAGTTTCAATAACCTATGAATTATCCAATTGCTTCACGAGACATTTCCTGATAGTGTATTCCCTTGTTTCGGTGATCAGAATTATCATGCGTTTTTGCACTATTGAATTTCGTCTTATGGGGTTATTTAAAATTAAAACTGCATGTTACGATGCCTACATCCACCCTTACAATGAAGTAAGAGATTCCACGCTGTATCAAAAAAATCCGCAGTATTTATGCAAAATGGTGGTGAAAAATTTCTATAAGAAAGTGCGCAAGTGCCAGCAAGGCTTCAGAGCTCATTTGTCCATGGTGCTATTGCACGCATAACCATATTCTATGTGCCTTATACCTTATATTTCAATAAAAAAATCTATAATTTGAAAAAAAGAAACTGTTTTTTATTTTATTCAAGCCAAGCGTAAATTGTGGGAATTCCTTTATGTAAAAGGTTT
The DNA here is from genome assembly GCF_982258835.1 of Parasteatoda tepidariorum. Classification (NCBI taxonomy): domain Eukaryota; kingdom Metazoa; phylum Arthropoda; class Arachnida; order Araneae; family Theridiidae; genus Parasteatoda; species Parasteatoda tepidariorum. The sequence goes on from NC_141760.1 coordinate 81,383,939, forward strand.
ACAATTTATCTTGTCACCGCAATGAAAACAGTATAAGTTTTATAAGTTGGGGACATATTGTTTTCGTGGTCAACTTATATAGGAAGCAGGGTTATTTTTTCCCCTGTCATTTCTAAGATTATGTTATGATTATTTACACATTTGATTACCAATCACACTAAAGATAAATACAATTGTTTTTTACATTACTTTAAAGTGTATTTTGCAAATACCCAATCTATCTTAAGTAAAGAGGTTCAAAACTGGAATGAATTTATTTTTATTTCTAAGAAGTTTATCATTTATTAAATAAAATAAATGATAAACTTCTTAGTTTAAAATACCAAATATGCCAATTTTGTTAATAAAGAATCAAAAGCTATTTATTATAAATATTTCTTTTAAATATAACAACACAATAATAGTTTTTTAATCAAGTTATGAATGATTTAAAACAGTATGCAATAACAATCTCAGGTAAATTTGACTTATCCAGCAGTCAACATGCACGATAAAAAGAGTGGTCAGGAAACAAAGGTTTTGCTACTTTTTATTATGTGGAATAAATTTAGTTCTTGAAAATAGAGGTCAATATATACAGATAGTTAACTCATATTTGTGGTCAAAATGAAAGGGTTTTTTTTCTGAACGAGTTTCACTCGTTTTGGTTTAAATTTGTTTCTAAGCTTTTACTGATTTCGATGACTTTTTTCATCTCCATATCATACATAAATCAATGAACGAGGGAGATCATTTCACGTTCTGTATTCCAATTTTTTGAATCATTTTAAATAAAAATGCATAGATCTTTGATGGGATTCGGTGAATAAATCCGAGAAAGGATTATAAGATTTTACTAATTCGAAAAGTTTTTAGATCACTTTGAACGGTCACTTTGCGTATTGAAAAATATTTTTTCTAACTTTGGACCAAACAGGGAGCCAAATCTTGTTGGAAAAAACCTTCTTTTGAATGATACCCCTTTCTCAGCTCTAATATCGTCTCAACTCTAGTATCGTACATCATTTTCGTGTATTGTTTGCTGTTATTATCTTATTATCAATATCTTATTAGCGGGGACGATAAATACCAATAAAATGTTGTGTTTTCTAAAATGGGTAAAAAATCAAGAAATCAACCTTAACCCCTTAACGATCGGTTAATTTCCAAGAAAACTGTCATAAAAGTGTCTTTTTCATCCCTGTATCCCTGATTAGTGATGACATCTAGTTTAAAATAAACTTACTATCTACAATTACCTTAAAAATATCCTGGTACTGATCATTGGAGTGTAAAATGAGGAATAAAATGTTTCACGGGCAAAAAGAATTAATTAGTTTCATTCTTATTGGCTCGCTACTACTGAACACTCCAGCCCGGAAATATCACGGGAGCGAGAAAAAGAGGGCGAAACCTCACCCCGTAATTTTCACGGGAGTGAGAAGGAAGGGGTTAATTTATTTAATACACCAGCTACTCTACCTTTGTAATGAATAACTCTTTGTTCATTGAGCTTAGCAAAAAGGAGTCCGAAATTCAATACATTTAAGAAGAAGAGTTTTATAAAACAATAGTATTTATTTGATTTTTTGATACTCTTGTAACTAAATACCCTGATCATTTTTCCAACTCTATTTATCATAAACCATCTCTCTCTATTACCATCTCTTTTTTTCCCTCATATTAATTCTAATCACCTTATTTGCCGGAAAATTTTTGCATATTCCTTTTTTTTTTTTTTTTTCTTTTTTTTTGCAACTTTATGATTTTGTTCGGTTTCAAATCCATTTTATTTTCCTGATTCACGTATTATGAGTCTTGAGAATGTGTGCCTATTTTTAAGCTCTCGAAACAGGGCGACTTCTACCCCCTTCATAAATTTTTGAAGTAAATTTATTTTTTTTTTATATTACCTAATAATATTTGAGGTCTGCTAATTAAGGGATGGTTCTGCATGATATTTCTGCTCCCTTTATTCATCATATAGATATAGTTATTCTTAAAAAAAAATTTTAAAAAAAGCAAATGAATTACATTTTTAGGCATCTTACAACATATTACTTTAAAACGAGAGAAAAAATATTTTTCTTTAAAAGCAAATTCGAACAATACCACTTATTGGCAAATTATATCTTTAATCAAATTTGGTTTAATTTCTATTTAATCTGGCATGAAATTAATAAAAGACGCGACACTCCTAATTTGCAAATTATCCAACCAACAATTCGTGCCCGAAGACATACTCCAACAACTTCATTAATATTCCACTTATGTAGCCTTAAAAGGAGTTATATTAACTGCTAGAAAATAGCATCAGTTTGTTGACAGAAACTTCGGATTAGCGTAATGAAACTTATCAAAGATCCGGCATATGAGAGGCTACCATTTATGTGAAGAACTTTGAAATTTTCTTAAGAGTTAGTTTATTGATCGCACTGCATTCGAGAGGTAAAGTGGAACCATTACGCAAATGGTATTCTTTTCTATAACAACATTTAAAGGGATTATAAAATATGAAGGGAAAAAAAACGAAATCTGTTTAATTAATAAACTTCACCGCGCACTAAAGATATTCACTATTCTACTTGTATTTTCATATTACAATATTACATACTACATTTTTCAAGTCAATATATAACTTAAAAGCATTTTGCTGAGAAAGCAAGTTTTTTCTTGAGTTTTTAAACACAAAAACTTATTTTTCTGATTATTAGAGAATCTATTATTTTTTTTAGCTGTATTTTTTTTTTATTACGTTTAGAGTCTAAGTAAATTTTATTAAGTTTTGATTTTAGATCTGGGTTATTTTAAATATCTATTTTTGTTATTTAGATTTCATAATTTTTTTTATTATTATAATAGTTTTTATTCTTATAATAATTTTTTTTAAAAATGCATTTTACATTTAATAAATTTCAGCCATTTTATATAATATCTTATTAGAATATACACCAAAGAGCCATTACATTATGATCACCCTGCTAATAACATGTAAGACCACCTTCAGCCCTCAAAACTGCTGGCACCCGCCGTGGCATTGATTCCACAAGGTGCTGATAGGTAGTCTGAGGTATCTGGTACCAAGCGCTCACCAACTGGTCCTGCAATTCACTCACATTGCGAGGGCGTAGCGTGGCAGCACGAATTTGGTTTTCCAAGTAGGACCACAAATGCTCTATTAGATCGGGTGAATTTGGGGGCCAAGACATGACTTGAAAGACACTGGAATGTTCCTCGAACCAATCCATGACGATTCGACCCTTATGACATGGTGCATTATCCTGTTGGTAAACCATCCCCCGCAGGAAAAACTGTTGCCATGAATAGGTGAACCTGGTCTGCAACTATGTTCAAGTAGCTTACAGACGTCAGGGATTGTTCTATGAGGATTAAGGATCCTAATATGCCCCATGAAAACATTGTTCCTGGGCGAGAAGCCACGAAAATCTGGGCGAGCCCATTGTTATAGATGGAGGGTGGTCATAATGTAATGGCTCTTCGGTGTAATCCCAAAATGAAGTTTAATAATTTCATTCATGGACCGACTGAAAAGAAGAAATTATTCTTGTGTGAAAATCATTGTTTCACTGATTTCTATACAAATTTGTGATTGAAAAACCACAGCCAAACAACGCAACTATTTTATTATATTACTATTTTTCGACCAAGTATAAATCACACAAATTAAACGATAAATATAAGATAGAAAAAAAATTTTAATACTAAAAAAATTATCAAAATCAATAGAGAAATAGATGGTTGGCATTGCATATAAAACTTTCGTACACAAACATTTTGAATTTAACATTAACAAATTTAACAATATTTCTTGAAGCAATTATAAATTTAGATTCAAGGAATCCCCATCTTCCTTTCTTCTTTTTTACCTGTACCGCTTTTAATATTTAGATATTGAGAAAAGACAGTTTTAAAATTATTTAATCAATGGAAAACTCGTTATTGTTCATAAAAAAAAATATAAATCCAAATATACAGTACCACATACACTTTTTTTCAACAAAAGCATGCAAAATACAGTATTTTGATGCAAGCTGATGCACTGACAAAATAATTATGCTACCGGAATACAGTAAAATGTACCGTATTTCTGACTCTAAGAGAACAACAAAAAGATCGGTAATTTTTACCAAAGTGCTTCATTTGGGATTTTGATAAAAATAAAAATATAATATGATTCTATAATATATGAAAATTTCTATTACAGACCATTGGAAACTCACCGCTTTACCTTTTAAATTTAATTTTCTAAGAGCAGAAATATTTTTTTCAAAAATTACCTAAATAATTTTTTTTAATAAAAAATAAAGAGGTGAGTTTTCAAATGGCCATTTAGAAACTTTTCTACCAGTTTTTTTGTGCTTTCAGTTCAGGAGGACACTGGTCAATTTATGATAACTTGTACACGATGTGGTTCATTTTAATTGTCGTGTAAAAAAAATTCAGTAAAATAATAATTCTACAAAGAAAAAAAAACTGTTTAAAGAAAAATACAATTTTTTTACATAATTTTTCCTTATATTTGACGATTTAAAAGCTATTTTTCACTAAACAGTTTCTCTCTGTTGATTAACCCTTATCATAACCGGATTGAAATTTGCCAATTCAAATTATAGTTCTTGTCATACAGTTTTGCTTACTGTAAGATAACTGTACCTTTATTCAAATCATTTTACGAATATTTCATATGCTTTCTCTTGCTTTTCACAAATTATTTTTAGGTTTCTAACATCGTAAAAATAAATTGTCGAATTGGTATTCTATCTGATTATCATCTGTTCTTAAGATATACATTTTCAGTAAGTTAAACTGCCAGACATTCTTATAAGAGTGAGCCACTATACTTTTAATCATTTTAATACTTAAATATTTTTTTTTTATTATTTCCAATGAGATACACAATCAGTCTTCCCGATGAGCAGACCTAGTGCGTTCTCCAGAAGTGGTATCCACTCTTTCAGGACCACCACAATGGGTGAGATACCGTTGGCCTTGTTAATTTGGACGTCTAGTTTCTGCCACACTAGATGGCAGCACCGAGACTCTATTTCGATGCTAAAGTGCTAAATATAATTTCAGTAAAAAAGACTTTTAACGTAAACACAGTAAAAGAGTTCTTACCCAAATACTTGAGCTGCCGAGGCTCAGATGGTGGCGATGGCCACCCAATGACAGGAGAAATGTTTGACGTTGACTGGTCATGCTCCGGCGTTGACTGGTCATGCTCATGGTTATCCCCGACCACAATGCTGACATGCTTATTTTAAAAAGTTTCTTCCTTGTTGCTAAAATAACAGAACTTTTTTCTAAAATACGAGTGTTTTTGTTTAAATAATACAGTTTGTTTTTGAAAATCACAGTAGTTAGAAAGTAGGAGTCTATTTCTGAATAACTGCATCTTACTGCGAAATAAACGGTTTTATACTGACAGTTTCTTTTTCTGAAAATTTAGCAGATTACTTTTTACAGACTAGTTTAAAATTGATTTTTATTATTTCATATATTCGCACTCGAACTTTATTATTATTTATTTATTAAATTTTAAAGTTACATAAATTTTTCAAACTTTAAAAAAATATATATTTTATTACATAACTGAGTAGTTTATATTGAAAATGAATAAAATTAATTTTCAAACGATTCCTCACGCGTAAGACTTTGCGCCTGCTTTTAAAAATTCCAGATGCAAAATTTCTTTTAGCATTTGCTATAAATACAAAAAAATATATTGATTCCTTTTTTTTTTCATTTATTCTCTGCTCTACATGAGCAAAATTATAGGTTGTCTAGACACTGAAATCTTTTCCTGGGGTTAATTTTAGCTTGTATTACTAACTTTTTTGCGTCTCTCACACGGTGAAAAGCAGCAAAATTTTTCAATAACGGAACACAAATAGACCATCTTTGTCTGTACAGAGAGCTATTTTTGCTCCAATGAACTAAATCCTTACTTCGGTATACTAACTAGTACATGAACATATTTATTCAGGAGTTCTACAACAAAGTTTTGCTTTGAGTCTAATATATTTCCTAAATCTTTAGTTTCTTTAAATGTAAAAATTTACATTTTACAAAATATGTATCTTAACTTTATTAAATTTTAGTAATATCTTTTTTCCATATTAAAATTCAGTTTATATAATTCTTTACATCTTTAGTAAAAATGCTTGTTATTTTTTACATCTGTAATGTAAACCAGCATGTGTACACTCGGGAAAAAAAGCATGGTTAAAACAACCAGAATATGGTAAAAATTAACCATATTTTTGGCTGTATGAGAACACCATAAAGCTCGATAATTTCTCTCAAAGTGTTTTTTTACCGATTACGGTAAAGTTAAAAATAAGAAAACGCTTTATAAAAAATGAAAGATGATAAAATGAAAGTCTTATAAAAGAGATGATAAAATCTAGTAAATGTGGTGAAATTCGTGAATTTATCATGACACTTTACATGCCTAAAATCCATTTATTAAGTTAAATTTACTTTTCAACTAGGTATTTTTTTACTTAATGTTTAGTAGTAAGAACTATAATTTTAAAAAACATAATTTGATAATCCATTACGATATGAAGAAAAAATTACCAAAAAAATTGTTTAAATGCCGTATATTTTGTTTTTAATAACCAAAATAATTGTTAGTCATTTTAAGAAATGTCATTACCATACAGCGCGGTACAACTTTACCACATTTTTTTCCTCCCTGTGAAATGCTATTAAAGTTTCAAGATCCAAACTGAAGTTCAAAAAGAAGTTCCAACGCATAAAAATAAAAAAAAGCATTTAATAATAGCAAATTCTCAGTTTTTAATCAATTGTTTACTCTTAAACAGACTCATAAACGTTTTTACTCATAAACGTTTAGTATATTTTAGATTAGTTTATTTACGAAGTGGGTTTGAAAATCTAATTTTTCTTCACAGCTAACCATGTAATTATTAAACGAAGTTATAATCTAAGTTTTGATCCAATTTTATAAGCAGTTTCAAGATTTCACAAGCAGTATTTTAGTAAAGTTTTGTCTTAATAAGAACCCATATAAGATGCTTAAAGTATGTAGAACGTTTATGAACTTGAATTATTTATAATAACATAGCAGCCGTCTGTCTTTCAAACTTATTTATACAACCTACTTATTTCATAGCTTGTTTTTTTATAAAGTTACAATAACCTGTGTAATTGCCGTGCAACTATGAACTCACAAAGGGATCTGAAGGGTTTTCAAGAAAAATATCCGTGACGACATGCTTTATTCTGAACAATTAAACTCCTAATATAAGACAATTCATAAATGATTAAATAATTTTAAAATTCCAGCAAAATACTGGAACCCACTCATTGGAAATAGAAAATAAAACATATTTTTTCTAAATTGAAATTTTCTACGAACTCAAATATTTGTTTGCAGTTATTTATTCGAAGTTTTGTCTTTAAATCTGTTAACTGAACCTCAAATCTTTCAACTAATGGGCAATATTTCTCGACTTCTAATGAACCTATTAAGTCAAAATTTAATAGTTGTTTTGAATACTTGTTGCTTAAATTCATAATAGGACTTGAATATTGGAAATATTTTTTTATTAAAATATTTTTGTTACAATAAAAGACATTAGTTTAATTTTAATTTTAAAAAAAAAATCATTTCATACTTTGATTTCCTAGAGCTAGAATGGCCGCAAGAAAAACTTTCACTTTTGTTGACCATGCTCACTTCGGCATAAGGGAGGAGGGCAATTTATTCGGGGCACAACTTATTAGTGAAAAAAGTGCTCATTAAAAAATTCTAGAAATAGCCATTATTCAAACAATAATGTTTCTAAAATATTTTTTACTCCATTCTTACATTAATTTTCGAAAAAAATAGTATTACGAATTTTTACAATTATTTTTTAAAACTTTTTACAAAAAAATGTATAATTTGGGTCATGGCTTACAACAGATCCAATGCACGTATTTGTAACGAAAATCATATTGGTACTCATTTTATTCGAAATTAGTTTCGCTACAACTTTTGTATTTCTACTTTTTCAATACAAGGTGATATTTGTGAGATATTTTGAAAACACCACTAAAAACATTCGTTTTCTGACCACGTTTTTTAACCTAGGAACCGATGCTCACATCGTTGGAGGATTAATACTTTACTGATTCATATTGAGACATTACCAAAAAGTTCAAAACAAAATAATTTGTCTGAATTTTTTTTTCCGAATTGAGAATGTTTCTAAACTAATACTGTCTAAAATAATTCCTAATTTACGGACAACTTAACGAATTTGGTTGACGTTTATAACAATTATTACAACTAAGACTTTTTTCATGAAAAAAGGGAACTGGCTGTATAAATTAACGATACACTCTACTAATTTTATTGATGATCGTTGCAATTGCAAGCACACAGCTACTTTTTTAATGAAGACATGTTGCATGACTTATAACGTATAAATAGCAAAATCGTATAATTTAAGGTTGACTCTTAATTTTATTTTATTTTATTTTACAACCGTCCATGAACAGCCGACCCAGTTTTTAGGTTCACGACTACTAATGTTCAACTCAGTAGCCTTCTAATTTTGGACCCCATCCAGAAGACAAGGAAACTCCTGGATCAAGTATTGGAAGAAATTGCCTTCGTGGAGAACTTTTTGATGGAACTTACCCGCATTTGCGTGACATGGAGAGGAAGATCACGAGAACCTCCCACGGTTAGCCAGACGGCAAAGGGAGTGTAACCCATGATCCGTCTACCACTGAGGATATTTCACTATTTCACGTCAGCACTGTGGTCGTTGCAAGCTGGATGCGGATTCGAATCCACCAGCCATTTCTGGGATTCGAACCCGGTTCACCACAATGGAAGGCGAACGCTCTATCTCCTGAGTTTGAGAACGCTCTATCTCCTCTCTTAATTGTTATGATTTACTCTTCAAAATTTGCGTAAATACCTTTGAGTGTGTTTCTTAATTCCAAACATCAAATAAAATCTATACTCTCATTATATTTCTTTTTTTTTTTTTACTTTAAACACTTTTATACATCTTTTCCGAAAATTTCAAATGCTGAAATTTCAAAATTTCATGTTTTTCTCGGAGAGTAAGGTATTTTATGCATTACTTACGACATATATATAGATTATAGATTATTCATGATATTCAAAAGCCAATTTCTAGAATAAAATTTTGACCTAACATTGTTTTATTATATCCCAAAATTTTCTACATGTATTTAAGAGGAGCTTTCCTCCAATTCTAAAATATAAGAGAAAAAAAAATTATTACAAATTTAAACATTCCTTTTGAGTATTTTGTTAAAACAATGCTACCTTAACATGATAAAAACATAAATTTTGCATGGAATTAGGAGAAATCGTTAATCCGCTCGATTCAAGTTTACGTGACAAGACAAATTGCATTTTACTGTGAAATAGATCAAAATATTGCTTTATTGAAATTAGACTGCTCATTCATTTATAAACCATATCCATTATATTAGTACATTTTTGACAGTGAATAAGATGGATGTTTTTTCTCCTAAATCAAATATAGCCACATAAGTAAATAAGATCTTGATACAAACTGTTACTAAAGGAATGGCTTTTAAGTAAACAATAAGAATTTTAAAAATGCAAAATAGTTTTAAATTACATCGATGATTATATGATCGTATTATTTTAATGATTATAATAAATGCGTCTCTATAAATTATTAGATTCGTTATATCCAGCTTTTTAACTATGGTTTTATGCTTGAAAACCATTCCAATTATCTTATTACGGAAGCAATGGTAAATAAGACGAATGTACCTTCATTGCGTTATAAGTAATTCAGATTGAACATTGCATTAGAAGTAATTCAAATTAAACATTGCGTTATAAGTAATTCAGAATATCTTAACATAAACCTGAATTTAATTATCAATTAAGACTTTTTTGAAAATGCAAAGTTAGGTTTAGAATTTTCTAAATTCCGTTTCATCATTTATTGAAAAAAGATGTCTCCGTTAGTCTCATAAATTTTTGTTTCTAACCATTCTTCTATCTATTCTTCTAACCATTCCATGGTTTTATTTAAAAACCATTACAGCTAAACTATTACAGTCATGACGATGATTAAGATTAATGCTTTCTCTCTTAAATCAAATATAGTTGATGTATAAGTGTGATATAAATCGTATCTAAAGGAAATGTTTTTTACTCAACAATTATTATTTTGAAAGCATTAAGATAGGATCATTTCAAATCATTACAAAATCATTATAGAATCATTACAAAATTATTAGGAAATATATATTACCATTATTAATATTATTAATTAGGTAAAACCTTATTCCGAATGCTTAACCTTATTCCTTTGACAATGATTAAAGAATGATTTACCGCATTTCATTAGACTCCTAAAAATTATAATTTTACTGGTCAATGGTTTCAAACTTATAAATCTAGCATTCAGTTTTAGACATGCAAAAGTCTTTAACGATAACTGACAGAAGAAAAAACAAAATGGAAGAAATATGTCCGTATAATTTCAGTTTGGATACTGAAATGACCATATAAATTGCTCGGATTATATTTTATCTTTTAAATTGCATAGTAAAACTGTTTGAAAGTTAGTTTTTATGCTTTGCTTTCAATCAGGAACTTAATTAAAAATCTTAATTAAGTCAAAGAAATAATTTAATTTCTCTTACGACTTACTTATTTTTATTTCAAAAAAAATATTTTATTTAACTGAGCAACTGCTTAAGTAATTGTTAATTTTTAATTAAGTTGCTAAAGTAATGAAAATTTTATCAGCTATGGGGAAATTATAATTTTTTTTTCATAAAAGTAATTCTTTAAAATTATGTTGAAGAGTAATTTAAACAATTTTCCTTACCTTACCCTTAGGTATTTTAATTAAATTTTAAAATGAAAATTGAACTTTAAAACAGTTTCGTTATTGTTTTCCAGTGAATTTTTTTTCAGTTAAAATAAAAAAAAATCGATATTATGTACAGTTTTTATATAGTTGTTTATTAGTATAAGACGCTGAGAAATGATTACGTTATCATTATAGGCTGTATAGTTTTGAATACAGATAGAAATATTTTCACGGTAAAATTTACTGAAGTCATGCTCAGTTTATCCGTAAAATGTTTTTTAAAGGTGTTAAGGTTTTTTTTAAAAATTATTGATAAAATAACTAAAAGTAATGGCTTAAATATACAGTATAGTTACATATTACAGAAATAGTTTACTCAGAGCTGTTTATACCCTTAAATTTCTACAAAACTGTATAAAAAGTAGGGTTTTTTTTATTTAAGACAGTTCAAAAATTTCATTAAAAATATGAGGAACTATCAGAAATGACTTTATTTTACTCACACTACTGGGGCGATGTGAACAATGCTTACGAGAGGTAACAGTCATTTGAGAAATGCCTACGTAGGTCATTAAATTTTCTTTACTAAAAATATCTCCTCCAAATAGCAATATTATCTAAATTTGAGAAGAAAAGAGAAATAAAAAGGGATATATAGTTTGAAATTTGGTTCCTTTGTGAGAAGTGAAAACCTTAAATATAGTGCTTATGTACTCAAAAGTTCGAAAAAGATAACACTGGATAAAAACTTAAAAACGTGTTTTACGAAATTGTACGTCGCACAGTGGACTGATCGTAAAGACACGGTTCTCAGTAGAACACCGAAGTTAAGCATCACTGGCTGCGATCAATAAGCGGGTGGGTGACCACTTTGACCAGCCTGTGTAGGGACCGAGGGTGCGTAGCATCGGTCCTCGTTAAACTATTCTACCGCAAAGTGCTCGATTTCGAATACGGGTCATCGGGCTGCCAAAGCACGGAAACCACCCCCTCTGCGGGGGATCAAAATTGAGATGGCATGTCCTCCGATCATACTCAAGGATGTTTCCCAGAACGTTGCCGCCAATTGTCCATTGTGCAGCTCTAGCGCGATGTAAATTAAATACCTACCTACGAAATTGTACAGATCTTATTTTTTTATGAGAGTGAAAAATTCTTCTTTAAATATAAATAAAAAATTCTGACGTATAAATAATATCGCATAATTATCGTGTAATGACGTGTAATTATCGTTGACTTATAAATAATTAACCGCTTAGTTTTTTTTTTTTTTCGATAAGACCGATATATGAATAATGTAAATGCCTTAATATTTTTAAATCATCATCATATTTGGCAGGATGGACAAGAGAGTCCTTAAGGCATTCTGCTTAAGTTTTTCCCCAAACCAGCTTATTTTTAGATCAGGGCTTTATTTAAAATCTGATCCAAATCACTTCAAAATCTACCATTATTTTCTTGTACTTATCACTATGTTGGAGTAAAAAAATCTCGAGTTTTAATATGTCTGACCTCCTCATAGATGTCTTCAAAATTAAAACTATTATCGAAATATTCCAATTAAAAATGCAAATTTCTTGAAATTTAACATCTCATTTGAAGTTCTATTCCTATAAAATTAGTTTATAAACGGACCCAACACCATTTCAAGACGCAGTTTTTTTTAAATCGAGGCAGAATCTACTCTCTTAAAATGAAAGAGTTATTTCCCCTACTCAAAAAGGAGTTAAATTTTTTTAACTCAATTTGAGTGAAATGCATTCTTATTTGAGCGAAATTCTTGCTTTGCATTAACTCAAACTTGAGTGGTATTTATTAAGCAATATTTGAGTGCTTTTAGCTCAAACTTGAGTGATTTATTTATTATTTAATTGTGTGCGAGATATAAGCTGGAATTTCTATCGTTTTATTTTAAAAAGCAAACGATAATAAATCTAAATAAGATTGTTATGTTCTGTGATATAAATAGATTATGTCTTCCTTTTTATTTTACGTTAAAAAAAATTTTCTGGAGAATATGTCTCTTAATATTTTGAATTAAGAAGAATTAAAACAACTTTTAGTTCACAGTGGTATTTCTGAAGACGACGCTGTTTTACTTTTCAGTAAGTAGATATCCTTTGTTGTTTTTATTTTGAAAATACTTTTATTTTGAATGTGGTATATACACATTCCATTTAAATTAGTTGTTTTTCATTGTTTTTTAATAAAATATACTATTCTTTTAAATTATTTGTCAAAAAAATTTATTAAAATTGAAAGTGTTAAATGTGGATAATTATGAAATATTAAAAAAATTTGATTCCCTGCTAGAATCTTTGTCAAAGCATGTGGGAATATATTATATCTAATAAGAGTTTTAGAATTTTTTCAGATTTCATATTGAAGTTTTAACATTTTATTTTAATATAATAAATTTATATCAATGTTTTAGTTTTTTTGATGTATAATTTTGATACAAAACATTTCTGGATAATTAATTTCATATCACTCTATACTTCTTTTATAAAAGATATTTACGAAATTATTGTTCATACAGTCTATAATTGCTGTTATTTAAATTGCTTTCTATTAATAAATTTGACTGTCTTTAATTTATGAAAGTTCACATCTGCAACATCCATTCATTCAAATCAGAATCTTCAGATGTTCAATGTATTTTATTATAAATATATCATTCAAAGAAAAAGTGGAAAATATTATATTCAAAAAAAATTAAGCAGCATTTTGAATTTTTCTGTTTTTATCCTGTTTTTAGCTTTTATTTAATTGGAATTCAGAATTAATACTATCTTCTTATTTCATAAAGTATTTATCACATTATACAAACTATTTTTCCTTTGTTGATAGCATAAAAGTTCTTACCACTTTTCTTCAAATTCAATTTTCGAGGCAAAATTGAAAATGCAGAATTAATATTTAATTAAAAGTACAATACTAATTAAAGTATTTGAAAATGCAAATAAATTAGAATTTCACAATAGTTATAGATTAATAGTAAAAAAATAGGAGCAAAATTAAAAGTAATATTTATTATGAGATATAGTTCCATTTGAATTTATATACCTATATCCCAGCTGAAAATAAACTGTAGTTATTCTACAGAACTGAAGTAATTTCGTAGTTTTTCTAGAGTTAACTGCAAATTTTCTGTAATGCAATCTTAACTGTAAAAACACTGCAGTTATTTTGCAGCTAATGCGAAGTAATTTCTCAGTAATTTATTTCGAAAAAATTTTAGCTATTGTCTACAAAATTACAGTAGTTTAAGTGAGGTCACTTTAAAATCATAAATTTAGAAAAAACTGAAACTTTAAATCAGTGGTCATTATGCAGTAAATTTGAAGTAATTATGCAGTCATTGTTTCAGAAGTATACTTTCTGATGAATCTGCAGAAAAACTGCAATTACTTTGCATTGTTGTAAAATTGAAAGAGTTTGATGTCTTCAATCTTGCTTTCCTGGCTGGTATATTAAATTTTTATAATGTTTTTTCTTTTTGATTATATATTAATTTCTTACAATTGGGTAAAAATTCTAAAAATATATATTGATAACGCAAATAACGTACACTATCTATATTCATAATAGTTAAAATTCATAAAATACATACTTGATTTAATTGTAATTATTTATAATTCAGAAGCGATACAATTTAATTAGTTTAAAATATGCCTAAAATTAGGTATTTAAATATTTCTGTATTTTAGTAATTTTATTAAAAATGTCGTTTTCACTAATTTTTATTATTTCTTTCTTTTTGACTTAAGAAAACTGTGTTTGAGCAAAGTTTATGGTAAAAACAATATTAAAGTAAAGTCAAGTAGTTAATGTTAATTAGTTAATTTTTTTATTCGAATTCATACTAAGCTAGGATTATTGTAGAACAAAAATTATACTTATTTTTTTCTAATCAAAACAAATTTATAGTTTGGATTTTAAACAAATTTATATCAAAAGAGTTTGCAAAATTGAGTTTGAAAAAGGGTATTTAATCCAAATTTTTTAGCTTTTAACGTCCTCTTCAAAAATTTATTAATTTCACTTAGTTTCAGAAATTTGTCTTAAAAAAATTTAGGCAATTTAAAACAATATACCTTTTTTATTGCTTGAAAATAAAGCTTTATAAATTAAACGAATAAATTTGTTCGAAAAAAAATGACTCATAGTATTTTCAATTGAACCTAAATGAGCATAATATTTATAAAACTGCTTACTTTAAAAATTCGTTTCGAGCTCCTTACTTTTAAAAATTAAACTTCAAAGAAAAATGACGTAACTTAGGGTAAAGAAAAAAAACCCTCAAATCTTCAGTGGTTAGGAATTTTTCATAAAAAAAAACCTCTTAAGTAATAACTCATTTAATTGTTGTTTTACCGTATACAATCAAAATAATTGGATAACCACAAAATACTGCTATTCAAACTGCTAACTCTGAAAACATTTTTAACTGTGTTTTCACCTTATTTGATTTAACAAATAAAAACTTTGTCCTCGCCAACAAGACTCAGCTCATGAAACTAATTAGTTCTTTGTAACCGTCTTGTCATAGGACTGCAGCCGAGATGGTTAATCGGTCAATCTCACGACAGACGGGAAGCCAGTTCGAATCCCAGCCAGTGTCGATATGCTCACAGCAAAAACTTTCACCAGTACTATATTATATAATTCGATATTTCAATTCAACAAACGTTAAGATTAAAAAAAATCCTATCAAAAGGAATTTTTTTGAAACGAAAACTATAGTATTTTTTATCGCTTACGATAGATGGCACCACTAAATACAAAAATTTCGAATATTAACAATAAAAGTTTTGACTGCAATTTACAAACTGAAATACTGAAAATCACTCAAACACGAGTGAAAATAACTCGAGTTTAAGTGAAATTTTTTTCACTCAAATTGAGCTATTTCCATATAACTCTTTCACTTGAGTGATTTTAACTCAAGATGAGAAGGCCGGTTTTTTCTAGATGAAAGAGTTAAATAGCACTCAAGTTGAGTTATTTTCACTCGTTCATTTTAAGAGAGTAGTCATATTCATGTACTGATTCATAGGCCTACATACCACCCTCTCAGTAAGTGGAAAAATATTCCATGACCTCGCAAGTTAAGTTTTGATAGCAATGAGAAAATGAAAGGTGAAACTTCCGTACTAATATTTAAGAACATGAAACTTTGTTTCCGATGTAGTTTATTACTCTCAATCGTATGAAATCAAAAGAGAAGATAGGACTAATTTATAAGTTATAAGAATTTTATGAGCTACAGCTTTTTACCCGTACGTATTTAAACATCTGATATTGCTATCTAAGCAAATAAAGTTTCTTTCCTATGTATTTTTATGCTTTCGAATGGGAGTAAAATACAAGTCAATGGAACTAATCTATTTCAGAAATTGCAACATTTTTTTTAATAATAAACGTACTATTTTTCATCTGTACTTATATTTTCCGTTTTGTATTTTTTACTAAATGCTGGGAATGAGAACTATAATTTTTAAAACCAGAATTGCCCGTAAACCATTACGGTTTACCGGAAATTAAAAAAATGAATGGTATAAATATTGTATATTTTGGTTTTATTATATTGCTTTTTTCACCAGCAATGTCATTGCCATACAATATGGTAGTTTTACCGCAATTAATTTCTTCATATGGATAGCAATATCAAATGTGTGACTTGTAAGCAACTCTTACTTGTATACAGTACAAGTACTTATAAGAATTTTTCATGCTACTAAGTTGGGACAAATGTTTCTATTTAGTAATATGGAAAACACCACCGAAATACCTTTTTTTTTTAAAGTTGAAAAATCCAAAAATTATTTTTTTGTACACACACATCATTTTTTCTTTCAATTAATACTTAAAGAAAGAAAAAATTTAAACTTTGAAAAGAAATATTTTGACAGATGGATAATGCACTTCATAAAAGTTCTTAGTGAAAGAATCTTCATCCAAAATATAAGAAATATAAAAGCAACACGTCTAGTTGCACTTTAAAAATGTCACTTTATCAAAAGTTTCCGCGCAAAGAAGTTTGCTGTCTGAGAAAAGGTTAACAAAGTTAGAACTTTTATTGAGAGTAAAAATTTTGCCACAAAATGTTTTACTGATTTTCAGTTTGCGTACTTCAAAGCTGTAATAAAATAAAAAAAATTTAATTTAATGTTTAATTAAGCCACATTTCATATTCAGTGAGAATTTTCAAAGAAAGCTGGATTTTTGGAAAATTGAATTTGGAAAATTCTATAAATTTTTGAACAGTTACGAATCAAAGAAGTAACTTTTCTATATTTTTATTCAATTAAGTAATCTCATTCAAACTGTACTTACACTTTCAAAGCAGAATTGAATTTTTCAAATGAAATTCAGATGGGTGATTATATTTGTGTTTAAACAGGAGATAGAAATGTGGCTGATTATTTTTTTAATTATTATTAATTAACAGCATATTTTAACAATATTCTTTTTCAAATCAAACCCTTTTTAAATTAACTGAGATTCCGTAAGTTCATTAATGACATAAGACATGAAAAAAGATTTTAAGGGTCAGTGGTTGGCGGGCCATAACAATCCTATAATTGAAATACCTTCATTTAATAACAATATTAGCATATTAAGCCCCTATCACCACAGTACTTATCCCCACACCATACTACCACAAAACCAGAGCCACGGTGATCCACTGGAGAGAGCGGAAGCTCCAGGTTTGAATCCCAGCGTTAGCTGGTCGATGCAAATTAGGTTCCAGGCTCACATCAACTACAGTCGTAAGCTGACATAAAAAATTTACGTCGCAGATGACATAAAATTTTATTAGTGGTAGGTGTATCATGAGTTAGAGTCTTCTTGCCACCGAACTAACCGTGGGATGTTTCGTGGTTTCAATCTTCATTTAGCGCAAATTTGAGTTATTTAAATTAGAATTCCTTTACGACTACTTTATCTCAATGCTCTTTAAAGATGTTGGAGTTCCCTTGTCTCCTGAATTAGGTTCAGAATTACAAGGTTTTGGAGTTGAATATTTATCGGCGCAAACTCAGAATTCTTTCGGTTGTAACAAAATTCCACAATACCAGCAATACATGCTACCAAAATTGAATACGCATCACTGGTGTCAATGACAGGTGTTTTTCAGGCCTCCAGTAATAAAATGTTCTCAAATTTCACAATAAAAAATCTTTTGTTATGTATTTCCCCAGTAAAAATTAAAAGTTCAAAATAAAAACAATTAATAACAATAGTAAAAAAACTAATTTGCAAGCGGAATTCTGTTACTATTTCCCCAAGAACTTTACAACTTAATTCAGTTAAAAATATTTCCCATTTAAATTTACCAATCATAATGTCCATTTAGCGATTTTCCACAAAACACTGCTTGTATATTATTTTTAAATTAAGCATCATAATTTTCACTAAAAAATATACCATTTAATGCATTTAATCTATTGAACCTAATGAATTAATCTACAGAAGTAGTAAGATTTGAAAATTATAAAAAGCTAATATTAACATCATTATTGACATCATTTGTTTATGCATACTTTTTCTAAACATTTCAACTGCAATAGAAAACCTACATTCTTCCATATTAAGAAATGTTTCAAAACTAAAAATTTCAATAAGATAAAAATCAAAAACAATAATTTTAAAATTCTGATTTTTTTTTCTTATTTGTATCGTGGTGTCTGCTGCTATTTAAATTTTGAGAATCTCGAGTGCGTTTTAAAACATAAGCCAAATATAAAAGAAATTCCTCACAGTATTTGATATTATTGGCATTGGCTAAACAAAGTATGTTGCTTAAAAGTTATTTTTGTTGTAAATTTACTGAATTCCAAAAAGTCCTTCTTGTTTTCTTATGTAATAATTTTTAATCCCAATAATATCAATTACTTCGACCAGCGAAACTTCACAAAATATTTCTCTTCAAAAATTCAACGATTGCATTCTTTTAGAGTTTAATGTATCCTTGCTTTTTTTTTCAATATTTCTCAAACATTTTCAATTTTTTTTAATAATATACTTTCAAAATACTGTGCGGAATTTCTTTTATATTTGTTTTCTTAATAAACAATACATTAAAAGGGGTTCCCAACACTGACTCTTTTAATTAGGTATTTTAAATTCTTAATGCCAAATTCATCTGTTATTCTTAAAACGAGATATGACTTTTTATATATTAGATTCTTTAATTAATTTAAAACATATCAACTTTTAAACAAGGCATTCAGCTTATGCGACGTAAATTATTAAAAGTTTCTTTAATTATGTTTGCTTGAAATTTTGTTCGAGACAGGTCTTTTGTTTTCCAATAATTAAAAAGTACTGCTTATCAACATGTTTGTGACAAATTTCGATAAAAGTTATAACATTCTGAATTCAAAAATCTAATTCTACAATTCATCCGACATACCTTCAATCGCAAGCATATCAAGATTATTTGATTCGATTCTTGTTTATCAATTAAACTAAATCAATAACTGCAACGATTTTGCATTAATTTATAGTATTGCGTGATTAAATTTATTAAAAGTGTTACATGTGGTGATGGTTGTCAAATATTGTAAGAAATGAACGCTTCTGTTTTCTTCAATAAGTTTCATCATTTGGAATAATGGCAGAATCGAAAATTTTTATCAATAACGATATTTTAACTCAGTATTTTAACGATATTTTTCTAGTTTGAAACTCAAGAAATGGAAAATTATAGTTTGTCAATATTTGTTTCATTCTGTCATTTTAATCTAATTTGCTTCTAATGTAACGCTTTAACTTTAATATGATGCTGAGTGGAACCATAATAAAAAACAAATTTGCTTTAATTTTAATATGATGCTGAGTGAAACCATAATTCGCGATCGCATCGAACTATAGGGGGCGTTGTTGTATGAGACTAATACCTGCGATTTCTATATGAACAGTCATTCAGTTACTCTAGAGACGTCGTTAATGTAACACGTAGCATTGCAACGTTCCTTCTTTATTGTGGCTAATTAAATTTAAAAAAGAAAAATGCTTAATATTCTTTCTTATGCAAACGAAAACAAAATGGTATCTCTTTTTATTAGAGAAGGAATATCCAAAACACATCGGAAAAATATTTGTACATCAACAGAAAAAAATATGCATATTCTTATAAGAGTTGAAACCTAATGCCCGAGAAATAGTATTACTAAATTTAATGATATAACATGAAAGGCCCATTTAAACTTTACATTCTATAGTTTTAAGAATCATATTACTTCAAAAATTAAAATGAACAAAAAGTATACATAAGCCTCATAATTTTATGAAATTTAATTATATAAACAAAGCTTTTTGACAACAATTTTTATCAAAAACTTTCAAGTTTCAATAAAAATCATTATTTAGAAACTAAGAAACGTAAAATAAAGAATTCTGACGAAACGAAAACAAAAAAACAATTCTTTTTTGTCGCCATTTTTAGTGCTACGAAAATTCGTCTTTGGGATTTGCCAAAAACAAAACAAGATGCAATTTCATTTTTTCAGGAGGGAAATATTTTACCGAAAAAACGAAAATGTACCAATTCCCACAACATTAAACTTTATCTTGGTTAACATACGTTTTGGAAATATTATTTCATTTGGAATCTTATTTATCAGAGTTCATATGGCGATATGATTGTTTTGAATCTATGCTAAACTCTATATCGGCTCATTTTCCACCGAAATCCGATTGACTATTTTGATTTTAAATAAAGTGTTTTATTTTATGAATTGTCGCAAAAATTTTAAGTGTAGATTGGCGGCACTTAAAAACCGCCAAATCTGTAGCGGCGGTGGCGTTAATACGTAAGTACCGAATTTTTATTCCATACTTTTCTGAATCATATTACTTCAAACATTGGAATATACAAGAAGTATACATAAACACATAATGTTATACCATTTAATTTTTCAAAAAAAGTATTTTGAGAACAATTTTTATTAAAAAATTATAAACTGAAAAACGGAAAATAAAGAATTCTTAGGATAAAAAAACGATTTTAAGAATTCTTTACATTGAAATAAAAACTTTCATTTCTTTTTTTATTATTCTTATAGTTCTTAATCAGACGTAAAAAGTCATTCTGAACCATCATCAAATGAAAAAGAAAATATTTACAAGTAAATTTTTTATTGTAAAAATCATTGCACTTACCTGATTTATAATTCCCGGAGAATTCCAAAATGATAAGTTCCTTGTTTGAAAACTTTATTCTCAAATAATAGATACATAGTTTATACCTTCATTACTTTTAGATAACATACTACACAGCAAAATTTTATAATTGATATGAATTTGAATATGTAGCTAAAAACAGAATAGCTGAATTCTAGTTGAACTTATTCTTTCAAAACTAAAAAATACTTACCAAGAAAACGATTAAAATTAATTAAGAATCAGCACAAATGGCACTATTTCAAGTAACTTGGATAATTTTTTATTGTTGTTTTCCGAATTATATGGATACAAAAATATATACTATTCTATAACGAAGAAGAATATGCTATAGCTATTACAATTCTGTATGTTCTGAATTCATATTTATTCACTGGAATGACGAAAGCAATGTTGACTTCACTTTAATTCGTAATGAATTGAAGACAGAAGAAATACATTTTACCTTAATACACACATCTGTAACAGTATCCGAAATCGGAAGTCATCAGTTGCAAGTTTGTTGATAATAGAAATTAAAAATTATTGAGGAATTTTTCTTCAAATGTTTGGCGTGATCTGTTCCTGAAAGATTTACTAATATTCTGGAGATTTTTTTCAAGTTCTTCGGCCTTTTCCTTAGGGAAATTTTGTTTCTTATTTGCTGCTAAAAAATGGCGTCTGATTCTGTCAACGATTTTGATGGAACTAAATGAAAACGTGATAAATTAATGTCTGATATTTACAGGCTCCCGCTAGACGGCGTACTCGAGCGTTGCGATCGCGAATAAGAAGCAAATTTGCTTTAACTTTAATATGATGCTGAGTGGAACCATAATAAAAAGCAAATTTGCTTTAACTTTAATATGATGCTGAGTTGAACCTTAATGAAAATCAAATTTAAATTTGCTTTAACTCTAATATGATGCTGAGTGGAACCATTATAAAAAGCAAATTTGCTGTAACTTTAATCTGATGAGTTGAACTTTAATAAAAAGCAAATTTGCTTTAACTTGAATATAATGCTGAGTGGAACCATAATAAAAAACAAATTTGCTTTAATTTTAATATGATGCTGAGTGAAACCATAATAAGAAGCAAATTTGCTTTAACTTTAATATGATGCTGAGTTGAACCTTAATAAAAAGCAAATTTGCTTTAACTTTAACATGATGCTGAGTTGAACCTTAATAAAATGCAAATATGATGCCAAGTTGAACCATAACAAAATGCAAATTGGCTTCAATTATATCATTATTCCGGGTCAAATAAGGAAATTTTGCTTCAATTTCAATATAATGTCAAGTTGAACCATAATATCAACCAAATTATCTACAACTTTAATATGATGCCAAGTGGAACCATAATATTAAATTTCCTTTAAATTTAATACGATGTCAAGTTGAACACAAAAAACTTGTTTCAATTTCAATACAATGCCAAATTAAACCATAATACATTGCAAATTTGCTTCAACTTTAAGATGATTCCATGGTGAACCATAATAACATGCAAATTTGCTTCGATTTCAGTATGATACTAAGCATAAACATTTTTTATTTCAAATTAGTCCTTTTTAATATTTGATAAAAATATTAGTTCAATTTGAATAATAACATGTTTCCACTTCACTTCTAATTAAATAGAAATATTAGAAAACTATATAAACTATATTAGAAAGCTTTCAATATAGTATGTTTAAAAGAAAAATTATAGAAGTTCAACATTGAACCAATTTTTCAGAAGATATATAGACCAATTACGAACAATATTTATATTTAAGATGAGAAATATACTTTATTAATGAATTGCTTACACTTTTAATAAGTATACTTTTTCAAGTTTCGGAAAATTATATACGTATACCTTTATTTTGATAATAGCTTCTCCTTTCTCTTATGTGTCAAAATAAATGCAGTGTTCTGTTACTGTGTACATTTAACAACAAAAATTAAGAAAAGATAAAGAAATTTGCTTAAAATGCAAAACTATAATTCTATAATTACTCTCAACATTACTTTCTTAAGGAAAAACATATTTATTTATGACAGTAAAAAATCTACAAATATTTTTTTTAAAAACAAATATTTGTACTTTCAATCACGCTTTCATTTTCTGACACATATGTTAATATTTCAAAACAAAATCCAATATCAATCCATTAAAAATAAATGCGAAAGGTAATTACTTTTGTAAAATACTTTTGTTTACCTTTATCTAGACAGAAAATCGATAATCATAATTATTTTTTGACATCTAAAATGATGAAGTGTTGTAAGAAAATAGGCGTTTGTATTAGATTTATATTAGATTCTTTCATTTATATCGTCACAAAGGTAGGATTAAGTTCAAAAAAACGCAATCTATAGTTTAAGAGCTGACATCAATTTTTTTAGATAACATACAGCTGAGCATTTCAATTTATCTTCATATTAAGATTTAAATTGCCTTAACTTCTAATTAATTATTTTCAAGAAACTTATAATAGACAATATGTCTATTTTGAAATTTATCCTTTAAAAAATATAATTGTCTTTTTATGATAGTGTGTAAAACTGAACAGATTAAATTTATTGAATGAAATTTTCCACAAAGATAAAGTTCAAAAAATGCAATCTATATTTTAGGAGGCAGCTATCACTGTACTTCTAGGTAATTTACTTCGGGACATTTCAGGATTTAAATCAACTTAATTATTATCTATAGTTATTAGGCAACTAATAATAGGCAGTTAACCTACATTTTAATAATTATATCGATGCATAGATGTCCTTTGAATAATATAAAATTCAATACATAGAGGAAACACTTTAGTATTGCAGTATTTAGAGAAAATGCTCTTTTCCAGAGACTTCTGGGGGGCTCTGGAAAAAAGTATTGAGTATGGAAGTCTCTGTGTTCAGTATACAGTAAGAGTATGAGGGTCTCTGGAAAATACAATTTTTCAGAGACAACCACACAGCCACGTAGTCTTCTTAGTAAGAATTTAAAAAGTTACCGTAATTTTAATAATATAAATACTTTAATGTATCTAACGAGTTATCATAGAAAGATGCAATTTAGTGAAACATTAAGTATTGTATACATTTGAAATAATTCATTTGGCTTACAATATTTTTTTAATACTTACTAATAAATTGCTTTGAAATCTATAGCACTAAAAAAATTGCGTTAAAAAACAATGGAAATATAGTGCATTTAAATGGGTTGTAATTCAACCTACGAAATAACAGGACAAAGGTTCGAATAATTTCATGTCCCTACGAAATATGAATTTTTTTGCATTGCTTATAAAAACGTTTAAAATAGTTATTCAATGCTTTTGTAATGTTTCTGAGAGGTTACAGAAATATAAATAACATATTTATAATATTCAATTATTTACGAATTATAAGACGTTGTAAATGTTACTAATGTTAGTTTATTTTTATGAGAGAATTTCGTTTTATCACACTTTGTGAAATAAAATTAAAAAGTGCTAGAGGATAAACATGCCACGTGAAATTCAGAAAACATTCAAAACTTAACGACATTAATCGTTGCTTTTAGATATATAAAGAGAATAATTAATTGTTGCAAATATTATAAGACTGTTTCAATACAGAATAATCATTACAGACAAATTTTTTAGTTGTTTTTGCACACTCCAAATCTAACTCTTTCAGAATCATTCAAATATTTCGTAACATATTCTTTCACTGTTGATTGATTTTCACTGTTAATTACTGATAATTTAATAGGTTTAAGAGTTTGGGAAAATATAATCAAGTTTTGTTGGAGAACGTTTTTGGTGGTGAACAACATAATTTTTGTGAAGAAAATATTATGTTTTGAGAATCATGTTTCCTTAGAGTACATATTCAAAAAGAATACTAAGAAAAAGTTTAATATTAAAATGTCATCTTTGAAAATAGTGTGACTTATATTGCATCCAGTTTCTCAATCCTTAATGTTAAAAAATGATAGTAATTACTGAAAATATAACTATTATACCAAGTTATCATTTCTGAATGAAAACTTTAGGATTGTTCTTAGGTGAAAATTAAGCATTGAGTTTTTTAATATACATAATTAATAACAATTTCGTAATAATTTTCCTATCCAAAATTTCATTCCAAGAAAGCATTAAAATTATATTAACATCACCAGTAATGATTTATTTAAGCTAAAAGAGCTAATAAAAATTTTTTATATTAACATTTCACACAAACAGAAAAATCAATTTACGGTAATGATAGTAATTAAGTCCTAACTAAAATTAATGCAACATTAACTGCACGCCTTTTTCTAAAACTGTAAAATTTAACTCGAAAGCTAATAAAAATAAAATAATGAATAAAAATCTAACTATTATACCAAGTCATCATTTCTGAATAAAAACTTTATGATTGTTCTTAGGTGAAAATTAAGCATTGAGTTTTTTAATATAATCAATAACATTTTCTTAACAATTTCCGAAACAAAACTTTTATCCTAAGAAAGCATTAAAATTATATTAACATCACCAGTAGAGATTTATTTAAGCTAAAAGAGTTAATAAAAAAATTTTATATTAACATTTCACACAAACAGAAAAATCAATTTACGGTAATGATAGTAATTAAGTCCTAACTAAAATTAATGCAACATTAACTGCACGCCTTTTTCTAAAACTGTAAAATTTAACTCGAAAGCTAATAAAAATAAAATAATGAATAAAAATCTAACTATTATACCAAGTCATCATTTCTGAATAAAAACTTTATGATTGTTCTTAGGTGAAAATTAAGCATTGAGTTTTTTAATATAATCAATAACATTTTCTTAACAATTTCCGAAACAAAACTTTTATCCTAAGAAAGCATTAAAATTATATTAACATCACCAGTAGAGATTTATTTAAGCTAAAAGAGTTAATAAAAAAATTTTATATTAACATTTCACACAAACAGAAAAATCAATTTACGGTAATGATAGTAATTAAGTCCTAACTAAAATTAATGCAACATTAACTGCACGCCTTTTTCTAAAACTGTAAAATTTAACTCGAAAGCTAATAAAAATAAAATAATGAATAAAAATCTAACTATTATACCAAGTCATCATTTCTGAATAAAAACTTTATGATTGTTCTTAGGTGAAAATTAAGCATTGAGTTTTTTAATATAATCAATAACATTTTCTTAACAATTTCCGAAACAAAACTTTTATCCTAAGAAAGCATTAAAATTATATTAACATCACCAGTAGAGATTTATTTAAGCTAAAAGAGTTAATAAAAAAATTTTATATTAACATTTCACACAAACAGAAAAATCAATTTACGGTAATGATAGTAATTAAGTCCTAACTAAAATTAATGCAACATTAACTGCACGCCTTTTTCTAAAACTGTAAAATTTAACTCGAAAGCTAATAAAAATAAAATAATGAATAAAAATCTAACTATTATACCAAGTCATCATTTCTGAATAAAAACTTTATGATTGTTCTTAGGTGAAAATTAAGCATTGAGTTTTTTAATATAATCAATAACATTTTCTTAACAATTTCCGAAACAAAACTTTTATCCTAAGAAAGCATTAAAATTATATTAACATCACCAGTAGAGATTTATTTAAGCTAAAAGAGTTAATAAAAAAATTTTATATTAACATTTCACACAAACAGAAAAATCAATTTATGGTAATGATAGTAATTAAATCTTAACTAAAATTAATGCAACATTAACTACCCGTCTTTTTCTAAAACTGTAAACTTCAACTTGAAAGTCAATAAAAATAAAATAATTAATAAAAATCTAACTAATATACCAAGTTATCATTTCTGAATAAAAACTTTATGATAGTTCTTAGGTGAAAATTAAGCATTGAGTTTTTTAATATAATCAATAACATTTTCTTAACAAGTTCACCACCAAACTTTTATTCTAAGAAAGCATTAAAATTATATTATCATCACCAGTAAAGATTTATTTAAGCTAAAAGAGTTAATAAAAAATTTTACATTAACATTTCACACAAACAGAAAAATCAATTTATAATTATATAATGATAATCAGTTTAATGATAATCAATTTATAATTATATAATGATGGGACCGAGGGTGTGCGATATTGGTCCTCGTTAAACTATTCTACCGTAAAGTGCTTGACTTCGCGTGCAGGTCGTCGGGCTATTGAATCGGAGGTGCCATCCCCTCTATAGAGGATCAAAATTGTGATGACATGTCTTCGGTTCATCATTAGGGATGTTTCCCAGACTGTCGCCAATAGCCCATTGTGCAGCTCTTGCGCGACGTAAATTAACTACAACAACAACAGTGAGCATGATTTTAAAAATTACAAAATCTTTTGTTTGATTATATGAACTGTTTGTTTTTAATCTTTCTTTTTTTTCCAACTTATAACCCAGTTTATGCCAGCTATTTGTTATGCATGCGAGAAAAGATTTTTTGTCCCCCTATATAGAAGTAGTTTTAAGTTTAATTTTGTTTCACTCATACAGTTATACATTGATTGTAAATTTATACATTTTTTAATTTATAGGCATGGAAAACAAAATCTGTAAAATAAATGCTCTAAAAATCTCTGAATTGAGCACTAATTTCCAATTGGGATACATTGTCGTATAGGTACTTTTAAGTAATACGAAATTACAAATAGATCTTTAGTACCCCTTATCGAAATTAAAAAAAGTGCGCCTATGCTATCTCTTCTTAAAAACTCTTTTAAAAATTCATGAAAATCTGTTTCAAATTTTATGTAGTTAAACATGTTTCGAAACAAATATAAACACAAAGAACTTAAAAAATAGCAAAATTGAACTCCTTTTATCACCATACATAACATCACAAATAATTGATTCACGCTATTATACATAATAATCATGCATAACATTATACATAGTAATCATGAATAACAATGTCAACGATTTTACGCATTCTCCATTGCAAACTGTATCTGTAAATATAAACGTTAATCTATTTTTTTTTAGCTTCAAAAACGTAATGATTCAGCAACACTTTTTGAAAAACATCGGAACAGAAAATCTTTTTGCATATAGTAGTTCAGAAAATTCTTCTGAAATGTTTTAGTCAACTTTTCTACTGTATATTTTAGTATTAACAATCAAAAGATAGAAAGATGCTCCATGATTTTCAATTCTAAAATTCTATCGAAATCAAAAAGGATGTCATTTAACATTATGAATTCTATGATCAAAGAAGCGAAACAGAGATACTTTTTATTTAAATTCAGTATTTGCATTTAAAAAAATGTCACAACTTTATACAGGAGAGAAAAAAGTATCCAATGATAAGAAGAAAAAAAATTGCCTTTAAAATTGACTTTTTTATTTCAGAAATTCCCTTATTACAAAAACTTCTAAATGAAATAAATGAGGAATACTAACAAATTAGTTACGATTATTTATTTCCTCGTTTATATCTTTCGCATAAAATATAAGCAAAATAAATATGTTCTAACATTTATCCAAGTAGAATTGAAACTTAAGAAATTATGGAAGCCGTTGAAGCGTTAGGTCGATCATTTAAAATTGTTGGAACCTAAAAAGTTGCCAAATTGAACCATATTATCATGTTAACTTACTTAAATTTATAGTACTATGGTTGCCAGAGAGGGCCTAAGGGATTAGACGCAGTGATTCTCAACCACTGTGCCGCGGTAGTTTTGTGTGCCGCCAAATTATTAAAATGTGCCGCTAAATATTAGATATGATACAATAAAAATTATAATGCCTTTTTTTATTACTTTTTTATTATTTATTTATTTAAAATAAAGAAAAGTGTGTGTGTATATATATATATATATATATATATATATATATATATATATATTATAATTTTTCCACTCTTTAGCCGCGTAAACATCTTTGTCGGCGATTGTCTTGTCTCTGACAATCTTAAGACAAGTTAAAACAATTTTAAAAAATGTTGAAATAAGTAGGAAATTTAATGACTATTAGAATTATTAATTAACAATGAAACAAGCTAAATATTAACTTTCAAACGGAAATAAGAGCTAATCATTAAAGTAAGCTATGCAATTAATAGTTATAAAACAAATTAACAAAGGATAACTAACAAAAAAATGAGCTAACAATTAATAATCAGTAAAAAAACTAGCTAACAAGAAATCATAAAAAATAAGTTAATAGCTACAGAAAACAAGCTAACAATTAATAACTAGCAAAAAAAATAAATAACTGTTACTGACTAATAAAAAATTGGTCGAACGAGATAATTAATCCCTTAATAAACGTGCTTTTGTAGTACATATTATTTCATTTCACATTCAAAATTATTATCACGAAATATCTAACACAGTATATTATAGGTATAAGTAAACATCTTTTAAACTCATTTTTTTCATTGTGTGCCGTCAAATTTCGAAATCGTTAAAAGTGTGCCGTCCCCCAAAAAAGGTTGAGAATCACTGGATTAGAGCATTCCCCGCCTAATGAGGTGAACCGGGTTCGAAACCCAGTTATGGCTTATCGATTCAAGTTCAGCACCCGGCTCGCACTGACCACAGTGCTGACATAAAAATCCTCAGTGGTAGATGGTTTATGAGTTTGAGTCCTCTTGCTGTCTAGCTTCACCGTGGGAGGTTTTCGTGGTTTTCCTCTCTATGTAAAGCAAATGCGGGTTAGTTCTATAATAAAAGTCCTCCTCAATGGCAAATATGTCCCAGTACTTGATCTAGGAGTATCCTTGCTTTCTGGATTGGATTCAAAATTACAAGGCTATGGTACTAGGCTACGAATATTAGTAGTCCTCAAACCTGAAATCGGGTCGGCTGTTCAACGACGGAAAAAACGAAATATTACGGCTGAAAATGTATTAAAATTGAAAGTTAATTCTATGGACTAAGATTACGGGACAGCTAAGTTCTTTAGTTGAAAATAATGAATTGAAATGAAAGAAATCGATTAATATAAATGAAAGAAATGTCAAATAGTTGATTTTATAGAAACATGGCTATGCTCTTTACATTGTAATGTGGGTAGTTCTATGTTACATTAAATGTAAACATAAATGATTCAATAAACTTGTTCTGATTTATATAATTTTAAAAACAATATGTGAAGTTGCTCGAATTGAATTTGAAGAATGTGTAAACTAGTTGAAATTAAAGTAATATTTCTACCCTATTTACTTTGTATTGTGTATAATACTACGTTAAATTAAATGCAAACATAACGGATTTAATAAACTATTTCTGATTTCTATAGTTTTGAATTGATATGTAAATTTTATAAGTTGTCATTGAGTTTTCTGCTAAGAAAGTTAAATAAAATTCATTTTCAGTAAAATGTTATTCTTGACGCAAAGCTCTTTATTAATAAAATTCAATTATATATTTTAAAGAGAAAGTTTAAGACATTTGGGGAAATCTTTTAATATTCGAGGAACATCAAGAATTCAATCTCATACAAGAGTTTAAATGTTAAAAGATTAATAAAATGTTCACAATGTAAAAGCTCTCTGAAACTAATTAAACTTTTAAATAGAAGCAAAGAAGATAAACCTTTTTTAAAAAATTCTATCAAGATATGAAAAATAACAAAGAAAATATTTCGTGCAATTATTCGTTCATTATTTTTTGAAAAGTTAATGTTTTGAAAAGTTAATATTGAAAATGGTTGTCAAATATTTTTACTAACCAAAATATCTTATTCAAATATCAAACGACTTTTTTATTGTGTAAACGGAGATTCATCAAATAATATTTGCTCTCTGTGTGAAATTTAAATTGAAAAACAGTTTTTTTTTTGAACATAATTTAAAAATATCTCAAATCAAATAAGGATTAAAAGAAATTACACAATTCTCACATAAGAAGTAATAAGCTAGGAAATTTTGTGACATGAATTTAGCAAATATTTCATAAATATTTAATAAATTTTGTGACATAAATTGTAAATTCATAAGAAGTACAAATGTTTTAGTATGATTTTCTTTGAGGTCAATAGCGAATTACAATTTCTCGCGTTTTAGCACTGAAATTAATTAACTGCAATTAATAACTCTAAAATATTTAACTAAACTAGCTGAAGTTATAACTTTAAAACACCTGCTTTAAAAAATTAATGTTCTGATTTATTTTAAGAATTACAATCTTCAAAAAAAAAATTCACAAGAGTAAATTCGCAAAATCTATCGCTAAAGTGTATCTATCGCTGTATGTTTTAGATAGCTCTAAAACATACACTGAGAAAATAACTATGGTCAAAACTACCAGAATATGGTGAAATTTCCCATGTTCCTGGCTCTAAGGAAACACCAAAATCTTGGTAATTTTTACCGCAGCACTTTGCTAATGATTTTGGTAAAATTAACAGTAAAATATTGTTTTATATTACGTGATAAAATTTATTAATTGTGGTAAAATTTGGTTCTCTTATCATACCTTAGAGCATGGCATAAAAATTCTTTATTCTGTTAAATTTACTTTCCAGTTTTGTATTTTTTTTACTTAATTTGTTATAATAGAAACTGTAAGTTTGAAAACCAGAATTTCCGGTAATACGTTACCATGTAAACGGAAAAACTATTAATGAACAAAATGCAGTATATTTTGGATTTATCAACCAGAATAGCGTTTTTTTATGGTGTGTATCCATTAAAATATATTAACAAAAGAAAAAGTTATACTTTGACTTAGAACTTTGCATTTGGAGGTTATTTTAAAATAATAGTCTTATTATAAATTATCAACTTACCTAAATATCTAGTATCCTAACACATTTTCTAAAAAGTTGCATTTTACAATTTCTTAAAACGTTGAGGATACGGGATACGAAATGTAAAAAAGAAGCGCGTGCGTGGTTCATTCACGAATTAAAAAGTAACATATTCTGAGGAATTGTCACTGTGATGCCATAAATGGTATTACATATTTATTTTCTATCCTCTTAAAATATCTTTCATTACTTAAGCTGATGTTTATTAATATTAAGCTGATTTATTTATTATATTTAAAATAAATCAAAGACTTAATCTTTTAAAACGAACATAAAATATTTAATCTTCTCTTTTAGATCAATGTAACGGATACCTTTTTTATTTCTAGGCAGACTTATTAATTCACTGTCGCCTCTTATCGAAAACAAAAATCTATTAATAACTTTTTATTCTAAATTTCCAACCGCTAAATGTTTCAGTTGCATGGTTGTAATAATTCTCATAAATCTGTTGGCGACTCGAGATCGCCAAGGTATTCTTTTAAATCCATATTGATATGCTAGTTGGCTTTGTTTTGGTTATGATATATTATGATAAATCGCCAAATTTTGGATCTCCTACCCATATTTTCTATGTCCGTTGGGAATAATTATATTCACTTTTAATTTCAAATTCGTGAAGACTGGGAGTGCCCTTACGGGCCTCCCCAGTCTCAATTTCTAACCGTCAGAATGATATTCTGACTGTATGATCTCTCAATAAGAGAGTATTCTGATTTCATCCCTTTGAGGGATTTCTTTTGTTTGGATGAAGAAATGTCCATTCTCTATATCACCAGTTATGCTAAATAAAATCCAAATTTCACTAAACAATTTGCATATTCTTTCCTGGAGACAGTATAAAGTTATTTTCCACTATATGAATATTGGCTGCTACTGACGGAGAACAAACTTCCGCCATAGTCACACAATTGGATACTTGAAAAAAGAAGGACAAAAAAAATATAGAAATTTCCAATGATTTTTTTGAAGATATTTCCCCAAACAATATTTGTAAGGAAAAAAACGTTTTACCAAGTCAATGTTTTCAATAAAAATATTTAGGAACAATATTTTTAACCACAAACCACTGTGAAAAAACTAACCTATATTGCTTTTTTTAACTTTTATGCTATATTTGCGAATGTAAAAGTTTCTGTAATATCAAATCTTATAAGACAAAAAAGCGAAAACAAAAATTTTAATTTGCATAATACTTTATTGATCATGCATTAAATATTTTATGCATACTGCTTTTATATAATTATTTGAACAGAAAAATGCAAGGTCAGTTTCTTTTAAATATATTGTAGTTTTGCAAAACAAGTTTTTGGGAAATTTTGTTTTTTGGGGATGTAAACAACGTTTAGTAAAGCATATAAACAAAAATATTTTTTTTATGATCAACTTATGCCATTTTTATT
This sequence comes from Parasteatoda tepidariorum, assembly GCF_982258835.1. NCBI lineage: Eukaryota > Metazoa > Arthropoda > Arachnida > Araneae > Theridiidae > Parasteatoda > Parasteatoda tepidariorum. The sequence continues at coordinate 81,417,116 of NC_141760.1, forward strand.
TATTTTAGTTTTAGCCTCATTTTTTTTCTAAAGCTGTTATTTCTATCTCAATTACAAAAAATAGCATGCTTTAATAAAAGAGTAACTAATAACGAAATTAATTCTCGATTAAAATCTTTAACCAAACAGTATTCGAAAAAGTTTAAAGAAATAAAAAATTTTATATCTTTTTTTTTCCTTTGTGTAGATAGAAATCTTTGGATCTTTTTCGACTAAAATAAAGTTCTATTTTATTTCTTATTACTTTCTGTAAAGTTTTGTGAAATAAAAAAAAGGAAATTTTTCATTGAAAATTCAACCTCTCCATTTAAAAAAAAAAGAATGAAAATAAAAGTTTATTTTTGCATTTAAAAAAATGCTATTTACTTTTTCTGCTTAATCATTAAGAATTTTTGCTGAATACGTAATTATTTTCACAGCTTTCCAGTTCAGTAAAATTAGGAAAAAAATCTTTTTTCTTTCCTCTTTTTCTTTGGAGAGAGAACTCATGCCATGCACTTTTGGGTTTATGGAAAATTTTAGATAGTATCTTTAAGATTATGAATGTGAAAATGTTGCGAAGAGTACTTAATGCATCATCGAATTAGTTACTTGAGTGATACTTTGGAAAAATTTATGTTTTATTTACATTTTTTTATTATACTTGCTGTTGAACAGTCGGCTGATTTTTCTGGATTTACGAGTTTCAATGTTCTATTTCATAGCCTTGTAAGTTTGAACACAACCCAAAAGACAAGGAAACTCTTGGGTACCACGGTGGATCAGGGGGATTAAGCCTCCCAATGAGGTGATCCAGGATCGAACCCCAGTGACTACTGATTGATGATAATTCTCCATCCGTATCACACTAACTACCGTGCCGACGTAAAAAATCGACTCCCCGAGCCGTCTGGCTGACGATCAGAGATTTACGTGGTCTTCTTGGTTCGAAAAACTTCACGTTTAGATACAGCAATTGGATTCTAGCCCAGGATCTGTCTGCCGCTGGGGATATTTTACGTCAGCACTGTCGTCGGTGTGAACTGGGTACAGTATTCAGATCGACCAGCCATCACTAGGATTCAAACACGGGTCAACTTATTGGGAAGCGAGAGCTCTACCCTATGAATCACCTACAGTTAATAATAGCTGTTTTGGTAAAATTCTTTGGCATAATGCAAAGTAATTCTTTAAGACGCAACTGTAAATTTTGATTGTATTTCTAGTTTCAGAAACTCGCAATATTGCTATCTTGCAGTTTTAATCAAAATCACTTTTTGAGTTATTGTTATGGTTTTATAGTTGTCTGAAAATCGGCTGCAAAGAACTTGTATTCTATATACATAATGAGTTCGACTTGGTAACAGGTAAGCGAATTTTAAATACCATAAATTCTTTGATATAACATTTTTATTATTTTAACGCATAAATTGTATACAAATGTCTATTAAAAACTTAAGACTTTCTGCTTAGTTGTGGAAATTTAATTTTGCGAAAATTCAGCCGTTTGAAGACGAATCAAGTAATAAGTTGAAATATTTTAAATGAGAAAGGTATGCAGTGACAATTGCATGCATGAAATATGGCTTTCAAAATTTTTAAACGGCGTTTTCTCAGAAAAACGTTTTAGTTCCCGAAAGCAAAATGACTTGTTAAACTCTCAACTTGGCTAGAAGTTCAATACAATATGCATAACGCAATTTTTCGTAAACGCGTATGAGTATTTTATTACATTTATAATTCACGAAAAGTGAAATCTAGCTTTAGAAAAAAAATCGAAATTACTATTAATCAGAAACTGTGATCATAATAAACATCTTGAGCACAGAAATGAAAAAAACATGCTAAACAGAAACATTATTTGTAGGAGGTAGGCAACAAAATTCCATATCAAATCAGAAAGAAAAATGAAGAAATTATGGATTCTGTAAGATTGAAAATTTTCAGCACTTGATGAAGAACTTTTAAAATTTGCAAAATCTCATTTCATCCTGGCATTAGTGTAAGGAAACTAAAAGCTCACAACCCTGAATAACTTTTGATCTAATCACTTTTGATCACATTTGATCAAACTTTTGATCACGTTATAGGACATATTATCATAAAGCTCAAGGGGGTGACTTCAAATATGCTAATTAAGAAGTGCAGGCGATATTTTAAGTTACAAAGTCAGACACAAAAACGCACTTTCTTTTAGTAAACTAAGCACCGTACTTAAAACATTTGTGTGGACAGTGCTCAAAAAAAGAAGAAAAAAAACAAACAACATTAAATAACTTTTATTTTAATAATCGGATCTTCACATTCTAGGACTTTTTCGGTGGTTCGATAACTAATTAGTGCAGACGATATTTTAAGTTACGTAATCAGACACAAAAACTTACGTCCTCTGAATAAGCATACCTTTGTTTCGACAGATTCGAATTTCTGATCCCCAAAAATACCGCAAGTAGACGCAGTCTGAGAAATAAAGTCCCCAATAGTTTGGTAAAAAGAGTGCTCCAAAGTTTGAATCCTTTTATGTTGATTTTTTCGCTATATCTCGAGAACTTTTCAAGCGAATTGAGAAAATTTTGCACATAATTATAAAATTCGTTTATCCAAAAATAGTGCCATGCAAAAATCAATTTTTAGTTAACACTTATTATTATTTATTATTTTTTTAATAATGGTTGAAAAAGTTTTTAATTGCAAGGTACTCAATTGAAAAATATAATTTAACATCGTAAAATACGAAACTCCTGCGAAATCAATCAAATAGTTTCTGAGAAATCGAATTTAAATAGCTGACATTTTTAAAAATCAGTTTCTCGGGAACTTTTTAACCTATCTTACTCAAATTTTGTATTTTGCCATGTAAAATTATATTCTTTAAAATGATGCAAATAATTTATACCTTACAATTCAAAACTTTTTCGACCATTATTCTGAAAAATTAAAAAATATAATAAATATTTACTAAAAGTTGTTCTTTGCATGAAATTAACTTTGGAAAACGAGTTTTGTAATTGTGTGCTAAAACTTTTCAATAGGCTTAAGAAGTTCAGGAGATATAGCGAAATACGGAAGATATAAAATTAACATTAGTGTTCAAATTTTGAGTCGCTCTCCTAACCAAACTATTGGTACCATATTTATCGGATTGCGGCTATCTCCTTTATTTTAAAGAGGTCGAAAATTCAAATAGTTGAAAAAACATTATGTTTATTCATGGAAAGTACGTTTTTGTGTCTGATTTCGTAACTTAAATTACCTTCTGCACTTATTAATTATCATATATAAGGTCAGCCCCTCTAGCTATTAAGAATGAGTCCTAGAACATGAAGATAAGATCACTAAATCAAAAGTTATTCAGAGTGGTCCTTTTTTTCATGCATTGTACGTCTTTCATTTATAAACAAATTCAACTGATACTCTTTGAATAGTATTCCAAGTAGCACATATTGTTAAATAACGTAAAGAAGTAATAAAAAAAATTATTCTTTTTAATTCTTTTTTATTAAATTCTTTTTGTTCGGAAATAGCACTACTGCAATGTCACTGTTACTGCTACAGTTTTAAAGCTTAAGCAAACGTTTTAAAACTTTTTCCAAAACTGTTTGAATGTTTTATATCATTTTGCATTTCGGGGGTAATAAACACAACTCTTTTCCTTTCGTAATTCGTATGAAAATTATGAAATATTTCTTACAACTAAATCAGCTACATGGTTGAGGTTTTTAGAAAAGACGAAAAAGAGTTCTTTGACTTTACACATTTAATAAGCTCAAAAATAAATAATTTATAAACAATAGACTTATAATTAATCAATTAATAAACAATCATAGATTAATATATTGTATAGATATCTTGAAAAAAAAATTTGCTAAAATGCATTTCTGTCTCTGCTCTAAATAGATGTTTTTGAAATAAATTAACAACTCCAACTATTTTTCAACCAGCCTTATATTTTCTTTTGGTAAAATATTAGAAATAATGACAGTTTTTAATAACTATAATATAAATTATATGTAAATATTAACTTCGTTGATAAAGAGTCATTTTTTCACTTTTATATAAAGTTCAATTCAAATAAAGTGTTTCTCTTTTATCCATACAAAACAATTGGTTGATTGTATTCATTATATTAAAACGAATCAAGATATTTTTCATGTAAAAGATTAAAACATTCCTGAGATTTTTCAGCTTGATCAGGAAATTTTAACAACAGAAATTCATTACATCTTATAATTAAATTATGTTTAAAGTAAATATTTCTGTACTAATTTTTTCGTAAGTATAAAGTGAATATCAATATTTTATAAGAAACCTCCAATCATTCAATTTTATTCCTAATTACATTAGACAGAACTTTTTATAAACTAATTTTACTAGCTTATCTTAATTATTATGCTAAATTGAGCAAGAAATCAGTTTGAATCTGAAAATATTCTTTAAATAAAAAATTGGTTTAATTTTCTGTTCGAAGAAATTCACTTAAGGGGATTTTGTGGAAGCAAGCTTAATAAGATAATTAAATTAACAGCAAGAAAAATATAATACGCTTGTAATTATTTATATAGATAGAAATAAAATTGTTAATATTTTAGAAATTTTTCCTTAACCACTTAGGCTTGAGAAATTAATTTTGAAGAATACTCTCATAAAAACAGTATATTTTTTATTTAGGAAAATTGTATAAAACCAAGTGTGTGTACAATATATGTACGCATTTTTAATTTTTTGGTCCCTTTTTAGTTTACATGTTTAATGAGTTTTGATATCTAGTTTAAAATAAGCAAATTATCTCCAAACGCATTACAAATAGTTAGGTACTGTTATCCGTTGCATAGATTGGGAAATAAGCATGATCCGGGGAATAACAATAAGAAGGAGCTTCACTTTCGAAAAATTCAGTCCGAGAAAATCACGGGCACGAGAAATAGAGGGCGAAATTTCACCTTGTCATTTTAACGAGAGCGAGAAGGTCAAGTTTTAATTCAAATTATACCACTGAATATAAATCAATTAAAAAAAACAGATTAATTACTTAATGATGTAACATCTTAACAATTCCTCGTCGTTATGTTTGCAAATGGTGCTTTATAAAAGTGTGCAGAGCTGCCAACCCCTAACTCTCAACGTAATTTAAGTAGTAATTAAATAATAAATTAAAAATTATCCTAAAAATATGTTATCACCTAAAGACATACTCTTTTCCGAAATTCCTCATAAATCTTTCAACTATTTATATGAAATGGGGAATAAAATATTTTTAAATCTTTCAATTTAATCGTTAATGCAAAAATTCTGCTACCACTTTAAGTATTTGGGGAATTCTCTGCTAAAAAACGGAGAAATTGACAGTTTTAAGTGTATCTATATTACCAAACTAAAAAATATTAATGCAAACGTATAGAGAAACTCGAAAAAATTAGTCTAAAATTGTTTTGATGAAAATACATATAAGAAAAAGAATAAAAATTAAATAATAAGAATATTAAATAAATACAATATAAAAAACGGAGATAAATAATAAGAGTTATAATGTTATTTTAAAAAATTGTTTTTATTTTTGTTACTCCATATCAGCTGTAGTTATGTGCTATGTGCATATCCATTTTTCGGCAAATTTCTAACAATCAACGAACAAGATTAATTATTACGTTTTTACACATAAAACGTCACAAAACACTAGATAAAAGGAAAAATGTTAATATTTAAAAGCAAAACGCTATAAAGTAACAATAGAACTTTATAAAAATGAAATTTATTGTTTTTTGAAGTCTCCTGAATTTAATCTGTAATGACTAAACTACATAAAATTGTTGCATTCAAATGACATCTGGTGAAATTTTCATTTCAGATAAAAGGTTTTTCTTGCTTAAATTTAATAAGTTAATCTGATAATGCATTATATCTTAATTACTTTATAAATAAAAGAAATAATTCCTGAACTATAAAATTAACTTACCAATTAAAATAAAAAGATTTCCCTTTGACTAACAACATTAACCAATTCTAATCTGAACACTTAACAAGCGCAAAATTACAAAGAACTAATTATTCAAAATGAAAAATATATATAGTGTCAAATAATTTAAGTGCGCCATTTAATTAAAATATAATTGAATTTTAATACTTATCACTTAATTAGTAATAGTATTTTAATCAAAAAGGGCATTCCTGCATCCGCTACTTGATTCCTTATTTACACACGGAAAAAAAGTTTTGGTAAAATGTCCCCAGTTTATGGTAATAACACTTCATTTAAGAAAAAAATATAATTTTGGATCATAAAACAAAAATATACGATATTTGAATTATTTATTTGGTAATTTTCCCGTTCTTATGGTAACGGTTTACCGAAAATTCTAGTTTTTAAACTTATAGTTCTTAGTACCACTCATTTATAAAAAATTACAAAACTGAAAAATTATTTTAACCGAATAAATGGTTTTCATGTAAGGCTCTAAGGAATCATTACAAAGTTACCAAATTTTATCACAGATATAAAAAATTTGTAGATTAACAATAAACCATATTTTATTCTTAATTTTACCAAAGTCGTAACCAAAGAGCTTCGGCAATAAATATTGAGCTCTTTGGGGTTCCCTTAATATCAAAAAAATGGTAACTTTTACCATATTTAGGTAGTTTTGACCATACTTTTTTCTCATTGCAGTGTTACGTGAAACTACATCTACATGGACAAAGTTTTAAAAACAAGCCTTTTTATTTTAGCAAGCTTTTTTTCTATTTTAACAAGCCACTTCAAGTCTTTTTTTTTATTAGCTTATTTTGGAAAATGTTACTCCTCTTTCGTCAAAAACAAGCAACCAAAATTCAAGCTTCAAACTAGATTTTGCTTTAGCATACTAGATTATAGGCACATAAGACAAGCATGGGGAACTTCCCTGATTTATATTTTACTCTCTAAAAATTGCCGTTTTGTTCACAACATTTGAATCTAGTTGATTTTTTTTTTAATTTCGACCATCAAAGAAGACTGTTTGGGCTAAATTCTTTAGGACTTAAGTCATTCCTAAAAAACTTGTTGGAAGAATGGAGCACACTATTAATAGTTACCTTGCATTCTTTTTTTTTTATTTCCAATGAGCTGCACAATCGGTCTTGCCGATAAGCAGACCTAGTGCGTTCTCCAGAGGTGGTATCCACTCTTTCAGGACCACCACAATGAGTGAGATACCGTTGGTCATGTTAATTTGGACGTCTGGTTTCTGCCACACTAGATGGCAGCACCGAGACTCTATTTGGATGCTAAAGTACACTAGGAATTTAATTTTGCCGGAAATGCCAAGAGCCAATAAGGCACTCCAGGGATCTTTTACATGCCGCATAATCATACGACATGGCCGCTGAGGATTTTCTGCATCCCGAAAATCCGGTGTCTGGGCCGGGAATCGAACCCGCAAACTTGGGCTCAGAAGGCAGACGACAAACCAACTGCGCCACCCAGCCTTGCATTCTGTTACACAAAATTTTGTTTCTAACTTATAGCTCCGTATTAAGACCAAAGCCACCGACTTTAAAAATTTGTCACTTTGTTAAATGTTGTAACGCTTTAATTTTTATTTATACACTGAGAAAAAGTATGATCAAAACTACCAGAAAATGGTAAAATTTACCGTGTTTCTGACTCTATGGGAACACCTACAAAGTAGGCGACCCAAGACAATGGAACTAGGAAAAATTGGACTTGGAGTACAAAATGCAATATATGCAGAGGTGCCACGTATCTGACAAGCTCAAGCAAGAAGAAGAAGAAGATGGGAACACCAAAAACTCGATAATTTTTACCAAAGCGCTTCAGCAATGATTTTGGTAACTGTAAAATATGGCTAATAATTTGCGGCAGAATTTGGTAAATGTGGTAAAATTTGATAATTTTTTCATACTTTCGAACATGCATAAAAACCATATATTCGGTTAAATTTTTTTCAGTTTTCTATGTTTTACTACACGTGAAGTACTAAGAACTACGATTCTGAAAACAATTTTCGTTAAGCCGTTAACATAAGAACGAAACAATTACCAAATGAATGGTTTAAATAAAGTATATATAGTTTTTATTGCCTAAATTATGCTTTTTTTTACAGGAAATGTCATTATCATACAGTACAAGACATACAATGTTTACCTTACAGTACAATGTTTGCCTTAGAGTTTTGTCTTTATATTTATCTAATTCATTTCCTGTCATCCTGTATTTGTATCATACTGTGAAATATTCTGAATCCTTTTTATCAGAAAGTTTCTATCTTTGATTGGATCGATATAAATCATCAAAACGAAAAGGAGAATCGATTGTATTTTAAGAAAAGTCTCCCGCGACTAATAGAAAATTTCACTTGAGAAGGAGTTCTTATTATAATTAATCTCTCTTGACGTTGAGGAAGATTAATTGCGTCGAAAAGCTCCGTTGTTATCTCTGTAAGTGGTAGATAGAAAATCCAGTTTTGTTACAAATTGGCAAACATTTGGAGTCAGGACATTGCTAAGTTTAACTTTAACTCCCTCCTTTGATGAAGGAGAATAAAATGCAAGATAATTATAAAATAAATAACATGTTTGTAAGCCTTAATTCTGAAATAGCAATTTACTCAGAATATCAAAAATTATAATTTAAAAATAAGGGCTCTATGCAGAGCTTTAAAGTAGGAATAGAAGAAAATTTTGGTGGAGTCGAAAACATTCGATCGAATTCAACTCCGGTTAGTTAAAAGCTAAATCCTGCAGACTAAAAGGGAAAAAAATTTTTTGTCCTATGAAAATTATTCGGAAAAATATTTAAAGTTAAGTAAGCAATAATATGATTGAAATTACTGTAATTTAGTTATTAAGATAAATATCATTATAGCGAATAGTTATTGGCATATAATTATATTTTTATCTAATACCAGAAAAAGGAAATATCCCCACAAACAGATAGCAATATACTTACATTATTTGGCAAAAATATATTTAGTAAGCGTGTATTTAAAATATTAATATATAAAAATATATTTAGTGCCTCTTTGCAAAAAAAATAATAAATAATTCACGCTGATTGTATCGACGCGCAACGCCCTGCCAGATAAAGTGACAATGAAACATAATAAATAATTATAATATGAATAAATTGCATTTTATATCAAAATAAGACGATTGCGCATAAATGGAAATGAGTGTTACCTGACATGTAAAAATTATTTCTGAAAACAATAACGAATAAGTACTTCTTTTAGAATTTCTGTCATGAATGGAAAATTATCACTTATTCTTGTGACCAACTTGATGACAGTAGAAGAGGTACTCCGAAATGTAATCAAATTCCTTTTTCATCACATAAATTGAGATGATCGGGCTCACATAAGAAAAGCTCTAAACTTAATTAATAAATATCAGTTGAGCTCTAATGATATTTCTCTAAATGATTAAAAATAGTTCGAACTTAATGAAGTACTAACAACAATGAAAAAAAAATCTATGTAAAAGACTTCAAAGGGTTAAATTATTGATTCCACTTTACCGTGCAAAGGTTTAAATAAAAAAAAATAAACAAAAAAATTGTGATCGCCTTATTACGATGACTGTTTACCCATAGATCAAATGCTATTTCTTTCTGGATTGACTCCGTTAGACGACACCATATTTCAAATCAAGGATTGCAAAAACTGTCTCAATTGATGTTTGTCATCGGATTGATTTTCATATCCTGCCTATGTACACTTTTTAAGACGTCACAAAATACTTTTCCTTCTTCAGCACTCATATTTATATTAAAATCACCGTCAAGCCAGTAATTATACGAAAAAGAATATAAAAACACTTTAAATTTTTATGTAAATGCATTAAAAATGGCTGCTAGTGAAAATAGAAAGAAAAACAGCAGCGGTCGCCATAGCAATGCATGCAATGACGACGCATGCGCTATTACTCTTGAACATAGTTGAAAAGTGTGTGGAAGCCATCAAATCCAAACCAAGACCCATTTTGCCAATGGCTAAAAAAATGCAGTCTGATAAGGAATTTTTTTTTCTCCTTAGAAGACTTTATCATTTGTTATATTTTTTCATTAAGTTTCTCTGAAATTCTTATATAATTTTAAAGTTTCTTAAGTTTAAAGAACTTAAGATCTTAAAGTTTCAAGAACGCACAGTTAAAAAAGGCATTGATAAATTTTATTGCTATTCTAAATTTATTTTAAAAGTAAATTTTGAAAATAGTTTGCAAAATAGAAACAAAAACATTAAACATATGTATATTTGGCCTACCAATTACCTACCTCAATATATGACTCACAGGAACATGCCCAAATCATTAAAATATATATTTAGGCGTCTACTGAATGACATTTTGTATTGAAAATCCTAAAATTTCTATTACACACTGAGAAAAACATTCCAGTAAAATTATTGTACTGTATGGTAATGACATTTGCAGTATAAAAAAATTATTCTGGTATTAAAACTGAAGTATACAGTTTAAACCATTTATTAAGTAATTTTTCCGTTAATATGGAAATTCTAGTTTCATTCCAGTTTCCGCTTTACCAGAAATTTCAGTTTTCAAAATTATAGTTCTTATTACCACAGATTTAGTAAAACATTCAAAACAGAAAATTGAATTTTACGGAATAACTATGTTTTTTTGCCATGATCTAAGGTATCCTGATAAAATTACCGAATTTCACCTCATTTAACAAATTTAATGTAATTATAAAATCATATTTTATTGCAAATTTTTCCAAAAACACTTACCAAAGACTTTCTGTAAAAATTACAGATCTTTTTGATGCTCTTATTGAGCCAGAAACACAGTAAATTTACTATATTCTAGCTGTTATGACCATACTTTTTTTTCCGAGCAAACAGTTAAAAAATTACTGTTAAATTTTATTGTTTTTATAATTGTATTTCAAACGAATTTTGGGAGTATTCGTCAAACTGGACAAAAGCATTAAATATATTTACATTTGACCTGCAAATGACCTGGCTCAATATATGCCCCACAGGTCATGATGACCTGAAGCCTTTATTGTGTATTTGCTAATCACCAAATACAACTACACTTTGAAAGATTGTTATGATTATTACTTAATGAATATTTAAAATTTAATTATTTTTAAAATGTTATCTTTGTTCTTAACATTTATCTTTCCAAGTAAAGGAAGCTCAAAATATATTACTTATTGTAATAAAATATGCAAAAAAATTATAAAAACATAAATCATCATTTGACGTGCTCCCAATCCTAATCTTCCTTTTATTTCGAGTTTTTAAGATAAAGGTTATACCTAATTCCTAACTGGCTCAGCATTCGGTTGGGAGCGAGCAGTAATGGAATATAAATTGAATAAAATACATTTTCAATTAGAGATACAAATCTGTCGCTTCTATTTCTGAAAAATCAAATCAATAGTTATCTGTTTATTTGCGAGAAAAGTTTTAAATTGAATATAGGATTTCTATTCCTTGATGGATCATTCATTTTTTGTATGTCATCAAATTCTATTACAAAATGGAAATAGAAAATATTTCGTTTCAACGTAGCTGCATAAATTCTTAGAGAGTACATATAAGTATTTTCTCTTTTATAAACGGAAAAACATTCGAATTCAAATCTCGAAGAAAGAATTTTTGATTCCTTGAATATTTTATAAGCAGATGGAACATGGAAATATCTAACGCAGCGTTTGAATCTTTTAAGATACTATTACCTTTTTTTCGTAAAGTTTAAATATTTAAGTGGCTTTTCTTCAATTTAATTTATTAAAACCTGCTCAAATTGGTAAGTATAATTAAAACAAAGTTATAGAACAATATGCAACAAAGAGAAGATATGTTTGTAGATAAAAACTGTTCACTGTTTGTATGTTTAGTTTTTTTTTCAGACTTCATTTATATATGTGAACTTCTAATCTGAAATTTTCAAACATATGTTTAAGCGTTTATGCTTATGACTGCTCACTTGCTTGATATTTCATTTCCTTACCGCCAATAAGAAAAAGAGATGTATAAGCTAATTTCGCTTTACTTCACTTCAATCAATGATCAATCAGTTACTAGGAGCAACCAACTGAAATGCGTTTAATTTCAGAGTGAAATAACATAAACAATAGGTTACCATTAATATTCATAATTTAACTAAAATTGAATAATATTTACGTGATATAGTTCCGCCCCCGTGTTATAGAAATATACATTTAGATTTATTTTCGCAATCTGATAAACATAATTTTTTAAATTTATTTTTTACAGTGATTCTAAAAATAGACGACACCAGCGCTTCCTGAAAGGAAGGAAGCCCTTCGACTGGTAACCATAAGCAATAAATTCGATTCTTTAGTTGTTCTAATGAAGTGACATCTTTCGTATTTTCCCCACTGCGCAGGTTATGTTCGTTACGTCAGACTACTAAATTGATGCTTTCGAAGGCTTCTTTCTTATAGAAGGTGTTGGTGTACGAAAATAAGCAACTTTAATGCATCCTATGTTTTTCACTTATATATTCACTTATATTTATTTAATTTAAGGTCTGACTAAAAGTAAAATCATTTTATACCTTTTAGTCAACTTGGATGACATATTTTCTTAAAACTTTCATTTCATTTTGTTATCTATTTTCAATATTATTAGTTTAACTGTAATTCACTGTTTTATTTCAAAGTTATTTTATTGCGATTGTTTCTGAAATATCTCTGGCAGGTATTTGTAAATCATGATAAATTATACTCTGTTTTAGACATGGAACAATATGATTTATTTCAAAAAGATCATGATGTCAAAAAGCATATACTTACTCTAGAGTCTGGAGCCGCTATTTATCAGAACTGTCACGTGGAATAACATTAATGTATTTACTGTCTGCAGTTGTGTTATTAGCACAAACATTTTGAAGCAAAAATCAAAAACGCATGAATTTGCACTTTAATAATCATTTGATAAGCCAACGTTTTTCTTTCTTTTCTTTTTTTTAAGGAACTTGACAAAAAAACGTATTTTTGTAGTTTTCTTCTAAAAGTAATTTAATTGACTACGTGAAATTTTTAAAAAATTTAGAAATAAGAAAAATGAACTCATTATAAAAATATAATTTAGATTCACTTATTTCAAAACAGTAAATGAAACAATTTCTATAATTTTATGTCAGTTATTGTGTTACAAAGAACAGCTCAATGCAGAATAAGGCACTTTAGCGAGAAAACGAATTTATCATTTATTTTAGTTTTCATTTTACAATAACTTAAAACAAAATGCATTCGCAATTAACAAAATGGAATGGAATTTATCAACTTTTTTTTAATAGTATTTCGAAATTAATTTATCAATTCTCTTCTTCTAGAAAGAATTTAAAAATAGTTTGAAATAGTTTCTAGCTTTTGTGATAAAATTAAATTAGAAACTGCATGGAAATTTCTTAACTACGCACATTTCTTCGCTTAGCTGTTTCGTTAATTATTTTTAAAACTTTTATAAACTAATGGAACATTACCTAAGACTTTTATTAAATTTCATTTTTTTTCCTCTTTCCCGCCTGCATTCCTATCTTTTTCATTGGATTTTAATTATTTAGTTCAAAATTATTTGTTTTTGTTCTTTTGCTATAATTGTTGTAAAATATATTATCTTTTGTGATGAGCAAAAAGATTAATTTTCATGAAATATTTTATTTTATATAGCTGCCTAACTTATAACAGCAGACCCAATATTGATTTTACGTCTACCAATGTTCAACACCGTAGCCTTGTAATTTTGGACACAATCCAAAAGACAAGGGCACATTTGCACCTTTCACAGAGTGGGGAAAACTTACCTCAATCACATGGAAAAATTTACCTTCCTGGAGAATGTTTGGTTGGAATTAACCCGCATTTGCGTTACATGATGAGGAAAGCCACTAAAACTTCCCACGGTTATCCTGACGGCAATGGAACGCTAACCCATGATCCGTCTACCACTGAGGATATTTTACGTCAGCACAGCGGTCTGTGCGAGCCCAGTGCAAAAAGTGTGTTACAAAAAATATTGATTACAATAGCAGTTTGATAAAGAAAGTTTCTTTTATAAAGCGATAGCTTTTATTTAATAGGAAATTTGTCATCGTTACAAGTGCTTTGAGATATTATAAATTGATAATTTTTTATGTTCTAATTTGAAAATGGAATATAAAGTGCGCGTAGTGCAAGTATTTCCAGCTTCTGTGGCATTAACCTTAGCATTCAGATCATTCCTGCGTTACAATGACTAATATAATTTTTTCTGTATTTGTTTTGTTTTTTTTAATTATGATTTCAACTTTGTTAGGTATCAACAGTACACAAGAATCTTAAACTTGTTTTAATAAGCATTTAATGAGATATATTTTTTAAAAAAATATCCATTAATTATTTTACTTCTTATTGTCACACTACGCATTTTTTTTATAATAGAATAATTGAGTTAAGAAGAAGAAGAATTTAAGTACTAGCCAGCTTTGACAACCAGCTACGTCACGCCTTTTAGACTTAGCTTCTACAACACGTAAACTTTAATGGCAACCAAGTCGAATGCACATCATAAATATCTTTAAATATTCTAATTTCTTGACACCTCTCACAAAGGTAATACCTTAATTAGTAAACAATATATTGAATGATATTAAAAGCAATATTTATTATGTTTCTAAAGAAAAACTCTCAATAGAAAACAAAAAGAAGCTCACCTGGTAGAACAAAGCAAAGTAAATTTTCAGATAGAATTCCACGGAAGATTAAAAATAATGCAAACGATATGATGATCGAAATAAAAAATGCTAAATAATAATTATGCTTAAAAATATGCAAACAATAATTTTCGGACACAATACTTTACATTAACCAAATTCTTACACGGTTTAAATGTTGCTCGTTTCTTTGCCAGCGCGGAAGTACTTCATTTTCAATTTTAATTATTTTTAGAAATGTCACTGCTATTTCCAAAATTCTTTACGCATTGAAATTCAATAATAATTTGAAAACAGTCTGTTTTCACCGTGTCAGTTTTTTTGGTGAGAAAAGGGGATTTTCAATATAGATTGGATGTGGAGAGAGTACAGACTGGATGCTGAGAGAATATAGCTGAGAAAGGAGCAATGGAGCTCCGGAATTTGTATGTTATGAAGCACATTTGTATTTTCGTATTTAGTTTTAAATTATAGATAATCAGAGTGAATAAAGTGTGAATTATTATGAAGTTTACTATATCGTCTAATTGCAAAATATTTAAAATAATGTAAACGATATGATAATCGAAATAAAAAAATGCTGAATAATAATTGGGCTGAAAAATATGCAAACGATAGTTTTCTGACACAATACTTTGCATTAAGCAAAATTTTTACACAGTTTAAATGTTGCTCGCTACTTTGCCTAGCGGAAGTACTTTATTTTCAATTTTAATTATTTTTAGAAATGTCACTGCTATTTCCAAAATTCTTTAGGCATTGAAATTCAATAATAATTGGAAAACAGTCCGACAGCCATTATATCACAAAAGCCACAGTAAGTATGAGTTTATGATCATAGGCAGCAGAAATATTAAAATTATTTTCATTTCTGTTGTGAGATAAGATGGAAAACTCATAGAAATGCACAATTACACCGTTTATGCTTAAAACTTTTACAGCCATTTTAGAGAGGATCTGAAATAAATCTAAGTAATTACTTCGTAAGTTTTTATTTCCATAAAAAAATATATTCTAGATAAATACTTAACGAACGGATGACTAACTGCATTACTTAAATTATTGCTTAATACTACCTAACAAAAGGAATAATATAGTGTTGTCAATAGATCTGGAAAAACCCGAGTTTATGGTGCCACATAAGAGGATATATATATAGATAATTAGAATAATTTAAGTGGAGAAAAGAGTTTAAGTAGAATAATTTTATTGAACTAAACAATTTTATTTTAATTGAACATTTAGTAGAATTATTAAAGAACTTAAAAAAGATTTTTCGAATTGACATTTTATTCAGTTTGAAATAATTATTCATTAAATGAATATCTGACCGATACTCTTTTTCAGCATTAAAATGAATCATTTTAATATTGATAGCAGAGAAGATAAAATATTTATTTCCATTATAAACACTTTCTTTTCTCTTTAAAAATAATTTGGCATAATAAACTACTGTTCTTTGAATAAATTATCGTACGTTAATATCACAAAAAAAATTAATTTAAAGTAAAACTTTTTTTAAACCAAGACAGTAGACATATGTTGCCTAGCACTTTTAGTTTTATATTATTACTGCTTTTTTTTCTCCCAATGATCTTTTCGTAGCGTTCAAAAATATATAATTTCTTGGAATGTCTGAAAATATTTATTTTTTTTTATTTAAGTTTTACTTCAAAAGATTTATTGTCGAAATTTATACTGCCAATATATTTCATGATATATCATTTGTTTTTAAGAAATGGATCAATATGATTTATATTAGAAAGTTTCACTCTCAAAAAAATATAGAATTTAGTGGAATGACCATTCATCAAAAAATCCATTACAAGTTACAATAATGTGTTTACGACTTTTAGAAATGTTTCTAAAAATTTTTGAGTTTCAAAACCATAATCGGAAATAGGCAGTTTTTTGATTTATTTATAAATGACGAGTACTATAAAATCGAATCTACGATATAATATGTATGTGTGTATTATATGTTTGTGTGTATTATATGTTTGTGTGTATATATGAACCAACTTCTTAAAAATTATGTTTCTCCTATAAATCACATGTGAACCTTATAAATTATAACGCTACCAAAACTGCATTTTTTTGAGCTATTGACTGATGGCTGAAATTAATGCTTAAATGCTTAGTTTTTTTATAATAAGATGGATTTTACCTAATGCATTATACATTTTATAAGCCTTTTAGGTTTTTATATAGATTAAAGTTATATAAGACCTCAAGGAAATCGATTCAACGCAGTTAATTTATGAGAATAACCATTTTATTAATAATTCGTATTAAAATTTATTTTAATGATTAATCAAAATGTCTACAAATTATTCCATCGTTTAAAATCTAATTATTTTGAATTCTCCACATTTTTAAAAATGCTTAGAATGTTTTATTAGACAGAATATTTGCCTTTTTATTCAAGTTACTGAATTTTTATATTATTTAAACTATTTATCTAATGTGTAGCATTTCGACAATCAAGCTTTTAATTTCACATCACCTGACGGCAAGTTGAATAAAATACTTCTTAATATTTGATTATTTTTAGAAGGAAATTTCCAAAATTTTTAGCAGAAGATTTAATTAAATTTTTTCACTGCCAATTTCATACTTAAACCACATAATGATAACGTATTGTGACATACAATCAATATAGCAAGCCTTGCTTGCTTAAAGTTCAATTAATTCTACTTTGTAGTATTTGGTTGGCGATATTTCAAATATGGAAAACAAAATACAGAGTTTTCAGTATATTTTATTTTTTTTCCATCAGAAAGGTAAAAATTCTGTTCAAGGTTGAAAAAAAAATTATTCGATGTGTATAAAGAAGATGCAGTTCGCTTGCGCTAAAACTGGTTTGCCAAAATTTTGATCCGCCAAATTTCATTAAAGATGTACCGCGCCAGTTTAAAATGATGAATACATAATAAAGGCATTAATTGATGCAGACAGGCGAATAACAATTCGTGAGATCAGTGAGATATTAAATTTATCAAATTTGGCTGTCCACGACCATTTAAAAAGACTAAGGTTTACTCTGAAGCTCGACATAATGTATTCCTCATGTTTTGACGAAAGATATTTGTTCCATTGAGTTGACGTTTGTGACTTGCTTCACTAACAAGAAAATTATCCTCTTTTGAAGCTTATCATCAGTGTAGATCTGCAATAATGTTCTCGCCTACAAAATGTTTAGACAGTGATATCTTTACTTCATATGCGAAAGTAAAAAATCACCTGGATAAGTTGGTTGGCGGAAAATAGCGAAACTTTTATGCTTGGAATTATCCTATCCACGGAAGTATGACAAAAGGTATTGAACCAGAATAAACAATATGTGATTCAATAAAATGCTAAATCGGAGTCAAGATATATTTAGTCAGTACTGTATTTGATTTTCATTTTTAAAAAATGAATTTTCTTTTCGAACCACCTAATATTTTAAAAGAGTTTACTATTATAACTGATCTTGCATTAAATATTTCCTATAAGTTAACATACGTATTTTTTATTTAATTTTACAAATTTAAATTACCTATAATGTATCAAATAACATAAGAACTATTACTGGAAAGGAGCCGTCTTCCATTTTTACAATATTTGATTTGCTTATTAAAATACTATCTTATGCAGAAATAAAACTAAGAATATAAGAAAGGAGTAAATAAAGTTTTGATATACGTAATATGTTTTATTGTAATCAGTTTTTTAATATTATCTTGATATTTATCGACAAAAATGTTATCATTAATTGCTGATAAAAAAATTTTACCTATTTTAATTAAAAAGTTAAATCGTGACTGTTCCGGTGGGCGTCAAAAAGTGCTTCTTAAGCTTAACAGGAGTAGTTTGAGGAAGATCATCGATGGCCTCTGCAACCTCAAGAGACGTCTCCACATTATAGGTCTTGCACCCGATCCTCTTTCTCGCGGTTGTCATCTTGAAGAGAAGACTTCACGACACATTCTTTGTGAGTGTGAGATCTTTTCGGCTCAAAGATTGTAGCATACAGGAGAACATTGTGTTAAGGCCTGGGAACTACAGGACAATACTGTTTCAGCTATAAAACTTTTTCGCCTGTCATGATCTAAGGTTGGGGTACAGTTGACCTCTTGTCGATGTGTTTTGGTCCTCGGAGCTCCCAACCTTTAAGTCTGTCTTTATCTAAGTATTCTGATTGGAAAACTCCGTGAAGACTTTTTCTCCATTTGTGCAACAAAAATATGGTGGATTGTAAAAAGTACGAGAATTAGTTAAATTGAAAAAATATCTCGATAAATCTTTAAATACAGAATGTTTCTTACTGTATATCTTGATATTATGACCCTAATATCACCCAGCACTTCTCATTTTTCATTTTCTTCTCATTTTCAAAAGACTGATTTTCTAGTTGATTAGTTTAAATAATATTTCATATGAACTAAAACTTAGAAAATTCTCCTTTTTTTATGATTTGAACTGAGATTTTAACCATAAAACATTTTTAATGACGACACTGTACAAAAGTGTTTCTTAAAATTGACCTAAAGTGTGTTAAAATTGACATAAAATGTGTCAAAATAGCTCAGAAAAAAACAATTATCGAATTTGAAAGCTACATTTATTCAAAATTGAAACAGCATATACTCATCTTTACACAAAAACCATGTTAAGGAGAATTGTGTGAGAGATCAGCGTTTGGCTGCTGGCTGGATTCTAACCCAGGACCACCGAGTTGACAGAAGGTGCTCTAAGCACCATAGTGTACACTCGAGTTTAGAGAGAGTTGTGAAGCTTTATATGGGGGCCACCGTTATAACAAATCATGACGTATTAATTTCCAATTTCAATGATACAACGGGTGGTAATTTCGAAATTATGGTCCCAATAGCTTAGTCAAAAGATCGATAATTCTAATTCCTTTTTTTGCATATTTCGCTGTATCTAAAAAACTTTTAAGTAGATGGAATGTATATCATGGTGTGCCATAGTGGCGGTCACTATTTAAAGCTGACTCTAATTGGACTAGGGTGCACAACTATGGTGCTTACAGAATTCTATGACCAACCTGGAGGCTCATAGCTCGAAGACGACCAATTTTGAGACTATGCTTTTTGTTCAAAATTAAATATATACAGTTTCAATTTCAAACACACTGGGTTTTCAAATTCGATTGTTACTTGTTTCGGAACTATTTCGACACAGTTTTATTCAATTTTGATCTATTCCTTTTTACAATGAATAGTTTCTATTGGAATGATAACTTTACCAGTTTCCAATTTCAAAACTACCCAAAGTACTCGAATACCCTAAGTATAACTTCTATTACAAAGTCACTCTTTCAAGCTCTTTTTTACGTTTTAATTAACCAGCCATTAGTCTCATTTACGAATGCATATTTTTTAAGAATTAATCAAAGCTGACGCTTACAAAGATCGTTGGATAGAAGTCATATTCACCATACCCATGATCAGCCTCATATTTTAATATTAACTTTATTATCCTAATATAATTCAAAAGTATGCAAATGAATACCAGTGTGTTTTTTTTCAGTTAAAAAATATAAAAAGTTGCTTCAGAAAACAAAACCATTTTCTTAAAATAAATAGCACTATTTTTGCTTACATATTACACGAGGAAAAACATTTTCAAATTATCGTAATATAGGATAATGACATTTTGGGTTAAAAGAAAATAAATTACTGTTATCAAAACCAACACTTAAACTATTTCGTAATTTTTCGGTAATGGTTTAACGGAAATTCTAGCTTTCAAAAGCATAGTTCCTATTACCACAGGTTTAGTAAAAAATACAAAGCTTTAAGGTAAATTTAACAGAACAAAAGGGTTTTTTATGCCATGCTTTAAGGTATCATGTTAAAACTATCAAATTTTACTGCATTTACCAAATGTTATCGCATATTATGAAACCATATCTTATTGTTAATTTTACAAAATCCATTACTAAGGCACTTCAGTTAAAATTACTGATCTTTACTGGCTGTTTTGACCATACTTTTTCCTCAGAATAAACTTGTTCTGAAATAATATCTTCTATTTTCCTTTCTTTTATGCCGATTGGCTTTTATGAGAGTATCAAATTTATCTTTAGTAGTAGCAATTCAGCAGTATTTGGTAAAAAAATTTATTTTTAAAATTCCCGTAGATTAATCTTACACTGAAGTAGAAAATACACCTAAAGCAGAGTAAAAAAACACTTTATTTTCTTTTTACGTAATCGAATTACTTTGTAATTTTATACATTGTATGAAATCTGAGTAAGTTATTAGTTATTTGTTCTATTAAAATTGGATATATGTTTTTATTGAAAAGTTATCTCTGAGTTGAATTTAATTCTGACGCACATAAAAAAGAAACTTTTAAAGCTTTTCTTAAAATCAAAAATTGTGTTCATTTTAAAATGCAATTTTGCAAACATCTTCATAATACTTTTTTAAAATCTTATAAAAAGTTTTATTTTCTCCATAAAACTTCTTAGCACGAATATTTACTAAGAAACATAAATTCTTATCCCTTTTAAATCTCATCAAAAATGATTACATCGCATCTTAAAAACGAAATTTTGATTTACTTTTGAAATCGAATACAGATTTGTATATTCTTAGTATGATTGAAAGTCAACCCAGTCATAAATAAATAAGATTTGCTTCCATTGAAACTATCTTCTAAAAGTTTCAAAACTTTTTGTTACTTAAAAGTCTTTTCATATTTTTGAAATGCGTTTAATTTTAGTATTTATGTATGAAATATTCCAAATTTCATTTTTCACTTTTCAAATTCAAAATGATCTATATAAACATTTTATTTTATTGAAGTGCAAAATAGTCATAGAAATCTCATGAAGTTAACCTAATTATTATTTTACTTTTTCTTAACAGAGCTAAGAAATAATTCATGCAATTAATGTTATTTAATGGCAGAAGTTTCGGCATACTGTTGAAACACATATATATAGATATGAAAGGAAAAAATAATCAAAAATAAATTAGTAATTTTTATCTTTTCATATTGATAATAAATTGGAAACAATGTGATCAGTGTGAATAAAAAAACGATGTCTTAATATTTTTATAATTTATCATAATTTTCTTATATTCGGTCATCACACACTGAGAAAAAAAATATGGTCAAAACTACCAGAATATGGTAAAATTTACCGTGTTTCTAGCTCCATGGGAGCATCAAAAATCTGTTACCGAAGCGCTTTAATAATGATTTTGGTAAAATTAACAATAAAATATGGCTTTATACTATGTAATAAAATACGGTAAATATGGTAAAATTCAGTAATTTTATCAAAGAGCATGGCATAAAAGCCATTTATTCAGTTAAATTTACTTTTCAGTATTTTTTGCGAAATGTATCGTAATAAAAAATATTTTTTTAAATCAAGCAATTCTGATACCAGTGAGTTTAAATTTAATCACTGAAATTACCAAATAGAAGGTTTAAATGTCGTAACTTTTGGCATTATTAACCAAAATTATGCTTTGTTTTCACCAGAAATATCCTTACCATACAGTACGGTAAATTTACAAATTTTTTTCTCCATGCATTCTTGCAATCTATCATCGTGTTCTAATACTATGTCATCGTATTCTAATACTCAGTAATTTATGCTCTTACACTATATCATATCCCAAAGATATCTAATCCTCATTAGAATATGAATAACGTTAAAAACAATAAGTAAAGAACGCATAAAAAACGAACAGCTACTGACTATAGCATTCTAACTTCATATTTTTTCAGTTGTTTTATACACGTTTTTAGCCTTCGCTATTATATTTCATAACAGGAATACCCCTATTTTGTTTGGATATCAATGACAATATTTTTTTTTCATTTTTACTTTTAAATAAGGGCTATAAATATTTGAGTTTTGTATCTAAACAATGCATACATTTAGTAAAAAAAATGAACGGAAAATATTTTTAAAAAAACTTATTATTTATCTTAGAAAAAGCTCACAAAAAGACAACCTAAAACAGACAACAAATAAAGAAACAACTTTTAATTAAAAACCTTGCTTCGTCTATAACTGTAAAATCCTTTAGAAATTATGAATAAATTAGTTTTTATTTTAAAAATAAATATGTATGCAAATGTCTGAAAAAAACATCACCAGAGTTCCTTAAAAGAAAAATGTTTGTGATGAAACATCAAAACACTAAACTTTTTATAGAAAAAAAAATACTTCTTCTACATCTCATACATATTCTGAAGAGCTAAATAACTCATATTTGAATAGCTTTTTGTCAGCATCTGTCACTACCTAAAACATAATACAAAGATATATTTTTTGTTCTAAAAAGTTTATCCGAAAAACAAAAATGTGTAAATAGAAATTTGTATGAAAGAAATAGAAAATACTGTTATTTTTTTCCCCATAGGATCTAAAAGAACTCGTATTTTAGAGAACAAGTTATTTTTGTTTAAGACTATTTTAAAGAAGATAAACGGCAATGAGATGCTGAAAATAAAGAACAAAATATTTCCGTGAACTGTTTTGTTTTATAAATAATGTCAGAAGCAAAAGTTTTGAAAAATGGTGCATAAAGAAATGCAAACTGTCCTGTTTAAGTTATTGCCTAAAGCATGCCGTAAACAAAAGTTTTTTCAATGTAAAGTTTCGTCTAAAATGTGACATTCCTTTTGTTAAATACGTTGTTAAGGCACTCGAAAAGTTATAATTTAGAATGAAAATTTTTATAAAGTGAGACTTGTGTAACTCATACATTCAATATAAGTTTCTTGAAACTGATACTTTTCAAACATTTATTTCCCAAAGTGTTATAATAAACCAAAGTACGAGGGGAATAAAACTCTGGTAAAATTACAATACTCAATGATAATGACATTTCTTGTAAAAAATTAACCATAGTTCTGCTTAATAAAACGAAACTATGAGGTATTTAAACTATAAATTTGGCAATTTTTCCATTCATATAATAACGGCTTACCGGAAATTCAGGTTTTCAAAATTATAATACCTATTACCACACATTTGGTAAGGAATACAAAACTGAAAAAGTAAATTTAACCGAATAAATGGTTTACAGTCTGATAAAATCACCAAATTGTATAACACTTTCCAAATTTTATCCGATATTGTAAGAAACCTATTTTATTTTTAATTTTACCGAAATCATCACCAAAGCGATCCGGTAAAAATTACCGAGCTTTATGGTGTTCCCATAGAGCCAGAAATACGGTTATTTGTACTATATTTTGGTAATTTTTACCATACTTATATAAATTTAACCATGCCTTAACCAGTATATATTTGAAGAATAGGAAAAAAAAGGGTAGCTTAGGAAATGTAGCCGGAAGCCTAGGGATTTTAATGTTAGTTTTACTTTTCGAGTATTTCAGTAAATCCCGGGAACTTATATGCCCGGCATAGATATCTTTCGGGAAAAAAATATTAGATTTATTCAGAAAAAAACACGTCTTTGTTTCCCGTTTTATAATTTAATGACAAAAATATTTATTTAGCATATTTCAGGTTAATCATTAAAATGTATAACTTTATCCAGAAAAACTCAATCAATAAAGAAATATTAGAGTAATATTTTTTGTTTTATAATATTTTTTTCGGCTCACTGTACACAAATGAAAAGAATTTCAGAATTAAATTGGCATTTCATCTCTTAAAAAATAAACAAAACATCCAATCAAGGGAGTTAATAAACTTACTTTATCTTTCAAAAGCAGATTTCCTTTCAATTAATCAGTAACAAAGCATACGAATAATGAATGAGAATAAAAACTAATAATTATCTTCAAGCCATTGAATTAAATTAAACTCAACTGAAATTTTCAGAAACGAGAAGGTAAAAATTATTAGTTAATTAGTCCTTTTTAAGAATGATTTTTTGTATTATATCTTAATCTTCTTAGTTCAATTAAATTTTCTTAATGTGACCCTCTTTCTAAAGGATTTAAGTACATTTTTTTACAGAATTATTAAAAACAGCAATGATAATTTGAAAAAAAAGGATTAATATTTAAATATTTTTTTTCAGTTTTAATATTTTCTAATCAAAAGAAAGGAGCAAGGGGAATTCAAGCCGCAAAGTACACTAGAAAAAATTTTAAATCTAATTGCGGAAAAAGTAACAGCACACAGCGAGCCAGTAGGGGAGAGTGGGATCAATTGTAACATTTTTTACTTAACTATTTTTAACTAACAAAAAATCCAATATATTATTAGTATTAATTGACAGACGAGTAAAGTAGACTATCCTCTACTAGAAAAAAAATACCTTATTTTAAATGTTATTATATTAGTTATTAACAATTTTTGACAGTCGTGCACTTGTTACAATTGTCCCCACTTACGAGGTCAATTGTAACAGTTCATAAATTCAACTAAAACATAGTTAATTATACATATTATCATAGTTATGATATATTTTTCTATTGATCAAAATAGTAGTGATATTTTAGGAGTAAAAATAATAATGAGCAGAGACCTAAAGGGTTAAACTTTTAACTTTAAAAATTTTAATTTATGCTGTGAAAGGTGATAAATAGAATAATGCGCATGCAACATAATATAAATGATATAGGAAACTATTGGTGGTTCTTAAAAAGTTAAGTAATGGTTTGTAAACCTAAGATTAGTTATTTTCATCTGTTACAATCGTCCCTTTACTTATTGTTACTATCGTTCCCAAGACGCCATTTCAGCTTCATTTGTTAAAAACAATGCTAGTTAATTAGCAAAACTAATCTTTTTTTGGAAATGTTAATTAAGGTGTCCACTTACATATTCGGTTAATAATTTTTACTTGTTTAAAAAAAATTACTTTGTTTCAATATAATATTCTAATACCAAAAAAGTACTTACGTAGCGTGAAAATATCTTTTGTCATGTAACTCTCTCAAAAGTACAGAAAAATGGTTGCCATCAAGGGTGTATATGTAGATTTATTAAATACACCTTGTTCGCCACCTAGGAGCCAAATCTAGAACTCGACACTCGAAATTTTTACTCTGTTACACCCTGTTACAATTGACCCCACTCTCCCATACTTTTTACTAAAAATTCCTTTTTATAAGAACAAAAAAATAGCTTAATTTTCACAGTAATAATTACCGTGAAATCATTCTAATTAAATAAGTATTACTGTAAAAATTACAGTATAATATTTTACAGTATAAACAGACTTTACGGTAAAAAGGATTTTAAAGATGATGTTCCCAGAGTGCCGGTACTTTACACCGGCATTTTATACAGCGTACTTTCGTTTAGAGAATCCTTCAATTGCTGGTAGTTTGGAACCTACTAATGATATTAATTCTTTAAAGCAATGACATATTTCAAAAGTTTTATACTTCAAGTTGACATTTAACAGTTTCGGACTCATGAATTGCCTCTTGAATGGAATATTTTCTATTACTAAGGAGAAATATCTCAAGGCATGATCGCATAAAATAGTTTTAGTACCATTGCAGAACACGATTCATAAGTCTGTCATGGGTTCAATGTAAATCAAATCTACACATAAATGAAAATTAATTAAATGAATCAAAATTTATGTTTAATTTAATAATTTTGAAAGCGGGATAGCAATGTTAATTTACACTTAATAGTATTTCTTCATTAAAATAAACGTCATTCGATTTAAATTATACTATATAAATTGGAAATAACAGTTGACATTTTTCAAGCGCTCAAAAAAAAAGATGCCAATTTTAATGACTTTTCATGAAAAGAAACAAAAGTGATTTGGAATATAAAACGAAAAGTTGCCAACGAGAAATAGAAAAATAAAGGTGAAAAGCAAAACTGAAAAACCACACTAACTGACAAAGTTTAAAAAATGAATATCGGAACAAGAAAAATCACAGTGACAGAGAGGGGTAAATCAGGGGAAAATGCATTTCCTCGCGCAATGGAGAGGTTATGTGGAACTAATGTCGTTGAAAACAGAAACAGCATTCATATAAATAAAGTAAGATTCTAGGGTATCAAGACGAGCTGCTGTGACGGAGATATAAATAGTTCGGGTATTGTCAACAAGATTCCAACAATGTACAGGAAAAAGTGATTTTTTGAATTCAAGATAACGGAGATATCTTTTGCATTCCTTGAGTCTAGATTTTAAAGGGAAACTATTTTGCACTAAGAAAGAACGCGGTAAATGCCCCAGCGATTATCAAAACTAATGGATTCTTTAAGAGATTTAAATTTAATTTTTTTAATAGGCCTAAAAATATTCTCAATAGAGATAAGAATGAATATTATTGATATGAAAAGCAAGGGAGACCGAAATGATTATAATATAATTCTTACCAAAATGTATACAATTCTTTCTCAAAAGATAGATAATTCAGTAAAAAAGCTTGAAGAAAGCTTGAAATTTCTTCCTAGAGCCTCGCTTAGCGTGTCTCAAATACCAAGCAAAATACTTGTGTTTGGAAACGGCAACAAAAAAACTGGATAATCGATAATTTATATTTTTTCTGTCATATAAGCGAATTGTTTTAAATCACATAAATGAATAAACTGGGACTACATTGAAACGGCATATAAGTGAGAAACGTATAAAAGTACTTTACTACTGTTCTTTTGGGGAAATGAATCCAAATTAGAACATGAAGTAAGAATTAATATATTTTTTTTATTGAAATTGAAGTGATTCTGAAGCTTTAAAATCTTTTTTTTCTCCATAACCCATTTCTCACATTTTTTTTCCTTAAATTCAACCCTTTGACGTAGAACTTTTATTAAACATGTTTTTCATACTTTTTTTATTATTTTGTATTACTTTAGGTCAAAATTAGTTAAAAAATTTACATTTAACATTTTAATCAACTATGTTTATGAAATACAAAATAAAACACTGGTGTCTCCTTCGGCGTTAAAAATAAAATTTTCCAAAAACAACTTCACTTACTTCCAAGCAGCTTTTTTTTTAATTTGCATTTATTTGCGATCATTTAAATCAAAGAAAAACAGTTATTCTTTATTGAAATGCATTAATTTACGAAATCAATAGGATATCTGCAAGTAACATAGGGGGGTATTTCGATCCCGGTAGGTTGTGGAAACACGCCATTACGCCAATTGATTACGCCAACAGCTATTCTTTCCATTCTATTTCGAGTAAGCCAAAACCGTCACCTATCGACTCTCTTAAGTGGCACATTCTATATTCTTTCACAAAAAATTCTTCACCAAATATTTCAGTTCTTTCACTGTATATTTTACAATACATTTTTTTTAAACAGAGACAGGCACGAAGCCATGCAGAACAAAAGCAAACCAATTTTGAATCGAAGTTGCCAGATCCACAAAAAAAAAATATATCACAGTTACAATAAAATATATAAATAAATAATAAATCAAAGTTAAGTAAAAGATGTGGACGAGAGATAATTATAAATCAGTGAATTCGATGCGCAATGCTGTTCTGTATTTAATTACCTTCACGTTAATTAGCATTCTGACTTATGTGGAGAAACTTAGCTCTTTTTTAACAAGCCATCTTGCTTATGAACAATTAGCTGGTGCTGACGTCATAGGTGATATGTATGTACCTGATCTTCTTTTTCTTGAAGTGCAAGTGCCCAATTATTGATAAATACCTGAATATGATTGAAAAAGAATTTGTCTAACTACTTTTTGGAATTTATATTTTAGTAAAAATGTAATTCTGGTGATCTAACAAAAATTCTTTAATAACTATTAAACTGTTATTTATAATTAAAAAACACCAAAATACATGTTTTCTTGTGATAAAAGCGTCAGAAAGAAAAATATAAAAGGAACGCTGGAGTTCCATCTACGTTAAAGCAATTCATTTAAAAAACTATTCAAGTACTTTATGAATTTAGGAAAAAGTTTCTTTTAAATATTTTACTTCAAACGCTCATCAAAAAATTATTCTTAATTATAACATATGAATTTCAAAATTTAATAAATAAATGAAGCACTTTAAAATTAAATATTTGTTTTTATACTGAAATAAATGTACTGAAACAGTTTAATGCATGGAAAATGCTAATAAAAAAGGCACAAAATTTTTTATCCTAAACCATAATATTTTAAGTTCTGTTACAAACTAAACACGACAGATTTTAAATTTTTTTAAAAAGTATTAATTGAATCTCACTTAAGAAATTACTATACTTTTTAATCTTTTGAACAGCGCATCAGCACAAAAAATTCAAATCTGTATGCATTTTTTAAATAAAAAGTATAAAAAATGTGTCCTGAAACTCTTTAAAAATAAAACATACAAAAAGCTCATACACGGAATTAAAAGTTCAGTCCGAGAAAAGAATATCCGAAACAGAATAATTGTTTCTGAAAAATTATTTAATAATTATCTTTTGCGAAACAATATATTGCAGGAATGAAAAGTGTTTTATTTTTGTAATATTTATCATAATAATAACTGCTTTGTCCTAAAAAAAATATACACCTCTTAAAATACATACCTCTTAATAATACCTCTTAAAATAAAATAAATATACACCTTTAAAAATAAGACATTCAAAAAGCTCATGCACGGAGTTAAAAGTTCAGTCCGAGAAAAGACTATCCGAAACAGAATAATTGTCTTTGAAAAATCATTTAATAATTATTTTTTGAGAAACAATATATTGCAAGAATGAAAAGTGTTTTATTTTTTTAATATTTATCATAGTAATAACTGCTTTGTCTTAAAAAAAATATACACCTCTTAAAATACATACCTCTTAATAATACCTCTTAAAATAAAATAAATATACACCTTTAAAAATAAGACATTCAAAAAGCTCATGCACGGAATTAAAAGTTCAGTCCGAGAAAAGACTATCCGAAACAGAATAATTGTCTTTGAAAAATCATTTAATAATTATTTTTTGAGAAACAATATATTGCAAGAATGAAAAGTGTTTTTTTTTTAATATTTATCATAGTAATAACTGCTTTGTCTTAAAAAAAATATACACCTCTTAAAATACATACCTCATAATAATACCTCTGAAAATAAAATTAATATACACCTTTAAAAATAAGACATTCAAAAAGCTCATGTACGGAATTAAAAGTTCAGTCCGAGAAAAGACTATCCGAAACAGAATAATTGTCTTTGAAAAATCATTTAATAATTATTTTTTGAGAAACAATATACAGTGGGTGATCGGTTAACGAACATAATCCGTTCCAAGACTATGTTCGCTATCCGAATTGTTCGTTAACCGATCATCGATTCACCATAGACTTCTATGTGAAATCGATTAATTCGTTCTGGAGACCCTAAAAATTAAATTTAAAAAAATGTATAATTTATTATTAAGTTTTTTAAAAAATAATATATACATATAGTCTTGCATATTAATCAGTCCTTTTCATTTTTTGCTATGGGGCGTTGAAGAACATGTCCAATGTCGATTGCTTTTCTCTCTATTTCAGGATTTTCCGGAAGTAATTAATAGCATTGTCGTTGTAAAAATCCCCAACCCTACTGACATCAGCTTAGTTTGGGTGCCATTCTAAGACCATTGCTCTGACATCCTCCTACTTTTTCAAAAGATCTTTAACGGCAGTTGTCGGCATTGGTATCCTCTTTCGTCTTCCTTTTGTTCAGAAGGAGACACATTTCGCTGTGTTTCTTGGTGTTCTTCATTCAAAATTTCTTGGAGTTCTTCTGTCGTCAGTTAATCTACATGTCCCATTATGAGCTCTTCTATGTCATCCTCGTTCACCTCCAATTCCAGATCTCTAGCAGTTGTCAAAATTTCATCCATAATTTCAAGGGTATCTCCCTGATCACACCTCCGTCACCTTGATAACGAAGGATGGACATAGCTTCCACCAAGCAGAAATCAACTGTCGCTGTGTGACTTCTGACCACGCCTTTTGAATGATACGAATAGCTTCAAGAATGCCAAATTTTTCTTTCCTAAACTTTTTTGAAGTCATTGTTGAGGAGAATTGGCTTGCTTCAAAACACCGACGAAACAGCGCGCGAGTCTGCAATTTCTTGAAAGCCGCAATAACTTCCAGATCCATCGGCTGAATCAGCGAAGTCGTATTCGGAGGTAAAAACTGAACTGTCAGCCAGGGAAAGTCTGTCAACAAAAATTATCTTCAAGATCTTTTGGATGTCCTGGTGCATTGTCCAATAGCAGCAGTGCTTTCAATGGCAAGTCATTGGTATCATGGTTGTCCTTGATGCTCGGGCACAAACTTCAAATAGCCATTCTTTGAAAAGATACTGCGTGACCCATGCCCTCTGATTCAATCTCCACATTACTGGCAGTTTGTTCTTAATTATGGAATTTTTCTTGAATGCTCTGGGATTCTCAGAGTGGTAAACGAGAAGTGTTTTAAGCTTTATAATAATAATTATTGAATGACCTTTAAATTTAAATTCATTGTTAATTCAAGTTTCATTTAGTAATTATCAATACTAAACATGCTTTAAACATTTCTCCTTTCAGTGATCTTATTTTGTATGAAAATGATAACAAAGGTTTAATAGTACTTCTTTTTCAGGCCGAGAAGTGTTCGTTAGAATTCATTTTGTTCATTATCCGAACATGTGTTCGTTGTCCAAAAACAAAAAATCTTTCTTGAAAGTGTTCGTTATCCGAATATGTGTTCGTTAACCGAACACAAAAATCTTTCGTGAAAGTGTTCGTTAACCGATTTGTTCGTTAACCGATCTGTTCGTTAACCGATCACCCACTGTATTACAAGAATGAAAAGTGTTTTATTTTTTTAATATTTATCATAGTAATAGCTGCCTTGTCTTAAAAAAAAATATATACACCTCTTAAAATACCACTAAATAATTTTAATTATGACCCCCACACTTATTGCACCTAAATGACATTTTTAAATCTGCCTCTGACAAGAAATAAGAATGCAATACACCCTTGAAGTATTTGAATTATTTCTCAAGTGATTAATGGGTAAATATTTGCAAAAAATACTGTTAAAGAAGATACAGTTTTCCCCAAACTCTAGTGCGAAGTTTGATATTAAAAAGAAGAGCATCAAGCCTCGTCAGACTAATTTTAACAACTAAAAAAATCTTACTTCAAGCAAGCTTTAGAAAGATTGTTTTTGAAGCCCTTTATTATTATTAATGTTATATCTTCTTTCTATTTTATTAAGTTATAACACTCAGCCTTCTGTTTTTCAAATATCTCGTAAAAAATTCAAGGTTTTTATCTTAACGAAAAGTACTTCAATAATCCACTCAAACTAACTTAAAAACATCTCTTTCTAACTTAAAAACACTTTGTTAAATTGAATGACTCCAACTTTCTTTCGCAAACTATTGATTATAAGATACTGCTTGAAAAAAAATATATGTTTAAGATGCTTCTTAAAATAGATATGGAGAATCATTTTTCAATTTCGTAAAAAAACTATTGAACATTTCTTAGAGAAAAAATTTAAATTGGATATTAAGTTTTACAGTTGATTTTCGTTTGATTTATTAAGTAAAGAATGCACACTACAAAAAATTCCGGATTATATTATAATAAAAGTATTCAGGGTGCCGATACTTAATCCATTTTTACCGGAACATGTTACAGAACAAAAAATCTAAGATTCCGTAATTTTTACAGTAATAATTACCTTAAAATCACTGAATCACTATACTTATGTATTACAGTACAAATTACGGTACAATATTTTTGGATAAAAATGTTATTTTACGGTAAAATGAATTTTATGGATGGTGCACTCAAAGTATCGGTACTTTATATCGTAATTTGATCCGGAAATTTTCCAGTATAAGTATTATTTATTAATTTTAGTAATAATATTTTTATATTTTCTATTAAGAAAAGCAAAGAACTCAACATGTTTTACTTATTTTTTCTATTTTGGCTCCTGTTAACTAAAAATTAGGCTTTGTAGATTAAAAGAAGAAAAGAAGTTTTTGATCTGATGAAAAACTATTCAGCTGAATGTTTATAGTTATTTAAACTCTATTTCTCTATAAATATTACAAGGTTTTAATTTAAGCAAATCATTATTGAAAAATGCTATACGTGTTACAACATGTTATAATTATTGCAAAATATTGAAATAATAAAAAACATATTGTAATTATTGCAAAATAATGCAAAATTAAATGCCAGATTAATATCAATACCTCTCTAGGGTTCCAGGAAAATTTTAATTAAGCATAAGTTCCAGCCAGTGCTAAAATCAAAAAGATTTGAATTTTTAAACTATCGTTCCGGAATATGCACTATTAAAAAAAATCCGGATTAAACTACGGTATAAAGTACCGACACTTGGGTCCGACATTCGTAAAATCCATTTTACCGTAAACTCGATTTTTACCCTGAAATATCATACCATAATTTTTACAGTAATTAGTTACAGAACTAATTAGTTACAATACATTAGTTTACAGTAATTACAGTAGTTTTTACAGTAGAGTAGTTCAGTGATTTTACGGTAATTATTAGTGTGAAAATTATGTTATTTTTGTTCCGTATTATGTTCAGGTAAAAATGTATTTTATGGTAAAAAGTACCGGCACTATTATTGCGGAGGCTTTTTACCTTAATTTAATCCGGAAATTTTTATAGCGTAGTTGTATTTTAGGTATTCATTAATTTTGTTTTTTAATTTCGCCTATTTTCGGTAAATAAATTTTTTTCAATAATCTTAAAGTACTATGGTGGAAATGAAGATCAGGGTGCCAATTTATGGAATATTCGGCGTGGTTGGAAGTTTGTATCGTATAGTGGACTAGTTGAAGATAGTGATGAAAACTGAAAAACAGAAGATGAGAATGAAACCCGGATCATAATTAATATAAATCTTTTATTTAGTATATTTGCAGAGCTCGAGATACAAAATATAAATATTATTCATAAGAATTTCAATTGAATAAATTTTGCATAATAATTATTAATAAGAACAGGCCATGGGAGACAAATACCCCACGACCTTCCTAATTAAAAGCCAAATTAAAAGTCCGTGTAATTTGTTGTCAACGGACACAAAAGCATGGATAGGAGATCCAAAATTGGCGATTTATTAAAATATAACATAGCCAAAACAAAGCCAACCCATCATTCATTATTGGGTTTAAAAAATACCTTGGCGATCACGAGTCACCAACAAATTTATGAGAATTATTACAATCATGCAACAGAAACATTTAGCGGTTAGAAATTAAGAATAAAAAGTTATAAATGGATTTTTATTTTCGATTAGGCGCGACAGTGAATTAATAAGTCTGCATTAGTAATGAAATAAAAAGTATCAGTTACATTGATCGATGCAAAGAAAAGAATAAATATTTTGTTCGTTTTAAAAGCTTAAGTCTTTGATTTATTTTAAATATACACTCTATAACAAAAAAATCGACGCACTAAGACGCACAAAATCGACGCTCGATCAGGCTGGAATGATGCCGACTGGGGACGTATAGCGACGAATTCCGCTTCCAACTGTGTCCTGACGAACATCGAAGTCGTGTTTGGAGACACACAGGGCAGAGGGGGGATCCTGCCTTCACGATTGCACGCCGCACCGGCCCTCAACAAGGCATTATGGTCTGGGGTGCCATTTCCTTTCACTGACAGCCCGACCCCTTTGGTCGTCATTAGAGGTACACTTACTGCACAGCGGTACGTCGACGACATCCTAAGACCTGTTTTGCTACCGTTCCTTTTGCAGCGCCCTGGGCTGACTTTTCAGCAGGACAAAGCCAGACCACATACGGCACGTGTTGCTATGAACTGTCTGCAAGCTTGTCAGACTCTTCCTTGGCCTGCCAGATCACCAGATCTCTCTCCCATCCAGCATGTCTGGGATATAATGGGAAGGCTATTGCATCTGGCACGGAATGTTGATGACCTCGTTCGACAATTGGAACGAATTTGGCAGGAAATACCGCAAGAAACCATCCGGGAGCTTTATCGGTCTATGCCACGCCGTGTGGCAGCTTGTATCCAGGCTAGAGGCGGGTCAACACCATATTGAACTTGTTACTGTAACTCTGTAATAAATTATTCAATTGCTCTGAAATTTTAATCATTTACTATTCTGTACATTGTCTTCTTATCCACCAATTTTCG
This sequence comes from Parasteatoda tepidariorum, assembly GCF_982258835.1. Lineage (NCBI taxonomy): Eukaryota > Metazoa > Arthropoda > Arachnida > Araneae > Theridiidae > Parasteatoda > Parasteatoda tepidariorum. The sequence continues at coordinate 81,451,850 of NC_141760.1, forward strand.
TTTCAATCGGACAGCTCCTTCTTGGTGCGTCGATTTTTTTGTTATAGAGTATATAATTCTATTAATAAAAATAAGCTTAAATATCAAAGGTATTTTAAAAGATAGGAAATAAATATGTAATGCCAATTGTGCAGCACAAGTACTTTGCTTACTTAATTGAAATATACATAGATAAAAATATAACTATTTATAAAAACTCGCTAAACATATGCCTCTATTAAAATCTAATCCATTTATCTAAAGATGCATGCATTCAAAAAATACAGTAGGATGTGTTTATGCCTCTACCTATGAGATGCATTTTAAAATTAATAAAATTTTATTTTTTGTCTTTTAGATCCACCTACTCAAAGCTTCAGATTTCAAAGCGTATATTCAATCAATTTTATCGAGTTTAGACTCCAAGACATAAAAAAGATATCAAAAACTTTTAGAGAAGCACCCGCCGTGAATACTAAAATCTGTCTTCAATATATTTTATTATACTTTTTTGGATTTTGTTATTATAAACTACATTAAAAAGTTTTTGAAATACGTAAAACTTTTAGGACAAATATTTACCCACAAACACAAATTCGGCATGGCTTTAAAATTCATTTAAAAATATCACATCGCAGGATAAAATTTTATCTCTTATCAAAATTCGAAGGAAAAAAAAATTGCTGTCTTCAAGTAATTGAAAATAAACTTAGCATAAATGGGTTCTATCAAAATTCTTTTAATAAAATGCTCTCGAACTTTTATTATTCTGATCAGCTTTTCATAGTTTTCTAAGGCCTTCACTAAATTAAATAAAAAAAGGAAATTGAAGTGTTAATCAATTTCGGCGTCTTACTCCCCAATAATTCTGGATATTTTAATATTTTTTCAACACGATAAAGAATTTACTCAACACTATATTGGTTTTCGATAAGTTTTAAGGGTTAAATATCCGATAGTTTTTTTTTTGGCACAATTTTGAACACTTTGCGAATCTATAAGAAAAAATAGCATATATTTTAAAATCATAAGTATTAATCATTTTTTAAAGAATAGCGGTTTTCTGATTTATTGAAATGAAACAAATATATAACCAAATTGTGCAGCTCAGCTTTTTATTAACTGTTTTATTTTTTGTTACACTTTAATTTTAAGTCATTTTTTATACTCATTCTCTTTATTTCGTATTTATTATAGCTTGAAACACAAGTTTCAACAAATAATTGCTCAATTGTCATATACACACATCTAGAAGTTTTTCTACGTGTTGTGCCATGAAATTGTTATAGCTAACTACAACTTTAACCTGATTAACAAATTCATTCACCTCAAAAATATATAAATAGTAAATAACATTCGACTTTTTTAAGTGCTCAAACACAGGCGGCCATTTTCAAAACCTGACAAACGTGAATAAAAAGAAACAAAAGTAATTGGAGTAAGAAAAGAAAAAAAGTTGCCAACAAAAAATGGAAAAATAAAGGGGTTGTTGTTGTAGTTCATTTGCGTCGCACTAGAGCTGCACAATGGGCTATTGGCGACAGTCTAGGAAACATCTTTGAGGATGATCCGGAGACATGCCATCACAATTTTGATCATCTGCAGAGAGGATGGCACCCCCGCTTTGGTAGCTCAAAGAACTGCACGTGAAGTCGAGCACTTTACTGTAGAACAGTTTAACGAGGACCAATAAGGCACACCCTCATTCCCTACGCAGACTGGTCCAAGTAGTCACCCACCTGCACACTGACCACAGCCATTGATGCGTAACTTTGGTGATCTGCTGGGAACCGCGCCTTAACGATCAGTCCACTGCGGAACAAAAATAAAGGGAAGAAACAAGACTAGAAAAACCACAATAGCCGAGTGAGAAAAAAGAAGGAAAACTGCAGTGGCAGAGAGGAACAAATTTGGATAAAAAGCACTTCTTCACACTATTGAGAGCTGATGGAGAACTAGTGTCTTTAACAAAAGAATCAGAATTCATATGAATAAAACAAGATTCCAGGGCATCAAAATGGATTGATATGACTTAGGGTGGAAATAATTTTGGCCTCTTCATCAACGAAACCCCGATTTTTGCTCCGTCTTTCGAAGCGAACTAATTGCAATCGACAGGGGACTAGAGAAAATCTTGAGTGAAGGGCACCTTGGAAATACTTGGATACTATCTGACAGCCGTAGTTCAATTCAACACCTCAAAAATTGGGCCCTCATTGGAGATAAAACCAGTTTTTCGATCTTACAAAAAGTAAAGCTCATTTCCCAACAGCATGAGGTCCACTTTCAATGGATCCCGTCCCACGTCGATATCCACGGCAACGAGTTGGCTGACACTCTTGCAAAGAAGGGACTAGACCATCCAGTCCCCTCCACCTCAGAGCTTACATACCTTGAACTTTTTGCAAGGCAAAAGGCCCAGAATAAACAAAAGTGGCTGCTTCCACCTATTCACTACTGGTATAAAGCAAAAAGACATGGGACTCTCTCTATCTCTCCCTGGTGACAGGCAAACCAACACCTGCCTATCCCGACTGGCCAGTGGACACCTGAAAAGTCTCACATTTTCTGCAAATCAAAAGATCTTTCCTCTTTGCCCTAAATGCCAACAAAACCAGGCATCACCTGAGCACATCTTGATCTGCTTAGGGCTGGACTGGAACGATATTCATTCCTCTCCCATTCTGGTTTCGGATTTTCTCAATGTTAACGGATTCATTGATATGGTCTGACCCCGTCAGACCAGATGGGAATTAGCAACAACAACAACATAATTTTGGCAATGTCGAAATTGAATTTATGCCCAGATTCCAAAAATGTGCAGCAATTGATGATTTCTCGCATTCTTGATAGAGGATATGTTTTGAGCGCTTGAAACATGTCGATCATTATTTCCCATTTATATATTTTTGAAGCAAATGAAGTTATTAATCAGGTAATATCTTACCGCTTCAGTTTCAAAAGAATATTTATTTATATATTTTTGAAGCAGATGAAGTTTTCAATCAGGTAATATCTTACCGCCTCAGTTTCAAAAGAATATTTATTTATATATTTTTGATGCAAATGAAGTAATTAATCAGGTAATATCTTACCGCTTCAGTTTCAAAAGAATATTTATTTATATATTTTTGATGCAAATGAAGTAATTAATCAGGTAATATCTTACCGCTTCAGTTTCAAAAGAATATTTATTTATATATTTTTGAAGCAGATGAAGTTTTCAATCAGGTAATATCTTACCGCTACAGTTTCAAAAGAATATTTATTTATATATTTTTGATGCAAATGAAGTAATTAATCAGGTAATATCTTACCGCTTCAGTTTCAAAAGAATATTTATTTATATATTTTTGAAGCAGATGAAGTTTTGAATCAGGTAATATCTTACCGCTTCAGTTTCAAAAGAATATTTATTTATATATTTTTGAAGCAGATGAAGTTTTCAATCAGGTAATATCTTACCGCTACAGTTTCAAAAGAATATTTATTTATATATTTTTGATGCAAATGAAGTTATTAATCAGGTAATACCTTACCACTTTAGTTTCTTGGGATTATTTATTTAATTACGACTTTGTTATAATGCTAAATTAAAACAAATCATGCTTATTAAACATGGTTACCTGGTCGTGATAACCCAGCGGTTTGAGAACCGGACTCTTCTCCGCAGGGCCCGGGGTTCGATCCTCGACTCTGGTAAGTCCCGCCGAGTACGAACGATATACGTGCTGGTAAAATATGTGAAATCGAAAGTTCTGTGGTCAACCACTGAGCAGTATCATCGGTACATTAATCTGAAAAAATTTTCCTTCCTATGTTTAATTGAGAAAGCGTCCATACGAATGAAATCCACTCTGCAGAGGATCAAAATTGTGATAATATGTCTTCGGATCCTCCTCAGGGAAGTGTCACAGATCGTCGTCAATAGCCCAGTGTGCAGCTCTAGTATAATGTAACTAAAGTAACTAAATGGTAAAGTAACCTCTATGGTAACTAAACTACACGATACTCTGATTGAACTTGAACAAAAACATGGTATAATTTAACACATTATTATAATTTAGCACGGATTTTTTACGACTGTTATTAAACTGTTGTTGTTATTACGGACACGGTCCGTAATAACAGTATTGTGACTGTTACTGTTATTACTGAACACGGATTTTTTACGACTGTTATTAAATAAAATAATTGAAAAATAATTAATAATTATTAAAATTTATTTTTGGCATGGTATTTATCTTTGGATAAACAAATATTACAATTGTGTGCAAAAATTTTTAAATTCGCCTTAACAAATTCTCCTGGTGTAACAAAATTCTCTAAAACTAAAATTAACATTAAGGGGTTCAAACTTTGGATCGCTCTCTTGATCAAGCTGTGATTACCTTATTTTTCAGATTGCAGTTACCCCTGTATCTAAGTGGTCAGAAATCTAAATCTGTTGGAAAAAATAAGGTATGTTTATTTAGAGTAAGTACGTTTTTGTGTTTGATTTCGCAACTTAAAATATCATCAGCACTAATTAATTAGCACATTTGAGAACACCCTTCGAACTATTAAGATTGAGCCTTAGAACTTAAAGATCCGAGCATTAGATCAAGAGTTATTCAAAATAGCTTTTGCGCACTGTAGTTAAGAAAATAAATCAGATTTAAACTTCATTTAACTTTAGTTTAGAAATTTCTAGATTTAAACAAACTTTAATATGATTACAATTTTTGAGACATAGAAGCCTTGTTTCTTGAAAGATATATTTCTCATTTTTAAATTGATATACTTAAAGAAAAAGAAAACATTTGAAATTATGTTTACTCAAAAAAATATATCTATAAAAGTAAGTGAAAATATAAATTCTTTTCATATATATAAAAGCTTATGATGGTTTTTATGTTCTTTTCATAACTTTGATATATGAAGTTGAAATTTATGAATTGTTGTGTAAGAATATAAAAAGTTTACACAGATATGCGATATTTATTTCTTTGTCAAAAGTAGATTGAAAATTTCTTTGCAATTTGATGCGTTTTTCAGTTTGGGTGTCATATAAATATCCAAGAAGAATCGTGATAAGTTTAGAGTTATTTTTAAGACTTTTTCTAAGTAGTTGAATACGGAAATATTTTGGGGAAGAATGGCAATTGTTCCAAACATTTGTGGCTTAGATCCAATATGGGTTTCTGAAGTTAGTTCTTTCCTTCAATGTAAGACTAAGCAACCGTTTTGCTTCTTTTCAAATTAGTAACTTTTCCGTGTGCAATCATCACATGAGCACACGCCTTTTTTTTTCAAAAAGTTTATACATCAATTATGAATTTTGATCTTTAAAAGCTCACACAACTATTTTAATTTACAAAAGAATTTCTTCGTTTTCCACCTTTTTAACAAATAGTAGACTATTTAAATAAATTGCAAAACCAATATAGAAAGGCTTGATTTATATTTCGAGCATTGAAGCCATGGTCCACTAACTCTGTCTATTAACGTTGTCATAAAGTTGTTTTAAGAGCAAGAATCAACGAGAAAATACAAAACAAAACGTGTGGCATAACTACCACTACAATTATTAAATATCAATTCACTAGTATATAAAACATGCTAACTTGATGTTACTTTAATGTAAGATTAAGCAGCCGTTTTGCTTCTTTTTCAAATTAATCACTTTTCCGGGTGTAATTATCACATGAGCACAAGCCTTTCTATCAAAAAGTTTATACAATTATGAATTTTGATCTTTAAAATTTTACACAATTATTTTAATTTACAAAAGAAGTTCTTATTTTTTCCACCTTTTTAACAAATAGTAGACTATTTAAATAAATTGCAAAACCAATATAGGCAGGCTTGACTTATATTTCGAGTATTGAAGCCATGATTTTTACAACCATTTTCCTTCTTGTATATGTGTATAAATATGGTCCACTAACTGTGTCTATTAACGTTGTCATAAAGTTGTTTTAAGAACAAGAATCAACGAGAAAATACAAACTAAAAATTTGTGGCATAACTACCACTACGATTAAAAAATATCAATTCAATAGTATATAAGACATGCTAACTTGATTCAATCTAGAGGTACCTTTTGATAGATGAAAGTTGGCATTGTCTAATGGTCTTTTCAACATTGGTGACTTGCGGACGCGATATAATCACGCCTACTTTGATGAATGGTCCACATTGAACAGTTGACTTGCTATTTCCTAGCGCCGGTCTCATTTATACACAACGGGATCCTGCACACTCGACTGCTAATAGCGACACAGGAGTGAAGACCACACACACAACCATGAACTTAATACAGCTATCATTGCTAAAGCTCAAAAATCCAGTGACCTTAATCCAGCTCTCCCGGTCTTTCACAAATACAGCAACTAGTGGTATCCGTTCATTGAATTCTATCTCTGATAAAATTCTGGTGGGTAAGTATTGTGGCGAGACTACCACTACGACTATTAAACATCAATTCACAAGTATATAAGACATGCTAACTTGATTCAATTTCAGGGTACCTTTTGATAGATGAAAGTTGGCATTGTCTGATGATCTCTCCCCACAAACTCTGTCTCAAACATAAAGGGCGGGATGGGACGAATTTCATTTGTATAACTTTGACTACGCTTCTTCGCAATTTAGCAACAAAACCAAATATTTATTTGATGTGATTGTCAGCGCCTCCCTAAAGCTTCGCTAACGGGGTTGTAGCGACAATCTGGGATTCCTCTTAAATGATAATCCAAGGTGCTGATCTGGCACATAAGTATAGCTCGTTCACCAGGAGTTGGCACTTGGCTCCGCCTTCATCACGTGGTATGCGACGATACTATTTCGCTATTTTTGGGAGAAGGCTGTGAGCAATCCTGAACAATGTTGCTATTTGGCGATTGTTTGGCAAAAATATTTATTTCGCAAACTTTATGTGCATTTTTTTATAAATTTGATGATATTTTGCACCATTTTTTATGATATTTCTTTCTTTTGAGTGAATAGTTTGTCCTTTATGAGACATTTCGCTGGGAGAACAGCAGTTTTTAAATTTAAACTATATTTAATTAGCTAGTGTAACAAAAAATATAATAGCAGATGATAAAGCAAAGTAAGTGACAGAAAAAGAATTCGCTTTTTGTGTTTGGCGCAAATCAAGGGTTGCCTCAATTTCAACAACGGAGATGTTGCTCTTCTAACTCCTGCGCTGAAATGAACTCTGCGTCTCGGGAGGTGGAGCCAAGTTTCAACTTCTGGTGAACGAACTATACACTGCTCTACCATAATTTATATCAGAGGCAGATTGTGGCAGCAGTCACCCGACCTCCGTACCACGATTCCCGACTACCCAATCGTGTGTATACTTTTCTTGCTCTTCAAAACCCCCAAAAACATTACATTAGAGCGCATTTCGAACCACCAAAACCCAATCAGAGAAATATCTGAATTAGTTCATACATAGTCCGATCACCTCCCCCAAGCAAAGATATCTAAAACCTTAAATTGACCACACTTTGCTGCAAAAATTTGGCGATAAATATTTGGGAAATATTTTCATAAAATTGTAGATTCTTCCATAATTAAGCAAACTAGTTTTTTTAATACAAAATATTTAACTTCAGTATGAATGTTAAAAGATAATAGATGAAACTCCCCTTGTGCATCAAGAGAAATGTAATATTATTTCTTTCCTAAATTTTTAGTTTGAAAAAATTTAACGAGCTTCTTTTCAAGATATTTTAACAGCTTTTTTCCAAATCATTAAGCTTATTTTTTTTAATATTTGATAATTATTCTTCAAACTTATTGAGAAGAATGAAATTTTAAAAAAAAATTTCTTTCATAAGTACATTCTGGTCAGATTCATTGAAATGTGCAGATCGTTAGTCAGGGGCCATTTGTGAAAAACATAATTCTGTACAAAAATGGAGAAATCACTATTATAAATGATGTTTCTTTTTTGAGAGGGAGGAGAAGCAGAGGTTGTAAAGCGGAAATAACAGCATAACGACTGTTTCATTTTTAGTAACATTTGACTGCATATCACAATCATTTAACAAAAATGATCGCAAAAAACATTCTGCTTTATGAACTGATGACTAGCGAACAATTGCTAAAATCTATTTAATATTTACCATTTAAAATAACTTATCAAGGCAGCTACCATAATTTTCAATAGTCAATTTAATTAAACATAACAACGCATCATATTTTTTGTAATTAATCTAAGCATTCAAAATGTGAAAAAAAGTCCTTGGTGACAATTATTTTCTTTACTTTAGTAATTTTTTCTAATTTGATTTTTCAATAAAAGAGTTAAATCTTCTATTATTATATATTTTTTAAAAAAAAATCAACTTTAATATTTTATATAAAAAAGAGGCTGCGAACACTGATGTTTCTCGTAATCTATCCTTAACAGATATTTAAATAACACATAAATATATAAATATCAACGAAAAAATTAATAGCAAATTGGATATAACAAATATTTCGGATACTTTCTGTCGATTCAATAGCATTTTTGTTCCATGCAATAAATATTTGATATTTGCTGTCTTTCATTGTAGAGGTTGCTCTACAACGTTTGTTTGTTTGTTATTATTGTTTTTTTTTATAGTTGTCTTTATTATAATTATTGTTGTTAATTTTGTTGTTGTTATTAATACATTTTCACCGGTAGCAGAATATGTATTTACTGAAGAATTCAAATGCACATTTTAGTTATGAGCGCATCCACTGCTAATTTGCTTACGTTTCAAAACCTATGCCATCTAAATATACACCGAAGAGCCATTACATTATGACCACCCTGCTAATAACATGTAGGACCACCTTTAGCCCTCAAAACTGCTAGCACTCACTGTGATATTGATTCCACAAGGTGCTGATAGGTAGTCTGAGGTATCTGGTACCAAGCGCTCACCAACTGGTTCTGTAATTCCCTCACATTGCGAGGGGGTAGCGTGGCAGCACGAATTTGGTTTTCCAAGTAGGACCACAAATGCTCTATTGGATTAAGGTCAGGTGCATTTGGGGGCCAAGATATGACTTGAAAGTCACTGGAATGTTCCTCGAACCAATCCGTGACGATTCGACCCTTATGACATGGTGCATTATCCTGTTGGTAAACACCATCCCCCACAGGAAAAACTGTTGCCATGAATGGGTGAACCTGGTTGAACATAGTTATGTTCAAGTAGCCTACAGACGTCAGGGATTGTTCTATGAGGATTATGTGTCCTAATGTGCCCCATGAAAACATTGTTCCTGGGCGAGAGACCATGAAAACCTGGGCGAGCCCATTGTTATAGATGGAGGGTGGTCATAATGTAATGGCTCTTCGGTAGAAATGCAGAACAAATGTTATTAAAACTGCATGTGTGAGATATGATGAGTTTTAGGTGATGATGGATTTTTTTTCTCAAAAATGACAAATAAAATGTCGTGAAAATTCTATAGATTTAATAGGAATTTTGTTCCATACAGTAAGTCTTTGTTGCTATTGTCTTTCATTGTTATTGTTGCTATTATTGTTTTATTACTGTTGTTTTTGTTATAGTTGTCTTCATTATTGCTGCTTATTTTCTTGTTATTTTATATCCTTCGTTGAACAGCCGACCCGATTTTGGGTATTTTCTGGTTATTGTTGTTATCAATTCATTTTCACTGATAGCGGAGGATTTTTCAATACGTTTACTTAAGAGTTCAAATACAGATTTCATTTATAAGCAGACTTCTGGCTTATAAATTTTATTTTCAAAAACTTATGCCATATAATTATGAACGCAGGTCAACTGTTTTTAAAACCAAATTTTGATAAATTCTTATGTGCTGATCCTGAGTTTCTTCTCAGAAATAACAAACAAAATCTCCTCAAAACAATTTATTGGCGTAAAAATTTCAAAATAAATTATTGAACAAAATCTACTAATTTCATGACTAACTTTTTCAGGAAACCATCCTTGCAACATTAAAGCAACTTGCACAAAAAAAAAAGAAATATTTAACAATGCTCGCTTTTTTGTACTTTTTTAATTGTTAACAGGAAAGATGGTCCATTTTTCTTAGAAAAATAATTAACAGAAAATCTTTTTTAAATTAAAAAAAAAGTATAATACAAGAGATTTTGTAATTCATTGAAGTAAGAATGACACATTTTTTTACGTTCAATATACAATACAACAAAAACATGTTCATTAACTTTATCAGACGGCGCATTGTTAAAATAGAAAAAATTAAAAAAGAAAAAAAAAAGCATATTCTTCAAGTCTATTGATTGCAACATTTTTTATTTTGTTACCAAGAAAATTCTCGTTTTATTTTTCATAAGAAAAAAAAAATAAGAAGAAATTAATTCTTTAATACTTTAAGAGGCGAAAAGATGTCAGCTAATGAAAAAGTGCTTTCATTCCTTTAAAATGATTTATTTTCTTGTACTTAAAATTCTTTTATAAATCATGGGTAAATTATATATTGTAAGCTCCTATTTTTGATAAAATAATTTATAAAAAAAAAAAATTTGAAATACCTGAAAAATATTTTTTAATTGACAAAAGTACACTTAAGCAATTAGCATAAGTTACATTGTAAAACTGATGTTGTATGATGTTGAAAAGAGTTTTTAAATAATTCATCAAAATTTTTGGAAAAATGCAAAAGCAGAATTAAAAGTTATTTTTTAAAAATTCCATTGTCTTCTAGAAGATAAAATAAGAACGGAAAGAGCTTAGTGCTCTTTTTATTTTTTATAAAAACTACTGGAAATATACGAGAAAATTTTTTCAACCTAACCGCAAATTTGATCAAAGTAATTTTATTGTAATCCTACAGATTTTTGTAAAAACTTACAAATTAAGACTGTTCGTTTTAGCCATTTCCGTCAAATAAAATAATGCCTTTTTTTGAAAAAAAATATGATATTTTGATCTTGTTTGTTTCTAGCCAATGCTCTGTATTTTAATTCTGAAAATGGCACAAAAAGTGAAAAACATAATTTACACTTTTGTAAAAATTAAAAGACTTCGTAATCTATTTTTTAATGCTAAAAGGCTACTACAAAGCTGCAATGTTTGAGTTTGTAAACAAAAATAGAAAATCACTTTAAAATGTTTATAAAATTGGAAAAATACTCACCAAATTAGCATTAGTTTTGAAGAATTTAGTAATTTTTTGAAATAAATTGTCTGTTTTCAAGTCTAGACAATTATTATAAACAAGGCCGTATTTATAGTTTAAATATTTTAAACTAAAAGAACTTCAAATTTAAAGTACTCAACCTAAGACTTTACTTTCCTTGGCAAAAGAGCTTTGAAGGAAATCTTTAAAAATAACTTTAAAAATATTCCTTAAGAAAAAAAGATAGAAGTTCAATCACGGAGAAAACATTTTGGTAAAATCAACGCCGTCGGGAGGTAATAAAACTTTTGGCAAATAAAACCATAATCCATATTTCCAGAAACAATGTAAATTTTACCGTATTCTGGTAGTATTGGCCATACTTTTTTCCTCAGTGTTTTATGCACACGAAAGAAAGATTTCAAAAAATGATGACAAATATTTCAGTATTTTTATTATTTTTTAATTATCCATCAAATCGTAAATTAATGCTTATATGTTTTTAAATTAAATTAAAGAAAAATTTTTAAAATTTATATTCAGTAAGAAAATATGTCTTTATTTTAAACTCAAAACAATACATTCTCTGAAACTGATTAATACAATTGAGACAGTAAGAAACAGAAATAAAAGCTTTAAAAATCGATTAAAACGTGCTTTCGAAATCTTTCATATTCATCATTAATTCATCATTCGAATATTTCACGATAAAATCCTAGAGATCTTGATAGAGCGAGTGAATAAATAAATGAATAAAAAGGTCGAAGGAATGAAAGAAAAGAATACACGTAACCTTTTTCAATATTTTTATTTCAAAATAACTCATACCATCAAACTAAGCATCACGATTAAAACGATAAAAGTTTTTTTTATATCGATTAAAATGTGCTATCAAAATATTTCATGTTCATGATAAAATAAATTTTGATGTAAAAGGGTGGAAGAAAAAGCAGAAGATAATAAATGTGACTGCATTTAATATTTCTAGTTTAATTTTAAATACAAAATAAACACATACCTTCAAACTAAGTATCACGATTAAAACGATAAAGGTTTTTAAAATCGATGAAAATATTCTATCGAAATCAAACATGCTCACAATAAAATCAAGAGGTTCTAGATATAGCGAGTGTATAAGCAAAAAAAATAGACCAAGAAAACATAGAAGATAACCCATGTGACTTTCTTAAATATTTTAAATTTAATTTTAACAATCTAAATAACTTGTACTTTCAAGCTAAGCAACACGATTAAAACGATAAAGGTTCTTGAAATCGTTGAAAAGATTCTACTGAAATCTAACATGCTCACGATAAAATCAAGAGATTCTAGATATAGCCACTGTATAAGCAACGAAATGGACGAAGAAAACATGGAAGATAACGCATGTGACTTTATTAAATATTTTTAATTTAATTTTAAAATATAAATAACTTATACTTTCAAACTAAGTATCATGATTAAAACGATAAAGGTTTTTAAAATCGATGAAAAGATTCTACCGAAATCAAACATGTTCACAATAAAATCAAGAGGTTCTAGATATAGCGAGTGTATAAGCAGAAAACAAAATAGACCAAGAAAACGTAGAAAATAACCCATGTGACTTTCTTAAATATTTTAAATTTAATTTTAAAATCTAAATAACTTATACTTTCAAACTAAGCAACATGATTAAAACGATAAAGGTTTTTAAAATCGATGAGAAGGTGCTATCGAAACCTTTCATGTTTGTGATAAAATCAGAGACATCTGTAATAGCCTCAAGAGTGCAACAATCGCGAGAATAAAAATAGCCAATCTTTCACGCGAAAGTACTCCCTAGTGTACTCTAGTACGAGTCGTATTTTAGATGAGGAGAAGCAATTTTCTGATAGAATGGACCAACGGCTTTATCGGAAAACGCATTCACAGTATTCAAATGGTTTTTATCTTATTCTTATACAATCAGTTTATGGTTTCAAGATTATCTAAAAAGAGAAATGTTTTACATGTTGTGTTGATGACATTTAAAATTTAAGATACTGAAAATATGACAGTTAAGGTTTATTAAGGAAGAAAACACGATTGCAGTATTCAAATAGTTTACTTCATTTGTTACAATTGACTTTTAGTTTCAATAATGTCATAAAGAGAATAGTTATGCATTGTTGCGACTATATCACTTGGAATTTAAGATATTGAAAGTTTAGGGAGAAAATGTGATCAAAATTTCGTGACCATGGCCGTTGAAAGAGAGTGCTATAAGAATTGAGCTTGGTGCTGGCCATGGTTGAGTGAAGTATGTAGATATAAAGGAAAGTGCAGTAATATCGGGTAGTTAAGATTCGAAGACCTGTAGGAATTGAACTGTTCGACCTAGAAACTGTCAAATTTAATCAAGATATTCCTTGTTTAGTAGTGCATTTATAACACATCATTCCTGAAAAGTTATAGATAATCTGTTTTTATTTTTTTCATTTTTAATAATTGATTTTTATTTCTGGAAAAAGTCAAGCCACTTAGTCTTACCCCGCAAGCAGAGTAAAACCTGGTACACGTGTTAACTATATGGGAAATTTAGAAATACTAGAATTTCAGTGAAAAATTAGCAGACATTATCTATTTTTTATGAAAATTATGCAATGCCTTGAATTAATTTCCTGGAATGTAGTAAAAACTGTACTCAAGATGGGGGGGGGTGAGAAGAGAGAGGAATAATTGTCCCGGGGAGCGGAACTGCTGATGACCAGACAGAAATTCCTTACAAAAATATAGTACTTAATAATGTTTTTTTTTTCTTTTAAATGGCAGCGAATGTATTTATATCTTTATAAAAACTACAATTTTGTATACAGGGTCTTCAAAAATTCTACAAAATATGTAGATAAGGCTTTTTGTACTTTGGAAAGAGGCCAACAATAAGTTTTTTTTCTATAACCCTTGAAAATAGATCGGCCTTAGATATAGTTAGCTTCTTCGACCACTGCATTACAGCTTTCGTGGGGCCAGCATAGATATAAATCAAGGACATGGGGCACCGGGCCGGATAGAGTCCGACCTGACCCAGCAAGCAGAGGTTATCGAAACGAAACAAAACAGTGCGTTTTGTTTCCTATATACTTTGTTTATATTCTTAAACTGCGTTTTGTTTTAGTATTTCCTCTTTTGTTTACTTGTTTTTTTAATTATAAAGAGCCGAATTAAAGCCGAGGTGACTAACGAGACGGAGCATTCGCCACCCAATGAGGTGACCCAGGTTCGAATCCCAGTGGTGACTGATTGATACGAATTTCGCTTCCGACACACCAACCACAGTGCTAAAGTAAAACAGCCTCAGTGGGTTAGAATAGTTCATAATGAATTATAATTCACTTGCTATAGGGCTAACTGGGGGAGGTTTTCGTGGTTTTCCATGTAACGCAAATTTTTAGTTCCATGTAAAAGCCCTCCTTGACGAATAGTTTGTTCCAATGCTTGATCCAGGAATTTCCTTGTCTTCAGGATTAGGTTCATATTACAAGGCTACGGAGTTGAACATTGGTTGCCTTAAACTCAGAATTGGGTCATCTGTTCATTGTCGGTTATAAAATAAAATAAAATAAAATAAAATCCTTATTGTTTATTAGAGTGAAAATCTTTAGTAAGCGTATAACAATCTGGACTGACGATAATTCTTATAACTGTAATAATTGAGGATAGCTTAAAAACAAGAGAATATTAGAGAGTTGTCATAGCAAAACAAATTTATTTGCGCAGGCGCAGTGAATTAATCAACAACGTGACAGTATAGTAGGTCGTCTTCTTCCCTCGTAAAGTGATATTCAGAACTTGTCAGGGCTAAAAGGAATAGAAGGGCTGGTTCACTCCTTTGAAGTATCTCTCGCCGCACCGATCCTCCGACGTCACTCTAGTGACGTCACTTTGGCGCAAAGCTCGCATTTTTACTTCAAGAACGGAGCGTTTGGCCTTACTAGCTCTAACTAATATTGGATCATTTCTTTTTGCGAGATATTCTACGACATTTGTTATTTTCTATAATGACTTTCCTCAGTTTTTGCAGTGAATTTACAAGAATTTAAAACTATTATCGAAATGCCAGTTTGCGCGATTGCAACTTGCAAAAATTCTGATACAAAAACAAAAGGAAAAAGTATGATTTTTCGCGTGTTCCCTAAAGTAAATGAACAACTATGTAAGGAATGGATTCCGAAATGACACAGTTTATATAAAACAGCAATACGTTTATTCTGTCGTAAAGAACTTTTATAAAAAATTCATTATCTAAATAGAAACCGCCTCGTTACTTCATAAAGAAAGGCAGGTGAAAAGAATTAAAAAATGGATAAAGTCAAAGAAAATTAAAATGTAAATAAAAAGTATAAATAAAATATATAGTATATAGTTGAAATTCTCCTAATTTCATAACATATTTTTTAATGTAGTTATTCTAAATATTTATAATTTTTTTTAAAAATTATATTCTCTTCAATTTAAATATCTATGTATTATATCATCGTAAATTTAAATGTCTCTAAACAATTGTAAAATTTCTGATGTCATTATGAACCTAAATTATTATTTTGTTTCAGTAATTAGCGTTTAAGGTTGATGTTTCCTAATGATTAAGTATGAACAAATTGCTATTAACGACATATTTTAAAATCAGGGATTCTAAATTTAACTTAACTTATCTTTATAAAAGAATATGTAGATAAAAAAAGTGTCGATATATGCCTTCATTTTTCTTAATAGTTAAAGTTAAAACTGAACTTTTTAAAATAAAGTATTTATCGTGTCATTTTCACCAACTAGCAAAACATTTTTATAAGTTTAAAATGGTATTTTTTTAATATAATAAACAAGAAAGTTTTCTTTGAACTATGTTTATGAACGGAAATAATGTGTTAATTACGTAAAGTTTGAAGGCTAATAACCAGAAAAAGTCTAACTTATTTTTACAAGAGAAAGATGCAAAGTTATCATATCTTTGCTTGCGATCTCCGAGATCTGTAGACACAGTGACGTCATGAGGAGGGAAATCGTAGCTTCAGCTCTAAGAGCGGAGTGAACTAGCCCTTGTATTCTCTTTAGCCCTGAGAACTTGTCCGTTAGAAAATAGAACTAATTTCCTTACAATCGAGGTACCTGGTTTTACCCCACCCTTACGCCCCTCTCCTCTGTATATTATTTGTTGTTCTACCATTTTGTAGAAAAAAATTTCAATTAAAAATTTACAAAAAATAATTGTTATAAATATTTTCAAGAAAACTTAATTAACAGATATTCATTTTACCTTTTGTTTCTTTATCCAAAGTTCTTTGCCTTCACTCAGAGTAAAAGACATTTTTTTTTTTACTTGAAATTTAAGCTCTGGATCATCAAATTTAAGGAATCGTCAAAGGCAAAAGAAATGTTCAATATAAACTCTAACCGAAATAACGAAGTTGCTATTGTGTCGAATTCGTTGAAAATTTCAAGAACTTTTCTCCCTTAGAAATGGAAGGCGGAATTCATTCCAAACAAAACGAATCGATAGGCTGGTAGCTGAAATATACTGCACATGAATTCTTCGTTTTCTTTGAATGACAATATAAAAAGAAAGTTAAAATATGGCTCTTCAAGTTTAAACGAAATACGCGTTCGATTTTTTTTTCTTTTAAATATGTTTGTTCTCATAAAAATGGAAAGAGAATAAGTTTGGAACTCAGTATTTTATCCTTCATGCTTTTCAATTTCTGATACGTACATTCAAGAAGTAAGTGAAATATCTGCTGTGTTGGACATGAAATAAGAACGCAACAACTGATCATAAAATTCGGTGAAATTTATTTTCCTTAATAAATGTTGGTTCCAAAAATAGATTTAGTTTTTCAAACGTTGTATACTGTAAGAAGAACTTCAAATATATAATAAGATATTTGCTGCGCATTATTAAATCCTGACATGTTGCTGGATGTGCAAGATAAAAAAACGAATGCTCAGAATAACTTTTGATTGGTTTGTCACATACTATGATGCAAGATCGAGTATTTGAGAAGCGGAAGTTAAATATGGTAGTTTCTTCGTGCAATTAAATTATAAATTACGATATCATACCCAAAAAATTTTCTTTCTCGGAATTAATGTGACTTTTTTTCGATGGATTTAAAAATAAAATTTTTGATGGTCATTTAAAAATACGACATGTTTGAAATTTTATTACTCAGAAACTATTCATATAAAATTAATGAAAATCATAAAGGTATTGTTTTTCTATAAATATTTTTGTATTCCAAATTTAAAGTTATTTTACTGTACTGCTATTATTACCCTTTTAGTTCAAGAGTTTAAAACTAAGAAAATTGTTGTTTTTTCTTATTATTATCATTATGTAATTCTGCATTACATTTTAAGATAAAGTTATTTAGTAAGGTGGTCTGACCATTTTGCAGTTATTATTTTTGCTCAAATGACATTAATATACTGTTATAAATTACAAATAAAAAGATCTGTTAAATGATTTAGAACATAACGATCAGCTTCATGTATTTAATATATAATGCATAATATATAATGCAAAAATAGTATTTAATATATACACCTGTTTGGTAAGCGAAAATATTAAATTACAGTTGCGAAATTATCAAATTTGTTTGAAAAATATAATGTTATTTAATATTATAACAATATAATGCTATAACAATATTTTTTTTATATTTCCAATGCCAGATTATAGACAGTAAGAGCGTACATAAACATCTAATAAAAATAAGAACAGAAACAAAAGATGCTGCAACAAAGTCCATTAGTAGCAACGTGTCCCCAATTTAGCCAATAGCGTTCAGTGATAGAATTCTTGCAAAGTGCAGAGCAGCGGAGAAGGTGCATGGAGTCCATGTCCTCACCAGAACTTCAAAGAGTGCATACCGGGGAAGGTACGATACCAAATCTAGACAGATGTTTCCGCAGACAGTCATGACCGGTGGCCTTGCGGAATTCAGTCACCACTCTTAATCCTGGGCCATTTCGCAAATTTAGGATGGTAGCCCTTATGACAATATAAATGTTATTTTAAAAAATTATTACTTCGAAAAATGACTTCTGTTCACCAATAGGTCTAAATATTTATAATACTAATAGATATCTAATAATATTTGGATGAATTAAGTGGAGGCACAAGCTTAAGCAGCCACCGTTATCAAAGTTTCAAGGCAAACCATGCACACAGATGTTTGGAAAATATTGGTCTGTATGCTAGCAGGCTAGTCAGATGCACTTCGCGTAGACATCGGCATAGTGGACTTGTGTGATTTTACAGATGAGTCCAAGTTTGCCTTGTTGTTTTTTTCACGTCGAACTTTCATATTTCAGATACCCACCAGGTATAAAGACATCATTGACGGTGCTTACGGTGGTGTAAGATTGCTCTTGGAATTGCACTGGGTACCAAAACAGATCTGCTTATTCTAACCAGAACCATGATGGACTAAATTTATCGGGACATTATCATGGAACAAGAATTTTCTTAGGGAATTTGTTTAGGAATGTCATGGGACAGAAGAGTTTATGGATGACAACATCCGTCGAAAAGAGAAAACATGGTAGATGATTGCCTCCCATCTGAGGATATCACCCGTATGGAATGGCCAGCATTTTCACCTGACTTGAACCTGGTTGAGCACACGTGGAACATGCTTGGTAGACTAGTTGAAGCGCGTAAACCACCCCTTACACATGTACAAGAACTTTGGAAGACATTGCTTGCGGAATGAAGTAATTTTCCCCGAGATCAGCTCAATAATGTGATACTTAGCATGTCTAGGCGTTGTACTCACTGTATTTCATCGCATGCGAGACATGCAATGTATCAATAACCATCATACGGACCAAGTAATATTAAATTTTGGATAAGGATATATTTTTTATAATAACTCCAGGGAAAAAAATTTTAGTTTTTAAGAATAATATCATGCATACACCGGCGTTTATTCTTTACATTTTGTTTAGTAGCTGGGCTTTATGAATAAGTCACGTTTGTCTTGTTCCTGAAAATTTATATGCCGGCTCTGGTATTATCATTAATTTATAGACATGAATGTAAAATCATCAAAACTTGTTTATTGTGGAAGGAAACATAACGAGGAATCACAAGACAATTATTAGAGAAAAGCTTCCATGCCTCAATTAACAATCAAACTGGTTTTGATGTCTTTGAACCGGCCTTCTTCCCAACTGATTCAATAGGTTTTATAGTTTACTCTTTATTCCTTATTTAAATGATAATTTGCGACCCTTAATTTGTATACTTTTTTTTCCAACTTCCTTTTTGACAAGTTTTACAAAGAAACTAATTACGCAAAACCGTGAGTTACATTCAAAAAGCATGATATAAAAACAAAATAAATATATAACAAGCACTGCCAAGTTTTATTTAATTTATTTAAACGTTCCATTTACTATCTTTCTTCTTTTACGGTATGTAAACTAAAACGTTTCTTTATAATGTGTGTAGAATTTAATTAATTATTTGTAAAAGCTGTTTGACAATTTTAAAAACTGTGCTTCGCATTTTTTTTTTCCTATTTCGTTTAGAATGTATCACTTATTTTCAAAAAGAAAGAAGCGCCATTGTTAAAAGATTAAGACTTTTCCCACCATCGGGTATATTTACTTTAAAATCAACGCTTCTTAAACTAGGTATTGTAAAATGAGAAATACTTAATTTTTTTTTTCTTTCTTCTACTTGGTTTCCAGTCGAATCCCAAAAAATTTTTTCTTCCGAAAGAATGATCCGAAAAGTAAACCTTCGTTTCAATTCTAAAAGGAATTCATTCTCTTCTTTGCTTAACTTTTTCTTATATGTTTCAGCCTTTACTTTGAAAAGAAGTCAATAAATTGAGTTCATGCAAAAAAGAACACAGTGTTGCGGCTCTAAGTTAATTTATCACGGCTCCCAGAGACAAACCACTTTAGTTCAATTGCTCAAAGATATAGAAAAAAAGTCAAGAAAAAGAAACTATCGTTTGCTTTTTCTTTTTTAAATGAATTGTTAAGATTTGACTAGTTCGCCCAATATAATTTCCGGTAAAATGCTTCTATTGATGTATTTTACTAGTAGCAGTAAAATATTCAGCAGTAAATTTATTCCTTTCAAAAGACTCTGGAAAAAAAGGTGATCCTAGTTGTATTTTTGATCTGATTAGCATCTGTTCTCAAACCGTGGAAATACCGAAAAGTTTTAACCATCAATTTTCAATGAATCAGACTTCTTTTAAATGAGCCATTTTTAAGTCTCTTTGCATATTTAAAGTATTAGATTCATAAAATGTCTTTATATTTAAAGTTAGATTCATGTTGTATATTTTAAGTATTAGATTCATAAAACATTTTATACTATGAAATGAAAAATCAGACTGTATAGTTCGTAAGCTAATTAGAATAACTGCAGCAAGAGGGTGGCAAGCGGGACATTCCAGAAGACCCCACACTGGTAATGTTCGGAAAAAAATAATAATTAAAAAATACTTCCAATTTATCTGAAATTTATTGTTGTTGTTGTCATCAACTGGCATTAAGGCAGAGGAGGTGCGATTGTTCTTGTTTTCCAGTGGCGCCATCTATGGCCAAGAATTCGACTTCTGCCACACCCATACGTCACACCCGTTTATAGGGCGGACCCATTCATACATCCATGCATTCGTTCACAGATCGTAATTTTGTCCTGAACCAGAGAACGATCAATCTCCAATTCAGTACCCCCAGAGGTTTTGATTTGTTATGGGAACATGGAGGACTTTGAGACCCGACAGATTTAACGTACATCAGTCACCATTTATACACGGGGAGTCTTTGGCAGGCTGGATTCGAACTCCCGTGAAATTTATTTGAACTGTACATTGAAACATGTAAGCATTATTATTTATTTTATCATATAGATATATTAGAAAAGAAGGTAATAACCACATCTTTAAAGAACCCATATAAAAAGGAACCTTTTCTATAAATAAAAATTATAGAATTAGTAAATAGGATTTATTTAAACATTCTTAGCTGATTTTTAAAGTCTCCAACAAGTTTCGATAAGTTTTTTTTTTAAATATTAATATAAAATTTTTAAAAACTAGTTTATTTGTTGTGTGTAAAAAACATAAAAACAAGAAAAAAAATATCATTATAATTATTTTCTTTTTATATGGCCATTTAAGGTTTGAAAAAAGAAGGCATTCTTTTGCATATTCGGTAAACACTGTGAAAAAATTTCGATCACCAAAAACAAAAAAACTTTTGAGGATTTTATTTAGAAGGTTATCAACTATATTTCGAACTATTATCTAAAAAGCAATTGATTATACTGCTGAGTTAGGGATCAATGAGTTTTAGGGATCAATATTCTTTACGAAAAAACATGCATAAAAAATTAAGTTCTACTTTTTTTCTAAGTCTGTAGTTCAAAAAGAATGCACTATAATCATAAACATTCATAAAAAATTATAGAGAAATATTTTAAAGCAATTTCAGATATGGTGTTAAGGGTGGTGTAAAATATGAGGAAAAAAATTCTGATTTAGAATTAAACGCATTTAAAGACTTATCATTAGTCAATTCTTTGCTATCACATTGCACAAAAACTTCTACAACTTGGTAAATAATTGGTGTACAAGCAAAAGTAAAATATTTTTAGAAAGTTAAGATTTATAATAAACTCAAAATTCAAAAATTTTCCCCAAATTTGGGGAGCAAAATTCGAAAACGAAATATCGAAAGGAAAATCACTTATGATACACTCAAAAATATAGGTTCTTCTGCGATTCTTTTGTGAGAAGCGCATCACCGAAAAAGAATATTTATAAGATCCTGTAGTCAAGCAGACAATTATGAAAATCTGGATTCACACTAACTATTGACACAATTTTGCTTCAGGCTATTTTCTAATCAACCTTAACACGTTTTAGGCCGAATCCATTGAGACTAGATATTTTTAGGCTAACAAGAAACTAAACTATTAATTATTTAATTAGTCTGATTTATTTCATGCCTTTTGCGATGAGTCCTCAATCTATTAGACTAATTGGAGAACATGTGATACTAACTCAAGGCGCCAATGCCATAAGCCTAAGCAAATTCATGCTGATTGGGAAAATCTTCAGAAATTTTTTAATCAGCCTGAAGGCATAATTTGTGATTGTAATAAGCCGGAAAAATATCAAACTGGAAAAAAAAAATACTGTAGATTTTTTCCAATTAGTATGGCAAGTGGAAATGGATTTCTCAATTAGCCTTCACATTTGATAACCACCACTAATGATGTTTCTTTTTATATTAAACACAATGTAGAAAGTTAGAAGTCCGATGTAACTTCTATCCCGCATTAGTAACAAAGTTCTAAAATATCAAGTGAGTAAGTAATCATAAGCATGAATGCTTAACGTAAATTTTTGAACAGAAATTAATTCAATTCAGTTGAGAAACACACTCTAAGTTATAAAACGCGCAGAAATAAGAAAGTTAAAAGAGAACAATTTATCTAAACACACTTAATATTTAGAGCTTCATTTTAAAAATGAGTACTAGCCTAAAACATCTAGCAAGTGAACGGTTATAAGTATGAAAAAGGAAACTATATTTAATGTGCCTTAGCCAACTTATGCATATTGCTACATATAAATCAAATCATATAAATGTATAGAACATAAAAAAAAATCTAAGGTTTCATAATAAGTATATGTTGCGTGTTTTCCAAACTTCTTTTGAATAGGAATACTACCGTACATACTAGCATACTAGGCCAAAATATTAAAAAAATAATAATAATATATGTATACAATAAGCGAGCAAAGCGAATTCGATTTGCAAAACAATTCTAAAAGAACTGTGATAGCATTTCTGCGATACCGTTGGCACAGGATAGGATCCCTAGTATATATTTAGAAGCATTACCAAAAATTGAGATGAAAATATTAATTAGGCACACAAACATCTATCAATTAAAAAATTATTCCAGTATCTTAAGAGACATTTTAAGACAGAGTTCAATTACTATGTCAGCTTTCTTAATATGGCTATATACATTGACTTTAACATGCATTTTGAGCTAAATCCATTTTTAAAAACATACGTAAATCAAGCTATTTTTTTTTCCAAACTAACAGTTTGAACCGTAATGGCTTAGGGGATAGAGCGTTCACCGCCCAATGACGTGTATCGAGTTCGAATACCAGCGATGGCTCGTCGACACGAATCCGCATCCGGCTTGCATCGACCACAGTGCTGGCTTGAAATATCCTGCGTGGTAGATGGATCATGGAGCACAGTCCCTTTGCCGGCAGGCTAACCGTGGAAGGTTCTCGTGGCCTTCCTCTCCATGTAAAACAAATGCGGGTTAGTTAAGTTCAAAAAGTCGTCCACGAAGGCAAATTTCTCCCAATGCTACAAGAGTTTCCTTGTCTTCTTGATAGGGTTCAAAATTACAAGACTACGCAATCGTTAACCCAAAAATTTGCATCGGTTGTTCAACGACAGTTATATAAAATAGAAAATAAATAAATAAAAGCTAACAATTTAAGCAATGTCTATTTTTTAAACTCAAATTTTCAACTACGCAAAATACACTATCTAGCCATTAATGACCGGACACCCCTTGAAAGGCAGGTGGACTCGTCCTGGTGGAATAAATACGGAACCTGTGGTGGGGGAAAGACCACTCGCAAGCAGGCGACGGCCATACGAGCGTTAACAGTGAAAATGAGTGGACGACGAGAGCTGAATGAGGCGGAAAGGGGCATGATCATAGGCGCCCACCGATTTGGTCATTCCATACGTGCCATCTCTGACAAGTTTCAGGTACCACAGTCAACAGTTGGTGACGTCGTGTTGAAATGGGAACGAGAGGGAGTGAAAAACCGCAGTCCCGACCCGGCAAGCCCAAAATAATGTCCGACAGGGATCGACGATCTCTTCGACGTGTAGTGAAGGCAAACCGACAAATGTCGTTGGACACTGTCGCTACCAACTTCCGGGCTGCATCTGGCAGTGTTGCCAGTGCACGAACCATTCGTCGGGAGCTGATTGCACAAGGATTCCATGGACGAGCAGCAGCTCATAAGCCAAACATCTCTCCATCAAACTCCCGCCACCGATTTCAGTGGTGCAGAGCACGTCGCCAGTGGACAGAAGAGCAATGGAAAAGCGTTATGTGGAGTGATGAGTCACGCTACATGTTGTGGCACTCTGATGGACGAGTGTGGACCTGGCGAATGCCCGGAAAATGGTACCTACCGGAGTGCATTGCCCCCATTGTGAAGTTCGGCGGTGGAGGAATTATGGTTTGGTCCTGTTTCTCATGGTTTGGCCTTGGAGCCTTGGTGTTAGGGCGTGGAACCCTGAACGCAGAAGGGTATAGAGACATCCTGGACAATTCGGCGCTTCCCACCCTGTTGCAACAGTTCGGTAATGGCCCGTTTGTGCTTCAACACGATAACGCTGCCACTCATAAAGCACATGCCATCACGGACTGGTTTGATGAAATGGAGGTGCAAGAGCTTGACTGGCCATCCCAAAGTCCCGACATCAATCCAATTGAGCATCTCTGGGATGAGTTGGAGCGCCGGTTAAGGGCCAGACCACAATGCCCCAAAACCACCACTCAACTCCTCGCCATGTTACAGGAGGAATGGCGGGCAATACCGGCCGCCGTGTACCAACACCTAGTGGATAGCCTTCCTGGAAGGGTTAAAGCTGTGATTTAGGCGCGTGGCGGCCCTACGCCCTACAGACTTGATACTAGCACCTCATGTATTCGAAATGAGGGGTGTCCGGTCATTAATGGCCAGATAGTGTATATAAAACTCATTGACGGTATTGTTTCAATCATCTACATTAAATTTTCATAATAAAACAAAACTATTCCTATTTACTTAACACCACGTTAACTTATGAAAAATATGAAATATCTGATATTGCTAATCAAATTGGGAGATATAACTCAATTAACTTAATGTTTCATTAAAATTGTCTCTCAAAATTGAAGCAACATAGTTATACAATTACTTTATTCAAATATATAATTTGTCTTTCCATGGTGAAAATTTATAAGTATTTTTAAACTTCCAAATAAATTTCGTCCACTTAAACTAACAAATAAATAAAAACTTACAGAGTAAAAGTGCCAATTTAAAACTACCAATTGCAAAATTCGCCTTGTATTTTTTTTTTTTTTTTTTTTTAATCTAATAAAACTATTCTAGAGTTTTGAAATTCTTGAGATTAAAAATTCTAGATTTTTTAAGGTCAAACGATAAAATAAAAATTTTAAAAAGCGTCTTTTTAAATTGATGGAAATAGGAGAAAATAATTTACATTTGTCAGATGTAAAACATGAAGGGGGGATTTTTGCTGGTGATAGAAATTAATAAGATTATTACGAAAGTGATCCATTCTATACTTTTCGTTTCATGTCTGGGCGAAATAAAATTATTTTTTTCGCTTCATTTAAATTAAAAGAGCCTTTTTTTATATTTTAAATGTGTATTTTATTAATTTCGTGCTATTATTTTGGTGTGAATTTATGTAAATAAGTGATCTATATTACTTTTAGTATGAAATATTAATAATAAATTCTTGCAATGTATTGGCATAGAACTCTAATTGATATGCGAGAACTTAAGTTAGTCAGAAAGTGGTTGATATTTCTTCAAGTGAGGACAAACTTTATTTAGCCTTAAAACAGTGATAAAAATTCTGCTTTTAACCATCAGGAATGATAGAAACCTGTATTGCCATGCAGCACAGAGCTGCAGTTAAATTTTAAGCACAAGAACTAGTCAGAAAGTGGTCAAAATTTTTATCGATGATAAATTGACAGTGGTAATATGAAGGCTTGCAATACACAACAAATAACTGGAACTTTGCATTGTCGTCTGCAGAAAGGTTTTGAATGATTTTTGAATATTCTAGTTATTTGAAGTTTGAATTTTAATTGAAAAATACTATTTAATAATAAAACAATAAATTCTGCCTGTAGCGATGAAGAAACGACTGAAACTTGATTGGTATCCAATACAGAGCCTCATTTAAAATTTAAGTGCACCAGCTAGTCGGAAAGTGGTCAAAGTTTCGATTGATAATAAATTAATAATAAATGCGATAAATTGTGTTGGTAAAAAACAATAAATGATATCAGAAGCAAAGTTTCAGTCAGATTTGAGAACTCTATTTAGTCAAAAAGCGTTGGTAATTTAAATTACCAGATTCAACCCTAACATACAAGGAAATGAGTTAATAAAAATAGTAATAATATGAAAACTTAAACCTCAAATTTTAAACCCAGATCTTTAAACTTATTTTAGAAATTTATCGTCAATTTGAGAAATTAATGCAAACAAAAATAATTTATCCTATTTCAGAGAAACATATCTAAATGGATTTAAGTTTTTGAATAAAATTAAGGCACTAAAATGTAACATTTCTGGTAGTGTTACGGAAAAGTTGTAATCAGTTTTTAAAAAGATTTGAAGGAGTATGTTTCAGAGTCAAATACAAAGCTATAAAATATTTAAATAAACTTTATTTTTCAGAGTAAAAAACATTTTTAAACTTTAACATGACAAAAATTCAAGAATAAATTATATGTTTACAAACAGTATTCTCTATCATAACAGAGAGATTTCTAAATATACAGAAAAATAATGGCACTATAAAACTTCATAACAAAATAGCTTGGAAAAATATTTTTCATTTATGACAGTTAATCAATGATTAATATTAGCAATAATTTTAACAACTTATTAAAAATTTAACCAAGATTTCACAAGCATTTTTTAAGTGATAAAAAAAATACAATTCTTAAAAAGAATAAAATATTTTAATATATATACATATTTAAAAAGACAAGCTTTATTATTTTTTTTATTAACACTTTCACATACTTCAACAAACAAATAAAAACAATTGCAAACTTTAATGAATTAAAATTTTTTGTCATGGAATTTTCACTGTAGGAAAAAAGCTACATAAAACTTGATATTCAAAACGTGTTTTATTAATGTTTACATTTGCCAATACTTTCCATGGAAACAAGTCTTGTTGCAGTTATTATCAATAATTTTTTTAATCAATATTTTAAATGATACTTTTGAAAAAAATTTCTGATTGCTAAAAAAATCACCTTTTATGATTTTTCTTTCCTTACAAAAAACAAGTTCGTATGGAAAAGACAAAAATAATGATTTTTATGGTATTGATAAAGCATGTTAAAAATGATAATGAATAACACCTGATTTAAAAAATGCCAGTATAAAATAATATTTTTCCTAAAAATGGAATATTTTGAATCAGAAAAACTTTGCTTTTTTAGAAAAGAAAAGAAAAAGATACACATTCTAAAATAAAATTTAGATTACGGGGGACTTTGTTATAGAGAAGAAGCTGAAAATTTCCCCTCTCATTTCAGCAGGTCAAAGATCTAAATATATATCACTATTAGAATAGAAAAAAATATTTATTTTAAAAGACTTTACAAAAAAATACAACTTTCATTTTTTTTAAAATGACTATTGATTAAATTAGTAGATGAGTAAATAAAATTGACAATATTAAATGTGATATTTTTTGCAATTAATTAAACAATATATATATAATGAAACAGTAAAATATGATTAATAGGATTTATATATATTTCTGAAAATATGCTGTATATGTCATACAGACAACTTACTGTTTACTACAAAAATAATAAAAATTTTAATAAAACTGTTTTTAAAGCACAATAAAATTTAGTACAATAATTATTTAATAATAAATAATTTCAAAAATTAAAAATATTATTTTTTAAATTTATTCACATAAAAATGATTTGGTATATATCAGTATAGTAGTGTTCAAGTTTTTTTTTAAAGCAAGGCAAACAGTTAAACACTTTCAAAATAAAGATTTTGGCACTTCAGTCTTAACCTAGACTTAAGGACTACCTTACTAATTTTACAGCAATGTGATGAAATGAGAAAATTGCTAGACAACAAAGAAGTATTCAACAAATATAGATATATGATGAACTGAATGAAATGAAATAGAATTTTCATTATTTTCATTCAGCAACTTCAATTCCTTTAGAACCAATTTTACATAATAAAACACTTTTCATTCTAATATACTAGTATTTTTTACACTTATTTATAAATCTATAAAAATGTATTTAAGCCATACTGTTTAGTTCATTTTGTCCTGATAAGTAATGCTTTATTATACTATATTATGAACTTAACTTATAACAAAGCAAAGATATTTATACTTTTTAATGCACCGTGCACAAAATAAAATAATAAAAACAAACAAATAACCTAAATAACTTTTAATTTAGTTATTGGATTTTTACACACTAAGATATAATTTTAATATTTTAACTAACTTTAATTATGAAACTCTTTAATTATGAAAGTTAATCTAACTTTAATTAAGAAAGTTAATTTAGGCTGACAATATTTTAAGTTACAAAACTAATGATGAAAATGTACATTTGCTGAATAAACATACTTTTTGTAATACATTTGCCCCTAAAAATATCAATATTGAAAATATAGTTCCAATAAGAAAGATATCAGAAGTTTAGTAAATTTTATATTATATTCACTTTTTGCTTAGCTCACCATATGTCTAGAACCGTTCCAGGGAATCAAAAAGTTTTTCCTACAATTATAACTCATTCATTCAAAGAAAATTTCAAGGTAACTGTAATTTTTTTTAATAATAATTTTAATATTTTATTATCTAATACAATTGCAATCAGGAAAAAAATGAGTATTAAAATAAACAAATGTTTGCACCATTTTAAACAATTTAATTTTAAATGGCACAATCAAAAATTTTAAAACAATTAGTCATATAATTTCTGAGTTATGGGATTCAGAAAAAAGTTGCAAATCTTAATTTTTCATTTTTAGAACACCATTTGATTGACGTCTTCAAAATGTTTCATTTTGTCATTTCAATAAAATTTAAAATTTCGAAAACTTTTGCATATCTTGTAGTTCATAAGTTGTATTACAATCATTATATTAAATGATAAAAATAAAAATTAATGATAGAAAATTTTTTTGCTTCTTTGGTAAAATAAGATAATAGTTTGTAAAAGTTTTTTATTCGCACAAATAGTTCTAAAGATAAAGAAAAAATACGAAAAAAGTAGAACTGACAATAAAGAAAAGACATTTTTCAATGCTCTACTGACTAAACTACTAAAAAAATAATAATAAATTTGCAGCAAACCCCCATAATTTTAAAGTTTAAAAACTAATCTGAAGAAAAAAAAGTTTGGTTTATTCAGAAAAAAAAGCATTCTTGTTGTCCTTTTTTGCAATTTAAAACATCATTTGCACAAATTTATTAGCATATTTAAAGTTAAATCCTTAAAATTATATCTTAGAAAATAAAAACCCGATCATTAGATCAAAAGCTGTTCCATTTTTAATTATTCGTACATTGTAGAGGCATCAATAAAATAAATTAAGTTTCCATAAATGCTTCGTATTGTTATGAAGAAAAAAAATTATCAAATACAAAAATATATATATAATTCAAAAACAACAACAATATAAATCTTCAATGTATACATCACATTAGATTAGATGTATACATCATATGACATCATATTAGAATTTATAATGAATAGATATAAACATTTAATAACTTAACAAAAACAATTTCTTGACTCATTACCATGACAGTGTTAAAGTAAATGCTATCACATGATATAAATTTCAGATAGTGCACTAGTTATGTGACATGATAGTTCAACTGGTAAAACAGTGAAATCATCAATTCCTGTAGTGTTTGAGGCTTGCAATATTCCTCCAACCAACTGAAAACACAAGCAGAGAGTTCTCCAAAATTTGAAATAGATACTGCTGAATTGAAAGATTGAAATAAAGTGTCACACACTGCCTGGAACTAAAATGAAGCAAAAATAAGTTCAATTATTAAACAATATGAATACAAAATTTCAATGTTCATCTGTGTTCGAGCAAAGTAACTATGCACACATTCTTAGAAGATAAAATACTTAATTTACAAGTTCTTGAATTTGGGAATTGACATTTTACATGAATTAACAACTATAACATTTCATTTTCATGCTGAACAGTATGATATATTTCAACATGGTTATTTTTAGATTCTTCTGAGTTACAGATTTATCAAAGTGACTTTTGCTTGAATGTCAATTTGTATACTTTCATTATAAAAATACAGAGTTCATGTCAAATAATTCTTATCTGACAAAGAAGCATTTTTATTTTTTATTTTTAAAAGTATGATTGAACAAAAATGAGGATACATAGGAGAAGAATTTCTAATGTCACACTAAAGTGTGACATTAGAAATTGACAGTCTAGGAACAATTTAAATATTTTCCATAAAGCTAAAAGATTTTTTTCTTTTTGTTATATTGTGTGGGTACTCAACTTAAAAGTGTCTATTTAATCAAATCATAAATTACCAGATTTTAAAGATTTACATCAAATAAAATCTCATCAATTGACAATTTTGGAAGATATTTATGGAAAGAATTTGCATTTTTCTAGTAGAATTAGTAATATTGCTGAAATTATAAAAAACTCTGAAAGCCTTCTTCATACATTTTATATATTTGCTTAAATGTTAAAACTGTGTTATCACATACTACTTCTAAAAATCTCTGTAGTGTTTTTTATTTTCTTTATTTACTTAAAATTATTTTAGACCAGTGTAATTTTTACTTATTTTTAGTGCAGTCATAAAAAAAATGAAAAATATTTTCAGAAGAATCAAACAGAAAAAAAAAAACATTCAGTTAATGTCCCGAATTTATAAAAAACAAAAATAGCAATTTAATGAGGATGCATTTCTTTTTAGTGTAATAACAGCACCTCAAAATAAAACACAACTAATATTTTAAAATAAGAATTTTGGAAAAATAACATTTTTTTTAGCAAAAACGAAAACCAAACACTAGTATGAAACAATTAGTCACCTCTGACATTATTAAAACCTAATATTTAATAACAGAAATATGAACAGTGGAACCTTATTCTAAATACAACTCACCACTTGAAATTTCATGTCCTCACTAACTTTATTAGAGTTTTTATTTGGTTGGCTTTGATGAACTTTAACAATAGCTTCATAGTTTCTGCAAATGATGAAAAAAAAGCATTAGGAAGCTTATTAAGAGTATTCTATCAGTAGATAATTTTTAATAATAAAATATGAAAGGAAAAAAAACAGATTTTCTTTTTATACCCTTAACTAAACATTATGCTTTTAAAGACGTTTTACTTTTCTTTACAACACTAAAGGAAAGAATGTAAGAAATGATCATATTAAATTAAATTTTCAACAATTATCTTTCATATAAAATAATAAAAACATGATAAAAAATTATAAAAACATGATTAAAAAAAGAATAACAAAAATTAAATTTGCAGTAGTCAAAAATGAATAATATGTTTTATCATTCTGAGTAGCTGCGTAGAAAAAGACAATTTTTCTATAAATATGCATTGCTCTTACAATGTTCACATTTAAGGAATAAGAAAGGAAATCAAATTTAAAATGGAAAATATTATTATTTTATAAAGCACTAATCATAATTTTAAATAATAAAAAAATTCTGAATCAATAATATTTTTAAATAAGACCGTATCAAATCACTGTATTATAAAATAACATAAGAAAATATGTCATATGAAACAACAGAGCAATATGAAATATGTTATATGAAACAACAAAGGCATATAAAACACGCATATCAAACAACAGAGATTCAAGCCATTGCATCGTGCAAAGTGTTCCAGAATAAAATAATATTCTCGCCAGCTTGATGCCTCACTGATGAGATTAAATGCTTTTGGCAGAAATTTTCTTTGAATTTGGATCAACTATTTTCCTCTTTAGCACTAGTTAGATGCAACAGCTTAATACTTTTGGAAAAATTCAGAAAAACAATTCTAATCTATCGAATATTTAATAATACAATAAATTCTTATTCAAAACAACTAATATTACGCATCAATTCAAACTTAGCCACTTCCCTGATTATCCTGAGTTAACTCGGGTATTCAGGTTACCTGAGTTAACTCAGGTAATCTTATTAACCTTCCCTGATTATCCTGAGTTAACTCGCGTATTCAGGTTACCTGAGTTAACTCAGGTAATCTTATTAACCTTCCCTGATTATCCTGAGTTAACTCGGGTATTCAGATTACCTGAGTTAACTCAGGTAATCTTATTAACCTTCCCTGATTATCCTGAGTTAACTCGGGTATTCAGGTTACCTGAGTTAACTCGGTTGTTGCTGTTCATGTATTCAGAACAGCAACATTATAAATATTTTCAAATATTACAAATATTTATATGTTGACAAAAATTGGGAATATAGCACGATTTGTTTTGTCAGTACATTTCGCTTTATCACAGATTTACTCAGCCGGAAGAAGAAAAATAATAATAATAATAATCTGCTGTGATTGGAAGTTTGCCAAGTTTTGTTTGAGAGTTCGGCTGTTGTATTATCGGACTGCACACGTCTTTAGTGTAATTATATATACGATGGTTGCTGAATTTGCGTAGAAAAAAAAGAGTAAAAAAAATGGCACACCACTTCACTAGCATTTGGAAGTATTACTTTGTGTTGTCCCTTGTTTTAAAAACTATCATACAAGGACTAATATTTAACTTTTTTCATTCGCCCGAGGTAACTTGGAACTGATGGCAAATTAAATGTTTTTCACACATGAAAAAATTAAAGTTTCTACTTGTTTAGTTTTATTTCCTTGTATTAATAAAATAAAAAAATATGCTGATTTTTTGAATTTTTTTTTCTTCAAAAAAATTGATAAGAGAAGCTGTTAAAGGAAATTTTAAATTCAAAGCAATTTTGCAAATAAAATTTAGTTTGGGAACAAATCTAGCAATATTCTGAGAAAAATACTTGTTTTTAATACAAGTTGGAACATATTTGGCTAAATTTTTAAACAAAAATATCTATTTTGAAGCACAATTGGGATGAATTACAACATAGCTTTAAATACTACATAGCCTTGGTGCAAATTGAGTCATCTCAAACCGATTGGAATATAGTGAATCAGCTAAAATGAATTGGAGCAGCGATGAGAGGATTAATACATTTAAGATGGCCTGGGACAGCAATCACAATTTAGAGCAGAAACATAAGTTTGTTATTTAAATTCTCTTCAATAATAGTTAAAATTAAATATAATAAATTTGAAAAAACCCTAAAAAAAATAATTACATAACTAAGATTTCAGAAATAAAGAGTAATATGCTAAATAAATAATCTCACGTTTTCATGATTTCCAAGGCTCTAACTTCCTTTCTCAATGCAACCAGTTCCTCGTCTTGTTTCTTCTTTTGTTGAAGGAGGAAGTGAATGTAATCAATTGCTAAACAAAATAAAATAATATTGAATAAGCAATAAACAATTTATAATAGTGTAATGGACTCTTTTTAAATTAAACTAAGAGTAATATTCGATCAAAAGACGTTGATTTGTTAAACTATTTGAATAATCTAAGATGGAAATAAACAAAAAAAACAAAGCATTAAAAAATTAAAACTTACCAGAAATACTTAATTTTACTGTTAATATTAATAAGTGTTAGTTTCTTTAAAAAAAAAAATATTACAAAACCATAACTTACCAGAAAATTTACTTCATTTTACTGTTAAATTTGATGCAAGATCACTTACGATAAAAACACAAAGCATTATCTTAATCACTTCACAGATTAAATTTGAGTACAGTTGGATGATCTGAATATAAGGGAGATCAGCAAATTTTGGATAAAGGAAAATTCTGGGTATTTCAGTGACAAAAATTTATTTTTAATATTAATTTATTTTCTAGCCATGCCTCAAAAATAAATACTGCAATCAACAGTTATAAAAATCAAAATAATAATAAAGGAGGGAAGTCCTATTAATACTTGCATGCAAAAATTATCAAAGTCATCAGTAAATAATAAAAACTGAAATTGCAAAATGGGAACAAAGCACAAGAGAGAAACATTAAAAAAAATTGTACCATCCATTTTCATTATTTATTGCTGAAATTTTCGATATTTTCATATTACAATATTTACTTGAAAAATGCAGCACCATAAAAGAGACATCAACAGAAAAAAAACTTAGATAAATCAGAATAGCTACTAATAGGTAGGTACTTTCTTTATTTTGTATTAGAGCTGCACAATGCGGTATAGGCGGCGGTCTGGGATACATCTCGACAAAGGATACAAAGACATGCCATCACAATCTGTGAGGTCACTTCCCCAATTTAAACATAGATCTGAAGAGGAAGGAAATTTTCTCCAGATCCATATACTTATGGTGCTGCTCAGCAACCGACCACAGGACTTTTGATTACACAGATTTTACAAACATGTGTATCACATGTACTCGGGAGGTCCCAGCGGAACGGAGGATCGAACCTCTGACCCTCCGGACCAGAGTCCGATTCTCCAACCACTGAGCTACCACAACCCGAACTACTATAAGAAAAATAATAACATAACTTTGGAAATCCATTTTTAAAAACTTCGGAAACATGTGGAAAAATTTTCTTTCAAAGTATAATTTATTAGCTATTTAGTAGTTTTATTTATTTTTATGTTACATTTATTATTTTTCTATAAGCTACTGATAGAAAAATAATAAATGTAACAAAATACTATGTAATAAAAAATACTATAGTTAATGAATTCTAATTTTAAAGAAATATTTTCATAGATTTCCAAAGCAATGTAAAAATAATTGACATATAATAACAGATCTATGATTTTGTTCTGTGCCACATTCTTTCCTTGTTTCTCTTAAAATTTAGAAAACAAAAAAGAATACAACCTAACCCTAGGCACTGTTTATTCCAAGAGGTAAGGAATAATTTTATACCAGATTAGGAATTTAAAAAAAGAAATATTAGGTCATCAAAAAATTGTAAAAAAAAATAATACTACTTGTGAAACTGGATTCTTTTTCAGGAAATTGTAAGAAAGAATATAATAATAACTATAATTTTTATTAAATATACTTACATTTTTGAAGTATTGCAGCTTTGCTCAGCTTATAACTACTTATACTATCTTGCTGATGACAAGTTGGAACAAGTGATTGTAAATCTTCATAGCCTCTCTAAAAAATATTTTTATACAAAAAATATTAAAAAAATTATAAAAAAATATTATAATTAATTATTATGAAACAGCTCTCAAAAATAAATAATCCCTTTTAGTGATTATAAAGTTTTAATAAGTAAAACTCCTAAAGCAGAAAGGGCTAAAATTGGAACAATCAAAGCCTATGCAGGACAATTTATTTTTGAAACAGAACTAATTACAGTCAGGTTCCTAAAGACATTTTATACAAACGTAATCTGATGCTTAATTAATTAAGGTTATTTTTATTTATTTATTTTCAAATTTAGTGCACAAAATTAAAAGATTTGACTCTTAAATGATGGTTATAATTTAATTAGAGAAAAATGCCTGCTCATCTTTAATGATAAAATACGATTTCTTTTGATCAAAAATCTTGTTGCAATACATTAACTTTAAGCTAGGTTCTGAGAATGAAACAAAATTAAATAATGAAGAAAATGAACTTATATTTATTATTTCTCTCTTTTATAACAAATGAGCACCATCAAAAAATCTGAACATTTTACAAAGTGTGTCTAATATGAAAACTTCAATTTAAAGAAAATAAGAATATAGCAAGTTAACATATTGAACATTTACAGTAAGTATTTATATCAAAGATGTACTTAAATTGAAGACAGAACAAGAGTTTAAACAACTAGATAACTTCCATGGATAATTTTCATAGCAAAGGTAAACCGCATGTCACAAAAATAAAATATAACATGTCATACTTCAGGAAGTTCTATTAGAATAAATAAAAATAAATACAAAAATAATCCATTCAACTGCAAGTAAATATACTTAATATAACTTGCGATAAAATTATGCTTAGTAACCATTTTTGAGGCATTTATAAAAGCGTCTACAATAGCCTTTCTTTAACCCCTACAACACTTAATAAATCGTTGACAAATTCAAAGGAATGAATACATTGGTTTTTTTTCAAAAAATTTTATATAAAAATTTATTTTTAAAAAGCACATTCCTTATAAAAACAATTTAAAAAGATTAGAAATTCATTTTATTATTGAATATATTAAGTTTATGATATTTTTGGCAAAGATATTTTTTAACACAGGTTTTTTATAAATTTAAGGCAAGTTTTATGTTACATCAAAGTGTTGCACAAGTAAGCGATTTAGTATCTGCTAAAAAGAACAAACATTTGTCAATTATTATATTAGAGTTAATATTAATATATAGTTATGTTATGCAATGATGAAAACAAGTTTTTAATTAATTTACATAGTGACCTATTTTTTTAAATAAGACAAAATTAGTAAGTTTCACATATTTTTGAACATAAACATAAAACTACATTTTAAAACAAATTTTCACTAGGCACCTATTTATGAAAGTAAACTAAAACAAAGCAGAGGATTTGCAAACATCCTTTTCTTAAGTTTAGATCATCCAGGCGCTCTCCATTATTTAAAATAAGTCTTGAAATTTAGTATTTCAGTGCTGAAATTACATATGGGTTAAAAGGCTGTTATTTAAACTTTTACATAAATATGTAGTGATAAAATTGGTAACAAACAAAGTAATGTTTAAATTATGATAACAAAATAGATATAATTGTGAATTGATTGTACTTTTATAGCATCACGTCTCTTTTGCTCTGCTTGAGTGTGGGCTTCACGTCTCCGTTCCTTATAGGTTAAAGTAGGCTTATCATCACTGTCTTCATCATCTATAAAATAAAATAAAAATATATAAATGGAAAATAATGAAATAAAAATCGGATGCAGAAAGATTGAATTTTTATGAAAGCAACAAAAATAATAAAATAAAATATATAAAACACTAAAAAAAATTGTTAATGAATTGAAAAGAAACTCTTTTTGTTATACTTTTATTTTTGCTAAATCTTCTTTTCATAAAACTAAATTGATCAGTATAGCTATAAAAAACTTATTTTAATTACAAAGTTTCCAAAAAAAAATTAATGTTAACTTTTCTCATAGACTAATTATCAAGTGGGCAATTCTGTGGTGCCGGACATAAAAAATAAACACAAATTTCTTAGAAAAGCTCTCTTTCAAAATATAAGTTAAATTTAGAATCATCTAATTTTAATATCAAATATATAGGACATCATAACCTATCAAAAAACAATTTGTTTTATATAAACTGAAAATGATGACTTAAATGAATTAAACTGCCTGTTTCGGACATAAATCACACGAAAGCAAAATATGAGTATTCATTTACAAATTTTCCAAAATTCTACAAATTTCTTTATAAATTAAATGTAAACTTCACTGAATTTTGAAGCTGATATTTGAATAAAAAATTTTAGGCAGTTCTTAACTTATAAAATATGATATATAATTAACTTGAAATTTTTTACTTTGGGGTCGGATGTAAATTCTTTAGATTGGATGCATGTGTCATTTAATGATAACAATTTTAAATACTGAAAACTACTTTAATTTTTATCTTAATACTATAAACATTATTTTTTTCATTAACTCGCTTCTTAAAATTTAATTATGACTTCTTGAAATGAAAATTTAGATATGACTGCTCCTGTACCTTCAAGAGGACCAAAATTTATATTAAAAAAGGTAATTTATAAAGTAAGTATTATTTGCTTAGATGTGTTTGAAACAAAATGATATTTATAGGGCCAAAATACCATACAGTGATAACTAAAGAATGAATGTTATCGTTGTGTCCTCTGTGGCATTAAGAAAAACAGGTAAACAAACCAATGTCAATTGACCTGGCCAAAGACCATAAATCTTTTATAGTAAGTTATATTAAAATTTATATTTATATAATTATATTTATAATTATATATTAATTATATTTATATAGAATTTATATTTATATAAAATTTATATTTATATAAAATTTATATTTATATAAAATTTATATAAAATATAAATATCCCTCTGATAGGTCACAACCTAAATTGATTAGTAGATATTTTTGGTTTCTTTATTGATAGAAATTATTGATCTTTCATCAATAAAGACCATATTTCCTACTCATTAGCTTTAACTTTATAAAAAAATCAATGTACTAATGATTGACTACATATTATTGTTATGATTTTTATGTGATGTTATCAATTTGTTATGAGAAGAAATAATCAATTGAAATATAAAGATTTTATATTTTCAAAGTTACTTAGAAAAAACATGTAGCTATAGATTGAAACTTGAATTTATGCATTTCGATAAATATATACCTAAAGATGACCCAGCATCGATAAAGATCAACCTAATTATTTAACTGATTAAAGTCATATATGACTATATAACATGTTTATAAAAATAAAACATATATGTTTTATTTATAAAATAAATTATTATAAGCAATACCTGAATTATGAGCTGATGATGAGTTGAATAGGTCAAGAGATCCAGCTGATGATGTGCTAGAAAATGAATAGCGTAATGAACCTGTATGAGGACTGAGCAGGTCATTTTCAGAACCTAAATTTAAAACACATTTTAAAAAATTAAAAAATAGACATCATTTACGGATTAATTAAAATAATTTAAGAGAAAGCTTTAAAATATGAAAGTGTCAGACTACTAAGATATTTTACTTAATGTAAATAAATAATTCAAAACCTTCTTGCGAAATAATTTAATCAAAAAAATTTTGTGCTGAATATAATAAAAATTTAAACTTAGAAGAGTAAGAAACAATCTTAAAAAATAAAATTAATCGAAAGAAAGTACTTAAAAAAAACATATATTTTGACATGAAAAATTTATTAATATCAAGTGAATATTTTATGTACCTTAATAATGCTTGTCCACTACTTTCTGCATGCTAAGTGGATTCTTAATTGAAACATTTAAAAAAAAAATGTTTTAAACTAAATAAATCATACATAAAAGCTCAATTATTTAATCATTATTGATCAAAGTACTTGTCATCATCACACACTCATAATCTCAATTGTCACAAGAAGTCGCTATTTTTTCGAAAAAGCCCAGCTCACTTGGGTTTTCAATCATTTATCCAGGTTTTTATAGAAAACTTTTTTTTTCCAGAACAACTTTAAACTTTAGACCATTAAAATATCACATTATAAAATTAATTAACTAGTAAAATAAATTATTGACCAATCCATGAAAATACATGTGTATTTATTGGTTTACTATTTATCACAACTTTAAGACACACATGTTCAGGGGAAAAAAATTCATGAAAAAAATAAAATTAAACAACTGAAAAGGATTTTTATGCAACACAAATCAAAATCAAGAAAACTTAATAGAAGAAACTATCAAATACTTCAGATAATACAATATTTAATATTTTCAAAAAAATTTTAAAAACATGAACTTAAAGTGCAAAAATATTTATTTTCTGTCTTTTCCATGCACCAAATTATTTCTAATTTTTGATTGCACTAAACCATGTGCAGAAAATACAATTAAACATCTCACGCAGGCAAAAGTTGACTATTATTTTTTTTTTCTTTTATTCTGTTACTTCATAAAAATTAGAATTTCAAAAATATCTTCCACTATTCCATGAGGGACATTTAAGATACACTTTCCTGGGAAGAAAGGACTGCCCTAGCTACGAGCTTCAATAAATGTTATTAGATTATTAGAATTTTCTTCTTAGCTTAATCAAAAGTTTCTTTCTTTTCATATTCATTTAATTTTATCCACAGAAATGAGGATCAATCAAATATGGCAGAAAACAAAGATCTTATCACTTGGTTCTTGCATTGAATAAAAAAGTTTAATTTTTTTTTCATACATAGTTAAAAGCAGTCCTGATAGCAGTATGAATAATAACATATAGTATAAAGAACAGCCACTAAAATTCTATTAAAGTTAAACACAGGTAATTTGAAAATAGCTCCCTTTCCCTACCTAAAATTAAACAAGTAAATAAACTTAAAATTTTACACATAAAATGTTAGAAAAAATGTTTAGAAAAAAAATGTTAGAAAAAAAAATTAAATTTAAATCATAGATTTTTTTCACTTGGTTTTTTCAAAAAAAAAAACTCCAAGTGATTTAAATTAAGCTGCTTTAAATCAGCAGACCTCAAAAACATCTATCATAAAAGTAAAATGTTTGATAAATAAATAATTATTATTAATTTTGCTGCAACATTTTATTTGTTTTTGTTATTTACCAAAATATTTAATGCACTTTTAAATTACTAATAGCTTCAACACATTATTCTAAGAAATATAAATTTTCTTCAAAATAATTATTTTTTCTAACTAAAAATTAAATTAAAATCATTAATGCAATGATTTTAAATGAGGTTTCATTAAGCCTGACTAAAAATTAAAAGGACAAAAATAGAAAGGATAGATCTTATGGTACTTGGCATGGATACAAATATATATATATATTTATATATCCCTGAAACAGAAAATTGGGATTCAGGGAGTTGTACAGATGAAGGCAGCTCCATAATTTTGTGACCAATGGCATGGTGGCAGAAATGCTGTCATTATTGCGTACCAAACGCTTTTACTCCCTAAACAAGCTGGGTGGTATTTAAGTCACAGCTAGGGATCAAACTTCTGTTCTTCAAAATGACAGCTCAACTTCTTAATCACTAAGCAATCATTTAATATGAAGTACATATGTAAATCTTGTACAAAATTTAATTTCAGTCTTTTGCGTAAATTCTTCTAAATCCTTGTAAATAAATATTTCATTCGTATACTTGGTATCTATAACTGCAATATCAGTAGAACTTATTACCACATTCAATTAATGGGGTCCCCAATTAATCATCCTTGAATGATTTTTTTAGAAACCAAACCCCAATAAAAAAAAACATGTAAGAACCAATACTAAGTAGAATAAAATAAAACTAGAAAAGATTTTTAGAACAAAAATCTAAAACATTTTAGAATGCAGCTCAATTTACCAGAGTCAAACTTTGATTCTGTAAAGTGTGATTCAGCCATCTAATATGTTACAATCTCCTCAGCAATGAAACTGAAAACAAAAATTAATGAAATTTAGACATATTTTTGAAAAATGAATAAATGATGTTTTATGAATTTGTAGCCTTAAGAAAAAATAAAATCTAAAGTTTAATTAACAAATTTAATGGCAAATTTTTACACTTTCCTTTTTAACATAATAGTAAATTAATGATAAAAAAACTGAACAGAGATGCATATGATATTAGATTACATTATTAAACTTCTATTTTTTAAAAATTAGCTACTTAACAAAGATGGTTACAAATATATATAAGATAAGCAATCAAGACAGATTAAGTAATCTAATTTTGTTCACAGTTTTTCTTTACAGAAATGTTCATTGTTCACAGAAAAATAAAAATGATTATACAACATTAATTAAAAATAGATTTAATTACTTTAAAAAAAGTCAGGATTTAAAAGAAATTTCTGCTTATGATCAACCATACCATCGAATAAAATATTTTATCAAAACAAACAATTAGTCAGAGGTGGGGTGAAGTATCTTTTTCTATAACATTCAGCATAATTTTAGCTTTTAACTTACTACTCTCGGTAGAAAGAACAGTTTTAAGGTGATTCGTTCAAATTTAAAGAATCAGTTGAAAATCAGTCTTTCGTCATTGCTCTCTTCTCGTCAGTCAAGTTGTTGACAAATATTTTTCTTTCATATATATTTAAATATTTAGTGAAAGACTATTTAATTTTACTATTTTTCAATATGTTATCAGTTAGTAGATCTCAACTTAATAAAGTAGGTTAATTTTAAGTTATTTCCCATTTTTCTTATCTGTTGTCAAATTTCTTCCGCAATTGCTTAATCGCATTTTTTTAATGATTTCATTAATAAGATATTGATATCAGTATTAAATTTTGTTTAAAATAAATTGTTAATTGCAGAAATTTATTTGCACTAATTAATTAAAAATTAGTTTGTTATGATACTAAATATATAAACATTCTGCAAAGAGTTATGTAAACTTGTTATATAAACATTCATTATTAGCCTTCAATTATTGTTGACAACTTTTAATACCAAGTCTAGGTTTTTAATATTAAATTTGTAAAATAAGTGAATTTGTCTGAAAAGACAATATGAGTATTTTTATCAAATCAGACAGTTTATTATTAAACTTTTAAAATTACATTTTTCCTCCCTTGCAGAATGTTAAGAAACGTAAAATATTCTACTGTCTTCTAATTATAGCGTAGATTTAGTATCTGCCAATTGAAAAAAAAATCCCCCTAAACTTAGCAGTTGATATTTTTTCATTATTATTTGGTTGCAGTGATTGTGCTAGACCAGCGCTGTCAAATAATTTTGACTTCGTCATTATTGGGAAAATAATAATACTAAATACTATCAACTCAAAACTCTTTATTTACCATGAAAAAAACAATACATTTTGCAATGTCTCAGTTGTATGCATAATTCAACTTAAAGTAACATCAGTGTGACTTCTGTTGTTGCAGATTAGATGACAAATAACTTATATTAGGATGTGAGATATTAGTTTGAGCAGGACTGTTAATTTTTTTTTTTTTTTTGCTTGTTAATTATTATTAGCTTGTTTTTTATGGTTATTAATTGTTTTTGTGGCGTTAATTTATTTTGTTAATGATCGTTTATTTTTTTGTTTGCTTTTTGTGAATTTTAATTTAATTGTTCATATGCTTCATAACAAACTTTATAATCAGCGTCCCCAGAATAGTGTGTTGCGTGCCATAAATGGCACACATCCCATTGATTTGTCATCCCTGTGCTAGACTATAAAAACTATAAGTCCTTAAGATCAAAGACTTTTTTGAATTTTTGGTTCATATTTAAAACATAATTTTCTACCTATTTATATATGTATTAATGTGCATATTCATGATTATTCCATCTATTGATAGATAAAACAAGAAATTTTAAAAATATGCAAATATTTAAAATATTGTGTGACTTTCTACAAAGTATCTGCCTATAAAGTGCATATTACAGGAAGATGTGCATATTAGTATTTGTGCCAAAATAATCATCAAGTTTTGGCATCTTCCAAGCATTAGGTACCTAAAAAAAAACATCACAGAAAGAGACTTTGAAGGGTGTAACTCGAAGTCATGTCATGCAAGACTCTACATCTTTACTTTTTTAATTTTTGAAAGTCTGAAATCCCTTTGTCAACTTGGCAATTGTTGTTGGTGCGAACATGTACTAATATAGCATAACATACTTGAAATGAGTGCCTCAAAAATTCTATTTTTATTAAGTGTTCCTTTTTTCTCTCTCCTTTTCAGGCTAGTTTTTCAATTCTTCGTCGTTTTAAGAGTACACTTGTAATAGCAGAACATAATGATGGGAAGGTTATTCCTATCACTTTTAATGCAATTACAGCAGCAAAACAATTAGGAAATGAAGTCACTGTTTTGGTAGCTGGAGCTCAAACATCTTCAGTAAGTTGATTGAAATTTTCGACTTTTAACTATCAAATTATATTTGACATATTGAAATGCAATGAATGTTTAAATATTGTTTATAGGTTGTTAGTGAAGTTTCTAAAGCAAGTGGAGTTACAAAAGTTCTCATGGCAGAAAATGAAGCTTTCAAGGGTTTATTGCCAGGTAAGCATGATTAAAGTCTATTTTCTTTCTATGTATTGATTAGTATTTTAGCAATTTTTGTTTTTAAATGTAAGTTTTTGTCTAGATATTTTTGTTTATTTTTATTCTAGAATTTCTTTCTTTAAGTTCAAGTTTAATACATGTTATTTTAATTAATTTAGATTTTCTGAATCTGAATGATTAATATAGCCAATTAATAAGATTTTCTAAAGCATGCTTTTTGAATAAAAGGCGAACTGGAATGAATTAGTCATTGATATTCTCATTTCTCTTTTTTAAAATTAAATTATATTCAGGTAATTTATTTTAATAACTGCAGGGATGACATTTCAAAATAATTACACAATATCAT
Organism: Parasteatoda tepidariorum; assembly: GCF_982258835.1. Classification (NCBI taxonomy): domain Eukaryota; kingdom Metazoa; phylum Arthropoda; class Arachnida; order Araneae; family Theridiidae; genus Parasteatoda; species Parasteatoda tepidariorum. The sequence continues at coordinate 81,495,969 of NC_141760.1, forward strand.
TTGCATAAGTATACAGTCTTTGCATATGCTTATGAAATAAGTAAATTAAATAGTGGAAAATCCCTTTCGAAGACTGGTAAAAATGTACCCTATAATATGCTTTTGAATTTTCTTAATAATAAGTTCTTTTTACCTATTAGTTTTGGAGTTAAATCATTTTTGTAAATTAAGTCAAAGTTTTAAATGCTATATGAAGATATAATATTCTTATTTGTTAGAATTATTTTTCAAAGTTCTGTGCTTAGTTTAAAAGTTGTTTATTTTTCTTCATAATTAAATTCATGAAATAATTTTGGTGTCTAAAAAATATATATGTGTGTATAAATTAAGAAAGTTATGTAATGTATTAATGTATTGTTAATGCAATATTTGCGTAAAATTAAGTTAATTAAATTTGAGTTTTGTTTATTATAATGTTTTAAGTTCTTTATTTTTAATTTTCAACAAATTCAATATTTATCTAAATTTTCTTAAAATTAATTTCCATGTTCTTAATATTGCTAATAAAGGTAAAGTTTGATCGAAAAATGTTCTAATTTAATATAAGTTTATTCTAATTTTTCGTAAGGTTATAAATATGGATTTAAAACTTTCTTTATCATTTTATAACTTAAATTATGTATGCAATAATTTTGGTTTCTAAAAAAAAAAAAATTCTATTTTTGTGTATTGTGCATAATTCAGATTATAAATTTCAGATTCTTTTGCAATTCAATTAACATTTGTCTCCTTAGATACATTATAAATATGTTGAATTATTGCATACATAATTTAAGTTATAAAATGATAAAGAAAGTTTTAAATCCATATTTATAACCTTACGAAAACTTCTATTAAATTAGAACATTTTTCTATCAAACTTTACCTTTATTAGCAATATTAAGAACATGGAAATTAATTTTAAGAAAATTTAGATAAATATTGAATTTGTTGAAAATTAAAAATAAAGAACTTAAAACATTATAATTAGAGCCCGGAAGTTCAGGCAAAATGCCATAAATGCCCTTTCCTTTTTTAAACGTTTTCTTCTGAAAATGCCTTTTTCTTTCCTTTTGTTCATAAATGCCTATTTCTGTCTAATTTAAAGTTTTTCTGCAAAGCTTTTTGTACTTTTGACCGAGCATAAATTTTGAAGTACAGAAATGGTTGACTGTCATCCGACGTATTGTAATGCATTTATAGAGATTAGGACTTTATTCCTTTTGGGACAACTCCCTCCCTCTGAGGCAGTGGTCACCCCTCGCACTGTACAATGTCTATTCATCTGAGCTGATAGTGTACTCGTGCTTGAGTGAGCAAGGCAGGTGAAAGACATTTTTCTGTCCATGAGATTGACAGTGTTGTTTGAATAGAGAATAGAATACACTTAAAGCTGGAAATACCATAAAAGTTTTATTTCCTAATATGATCCATCTAACATGCCTTGTTCATGCATCGCACAGGATAGCAGAGAAAGTAAAAGGTCTCTATCCTGAGGTAGACTCGCTTGTTTCTAGTGTGAAAAAAGTATTTGTGAAAGCCCCTTCAAGAGTTCAAGTGTGCGAAGAAATTGCACCAGACATTCAATTACCTCCTAAACCGATCCTTACTAGATGGGGAACATGGATTTCAGCAGTCTCATACTACTGCACAAATTTTGAGGAAGTTACTCGAGTCCTTACCAGCTTTTCGGATGAAGAGGCAATATCCATAAGAAAAAGTAAAAGTCTGCATAGCAGTTCTAAAATAAAAAATGAACCGACTTTTATTTCAATTTATTTTGGGAAGCTCCCTGGAGCTATTGAACACATGGAAGAAAGAAATATGCCTTTACCCGAGTCACTAAAGATTTTCGACAATACTACTGAAGAATTAATGTCTGGGCCTGAACCAGCTGGTGACAGAATAAGGAAGAATTGTGAGAACGTCATCACTGCAAATACAGACTTTGAATGCATCAAGAACATTGCAAAAGTACTTTCTGGTGATACTACAGTTGAACTTACCATATCTCCTACCATGGCAAGTTGTTTTAGGTACGCGCCCATAACCTCTGTCGAAGTAGAAAGATCCTTCTCTTTGCTTAAAACTATATTGACTGATAGAAGACAAAATTTCTCTTTTGAAAATTCGAAAAAGCATCTAGTTGTGATGTGCAACAACAACCAATCATCAGAATAAATTTGCATACAATATTATTGTAAGTATGAGTTTTCAATTTTTATTTCACACTTACGCAGTTGAAGGTTTTTTTTTTTTGTGCAATTATGTCCACTTCTTTTGTACTATTGCTACGACAGTCGAGTAAAATGAATATGTAGGTATACCGGATACTTCTAGCAACTTTTTTTATACCTTGGATACCTATATGGGCTTTTAGTCATTACCAACTAACATTTTGCTCCAATTTTAAGTGCCTTTTTTAAGTGCCTATTTCAAGCTTTTTAAATGCTTTTTTGCCTGCCTATTTTTGCATTTTTTATTGCCTGAAATTCCGGGCTTTAATTATAATAAACAAAACTTAAATTTAATTAACTTAATTTTGTGCAAATATTGCATTAACAATACATTAATACATTACATAACTTTCTTAATTTATACACACATATATATTTTTCAGACACCAAAATTATTTCATTAATTTAATTATGAAGAAAAATAAATAACTTTTAAACTAAGCACAGAACTTTGAAAAATAATTCTAACAAATAAGAATATTATATCTTCATATAGCATTTTAAACTTTGACTTATATTGCAAAAATGATTTAACTCCAAAACTAATAGGTAAAAAGAACTTATTATTAAGAAAATTCAAAAGCATATTATAGGGTACATTTTTACCAGTCTTTGAAAGGGATTTTCCACTATTTAATTTACTTATTTCATAACCATATGCATGGATTTTAAACTTTCTTTATCATTTTATAACTTAAATTATGTATGCAATAATTTTGGTTTCTAAAAAAAAAAATAAAAAAAATAAAAAACACATTTTCTATTTCTGTGTATTGTGCATATAAATTTCAGATTCTTCTGCATTAGTACTAATGAAAGTTGCACCAAATAAAGTAAGATAATTAAAACTGTTTCTTTTGCAATTTAATTAACATTTATCTATTTAGATACATTATAAATATGTTGAAATGTTTTTGCTAAGTTTTTGCAATTTTGTTTAGTTTTATTTTTAATTCTGAATTTATAATATGCATTGTTATTGCCTAACTTGCTTTTTATTTTTTCAGAAAGTCTGACACCATTGATTTTAGCTACTCAAAAACAATTTAGTTTTTCTCACATTGTGGCTGGAGCCTCAGCTTTTGGGAAAGTAATAATCCTTTCTATTTCTCTTGTTATATTTTTAAAACAGACAAAACTTTTCGAAAATATTCTTATGATTTTGGTTGATTAGAATGAATTTTTGATTTTGTAATCAATGTTGACTGTCATTTTTATGGATATTGCTATTGTGAAAAAAGGTATAGAACAAGTCTTTGCTGTTATCAATGCTGAGATGATTGTGCTCCAGAAAAAATCCAGATTTTTTGGTATTCATGATCAGGAAGTTTCTGGAAATCATCAGTCACATTTATTTATAAAAATTCTTGTATAAGTATATTTTATTTAAAAGTATTAGAACTATAATTTATACTTTGCATCTCTTTCATTTGTAAATTTTTTTTCTGGTAGAATAATAAATGTGATCAATGTAATTTACATTGATAAATCAGCAATAATATTTTTACTGACAGTAGTAAGGCTCAATTATCTTTGTAGGATTTACCTATTCTGTTTTAGAATTTAGAAAAACTACTAAATGGTTTAGTGAAGATATAAATTATTTATTTTAATTTTTATCAGGAAAATGTATTTATGCAATTAAATATTGCATTACTTTTCCAATTGTGTTATTGTGTCCTATGTTCTGTAATGAGATCTTCTTGATGAACAAGATCTTCTAGAATTTCAACAACTAGGAATACATCAGATCTAGAATTCTAAGAGAAGTATTTCAACAATTAAAAGGTGATATATTTTAAAAGTATAATTTAAAACTGTATGTAATGAGTCTCACAAATTGAGGAAATAGTATCTAAAATATATTTTTATGAATAATTTTCATATTTCATTGAATTGTGATTCTAAAAATATTATATCTCATATTTTGTATTAGTTTCAATTGTATTGTGAATTAGTATCTAAAATATTTTGTGAGAAAACCTTAGTACATTATTTGCAATTTCTAATTGTGTTTTTAAAGAAGTTAAAAATTTTAAAGCATAGAATATAGAAGTACTAAAAATATAAATTTTTCATTGTATGAAGTTTGCATTTTATTCTATTATGAACTTAATATCTAGAGCTGATTTGTTAAGTGCACTTATGAAAAAGCCCACCCAGGTTTTTGGGATTGGGTAAAATCATAACAACCCTGAATTTAGATTATATTTATAATCTATGTCGGTGATTTGAAATTTCTTTAGGAGCTGTCATTAATAATCGAACATTTTAAATTTTTCTTATTCATCTAAATTTTAACATTTAATTAATTTCTTATTTATAACATTTAACAAAAAAAAACGTAGATTAATTATAGGAGAATACTTCAAAAACTATGCAAAGGTGTCTCAAAATAATTTTTTTATTCCAAGGAACAATGTGTTTCTTCATTAATCATGGAATACCACGGGTTAGATGATCACTGTCCTTCAACAACAAAGCACAACTTAGTGAATTCATTTAATTTCAGTGTTAATGGGCAATTTTTATAGCTTATTTTGGTAAATATTTTATAAAATTTTTAAAACTTTTTCTCTCAATATACAATTTAATTAGTTTTTTCAGGTTAATGTTAATTGTTTCAGATTTATTTAATTTTGAAATCAAGTACGTTTTTTCCTAGATAGCCTGTAGCCATGTATTATAACTTTACTCTCATTGTTTAACTTTTAAAATATTTTGTTTTGAATATTTTAGAATTTAATACCCCGAGTAGCAGCAAAGTTGGATGTTTCTCCTATTTCTGATGTAATTGCCATTAAAGACACTGATACTTTTATTCGAACGATATATGCTGGTAAATAAATTTTAATTGCTATTTCTACTAATTAATTCGATAAATGTGGAACTTTTTTATAGGTTTATAATAATGATTAAAGTTTATAATATCTAACAATATATAAATTATTTGTTTTTTCCATAAATATGTATAAAATATACACTTGAATGCATCAGATTTTATTTTTAAAAAAGTATATTTAGTTAATGTCTGCTAGATAAGAATGTCAGGTATATTTTACTGAAAAACCTTCTGTATTCAATATTTATAAAAGTTAAGCTGTTGGAATTAAATATTAATCAACCAGCAGCTTTTGAATTCTGTTTTACTTATCATCTGGTATTTGATACTTTTATAGTAACATATAATCAGGCATTAAATAAAATGTTTTTTTTACTCCTTATTATTTATTGCTTTAGTAAAGTATATTCAAAATATCAAACTTTTTCTTTTCCACTTTTACTGTCTAATTTTTTCATTAGTTTCAGCTTTTTTATCTTCCCTAGTTATTTTGAATTAAATCCTTAATTCAGATTTCACAGAGACCCTTGAATTGATAGCAATTTACCTGACTGTAATTTATGTTTATTGCAACGTGTCTTAAACATAATTTCCAGCATTTTTTTCAATAGCTTGAAAGTGAACTTTAGTTACATACTAAGTATTAAAATGAATTGGTTTTTCTTTTTAAATTTGAATTTTTTTTAAATGAATTTGTATTCTTGCAGAAATGAGAATAGTTGAATTTCCTTTCTTTTTTCAAGAACCTTTTTTTCATGAGAAACTGATGAATTAAGCAAAAACTACAAGCTTGATTAAATTCTAGTAAATTAAATATTTACTTCTTTTCTTTTTATAACATTTTTTTTTTCTCCATAATTATTATTTTTTAATCGGCAATATCTTTAAAGAAGATAAGTTATCAGCAATTATTCTTTTAATTCTATATTTTGCAATTTAAAGTTTTAATTATTTTCATTACAATATCTAAGTTTTAATTATTAAAATTATTTTTCTTAAATATTTTTAGTTCTCTTAAATTGTACACAACACATTTATGTTGTTGCTTTTTGATCTTTTTAGCCAACTTACTTAGATTGATAGTAAGTTTTTATTTATTGCATATTTATTAATTAGTCTATTGGTTTAAAACTGTTCAATTTAAAGCTCTAATTATTCCTTTATTGCAATGTCTAGCACGTATTTTAATTATTGAAATATGCTATATTTTTTATTCAAATATTTTTTACTTTCTTTGTAACTGTAAAACAAAACATTTATGCCGTTGCTTTTTAATTAACTAAGTTATTTAGAATCAATTCCTTAGATTTCAAAAATATTTTTTTTCTAAGTTAAAAGTTTATATTAATAATTGGTTCAGTAAAGATTATTGAATTTGAATTAATTTGGTATGAAAATTTGAAATCATATGCTCTCATTTATTTATTTTTTTAAGGAAATGCTATTCAAACACTTAAAGCTTTAGATAGTATAAAGTTGTTAACCATACGTGGAACAAATTTTTCTGCTTGTGATGTAAGTGGAAGTGGAGCTCCTTCTGAGAAAGGTTAGTGCTTTTGAAAAATTAATTTTTTTAAAAGAATTATTAAAAGTAAATCGTTAAAAAATAATTTTATAAGGAAAATAATAGTACTCATTGGAGTTAAATAACTGTCACTTTTTTTTCAAATAAATTTTAAAGTTGATTTTGATAATAAAATAGATTTATGCACTGTTTAAAAATTTTGTCAATAACAATAAATATTTTAGTTATATATTGAAGGAGAAAAATAGACTATATTAAAATAGTTATAGTATACTCAATAAATGTTCTTTTTTTTTAATAAATAAATCTGTCAAAATGTTTTATCAAAATTTAAAGAATTATAGAATATATATTAAACCAATTATTTATACTTTATATTATGTATTAAAACCAATTATGCAATTACTATGGCTGAATATGGATTGATTTTATTAACCTAAAATCCGATATAGAACTGCAATAGCAATGATGTAGAAAATGTTCCATGCAAATCTAAGTTATTTCAAATTCTGTGCTAATTTTCTGTGTGTACAGAAATTGAAATAATTTAGATTTCTTTGATTAAAAAAATCACTCTAAATACCATTTTGGAAATAAAATAACTAATGAAATAATTACTACTTAATTATATTAATAATAGTTTTTAATTATTCATATATGTTTAAATTGTAAAAGTTTCCTCAAGCATTATCTTTTTTAATTAATCTCTCATTTTTATCAAATAGCAATGGAAACTGCTGTTTTTATAGTGTAAATTTTCATGCAGCTTTTTCCTAAGATCCAATATAGAACTGCAATAGCAGTGATGTAGAAAATGTTGATTTTCTGCATGTACAGAATTTTCAATAATTTAGATTTTTTTAATAAAAAAAAATCATACTAAATGCCATTCTAGATATAAAATAACTAATGAAATAATAGCTACTTACATATACTAATAATAGTTTTTAATTATTAATATATGTTTAAATTGTACAAGTTTCCTTAAGTATTACCTTTTATATCAAGTCTCTTATTTTTTGCAATGGAAACTGTAGTTTTTATAATGTAAATTTATATGCCGCTTTTAATAAAAAATGAAGGAAAACTGTATAATAATTATGAAAATGTGTTATAAAAAAAAAATTTTCTACATTATTATTCAAGAGCCATCTCAAAAATTTTTGCTAATTTAAAATTTTGTTGTCCAGTGGTGAAAAAAATTACTTAGCAATGTAACATACCGTCTGGTATTGTGCCAATAAGAAATGCATTAAGTTCTCAACTTTTTTTATAGCATTGCAATTTATAAATTTATTTTGTGAAGTTGATTATTTGGTTACTTTCCCTTATTTCAGCCCCTGATTGCGATATTAAAAATGAAGTGTCTGAGTGGGTGAGCCAAGAATTGTCAAAAAGTGAAAGACCTGAACTAACAAGTGCAAAACGAGTTATTTCTGGAGGTAAATTTGTTTCTTAAATATTTTTCTTCAAAATGGAAATCATTACATAGTATACTCAACGCATATTGTGTTATAAAAGTGAAAAATTTTTAAAATTGGAATGTTGGAATTTTTTGACTAATAAATAAAATCCATGAAAATATTTGTTAAAGGTTTTCGTATTACAATAATAATCATCTGGTTATTTTTAAGATTCTTGGGATCTTGGACTTTTTACACTCTGGTTTTAATAATTTTTTTTCCATTAATGTATTTTTATTTATATTTTGAAGTCATACTTCTTATGCGACTTCCAACAAGGTTGCGTTAAATGTTTAACGCTACATTTTTATTGGCCGGGAAATCGCGTGGTAGGATCCAGTTTTCCCTCATTCATTTTCATATTGTTTTGGTTCTCACTAACATAAAAATAATAAAAGTCATAAAAGTATTGTTTTTCTATAAATATTTTTTTAGTTTGTCTTGATACACATATAATTTAATAGGATAGTATTTTTTATTTTCAAATTTAGTGGATAACAATTGTAAAAAATGAGTGAAAATAATCCCACGGACAATGCAACGGATTTAAGGTTATGTCAAGGTACGTCTCTTGTGAATATCAATTGATTGTTAGGTTTTCTCTTCTGAAATTACATTATGACGCATTCACATACATTATTAATACAAATACATTTTCCATGGCGAGACGATGAGGCAACCACAAGCATTTCCACTGGTTCAAGAGGTCCACGAGGGAAAAATGCACTATATTACTGTGATTACAGAGCATGGAAGCGAGCGGAGCAGGAAAAAGAGTCGTTGAATAGAACTAGTGATCCTTCTACGACTGCTGATTCTTCTACAATTAACATCGCAGGTTGCGAAGTTTAACTTCTTCTACGTGGAGGGACTCCACACACTATTTTTTTTACATAAGTGTCTGATGTCTATATTAACTACCTAGCATGTATGATCTTTTTGTTAAATTTTAGTAGTGCTATCTCAACATAAGAATTTTAATGTGCGATAAAAATATAACTTATCTTCATAAGTAATATAATAATTTTTATAAAAAATAAGTAATTTTTAATAGTACCCCATAGCTTGTTTTTTTTTTTTTCTTTTCAATTTCATTAGCATTTTTGTTCAGACATTTTAAATAGTAAAATAGTTGGTGAATTTCAGTGTTAAGAATGTTTAACATTAAGTTTAAATCCTACATAACAATATTTAGATATGCATGTAAGATAACAATATGTAATATATTATTATAACCTTTTACTCCATTATTTGTTTTAATGGCAAGTTTTAATTTATAAATACTAGTAGAAATTAGCTTTTTAATATATAGTAAAATTTGCAAATTTTAAATTAAGAATACAATGCCTGCGCTTATTTTTCTATATTAAATAAAGTTTGTCGTAATGTCACAAGACTGACAGACTTTAATTTTAAGTTGCTGATTTAAAAAAAATATTTTTTAATTCATGATTATTATTATTATTTTCCATTTGAAGCCCATGCTGAAATGTTAAATGAAAATTTGAGTAAAATTTCCAACTCTGTAACTTTTATTAGGAACCATTTTTTTCTTCTTTATACAATTTATTTTAACAATCGGCTTAAGTTGTTATATTTGAGCTCAAATTTTTGCACAATAAATACATTATTAAATTGAATTTTTGGAATTTTTATTTACTCCAGATTTTTTGAAATACTTAAACAAGTGATGAAAATGTTAATTTACATTTTTTTCAGGCCGTGGTATGAAAAGTGGCGACCAGTTCAAGATATTGTATGATCTTGCTGACAAATTAAAAGCTGCCGTAGGAGCTTCTCGAGCAGCTGTAGATGCTGGATTTGTTCCTAACGACATGCAAATAGGACAAACTGGAAAAATTGTAGCTCCTGTAAGTTTTTATAAATTTTCACTGATTTCTAGTTTTATTTATAAGTATTTTCATCAAATATTTCATTGTTTTTAAGCCCGTATTCAACAATGTATAATTTAAATGTTAAAGATAATAATGTTGATTCTTAAGTGAGATGCATAAAATAAAAAATTTTAAATCAAATATTTTAAAATTTCCATATTATTTTAAAGGACTTTTTAATATCAAAAGCCTTATACCTTAAATAAACATGGGTCCTATGATCCTAAAGTACCTCTGTTAGCTTTCTTCATTTTGTAATACAAATTAACTTTTTGTATTATTGCTGCTAAATTTCTTTAATGAAAATATTTAAAGATAGTTTTATAGTTACTGAAATTAAAAAGCAATTGGAAAAAAAAAAAAGGTTTGTAAAGGATTTCCTTTGGTAACCAAACAAAAATATTATTTCAAGATACAGGGTTAATTGTGCTCCGGAAAAAATCCGGACTTTTCGCTGACAGTGATCCGGAAGTTTCCGGAGATCGAAGGCCCAGACGTTTCAAAAAATCATTGATCACAGAAATTTCCAGAAATCAAATTTTCAAAGGTGGAACTTAAAAACACAGTTTATTTTATTTGTTTGTAAGGGAGAGCCAGAGAGATACTTTATAAGCTTATATTCATGATCAATATTCATTTTTATTCCCACTCAGATGAATTAGTTAGTGCCCCTGGCGGGGCTGATGCTAAGATAACCACCAGATATGAGAAATATTCATTCTTTATCAGTAAATAGTTGTTATAATCATAAACTCAAGAAAGAAAGACATATTTGTAAATTTTAATTTCTTCTCCAGGTCATCATAGGTATGTGTAAATGGTATTGGTATGTGTAAAATTTTAAAAATAAACTAAGAAATATTGAGATAAAGGAAAAACCTTGCTTAAATTTTTTTCTAATTTTTCAATTTAAACTTTTTTTAACTTACGAAATTTTCCGGAATTTTGACTTGGGCTCACAATCACCCCTAAAGATATCAAATCGACAGTATGGCATAAATAAATATTATACCCGTTATCTAGATATTATATACTTGCAATAAAGTATGGTCATTTAAAACTTTTATTTGGAATGAATATGATTTATTTTAGTCGGGGCTCCCACAGGTCAAAAAAAAAAGGGAAAACCTGGAATTGCCAAGAAATTTATTTTGACTAAAAGGCAGGGGAGGTTGCATTTTTTTTTTTTTTTTCCTTCATCATACCTGGAAAATGATCAGTCTTTGAATTGCCATTAACAGTAACCAGTTATTGAGATTTGATTTAAATAATTCTAACATCAATTACAATTATCAGTTAAATTCCACATTGTAGTGAAACTTTTAGTGTTCCCATCCTCATTCAATTTTATTTATTTTTTTGCTTGCAAAATCTAATATTTTACGTAACAAATTTTAAAAAAATCACAATTTTCCACTGAAAAAGTGCATGATATAGATAAAATATGGTCTCGATTTACATTAAAATTTTCCTGATGTACCAGAAAAAGTCTTTTTTTTTTTCTGAAATTAAGTGGGAACCTTGTTAGTATCAGTTGAAAGTAATTGGTGCAACAAGAAGTTTCATATATTTTTTTTTCTTCAATAAGAAATACATAAAATGGGTTATTAAATCTGATCTAGTAATCAGATTAACCAGAATAATAACCTAGCACAAATATATAAGCAATTACCTGTTGTTTTTTTATAGTTCTTTGGTTTTGAAACAGCAAAAAAATAATAATAATAAAGAATTATAATATTTGCTAACAAGACTAAATATGCATGCGGCCCTTTAATCTACCTGCTGTGCAAGTGGCTCTTCACTCAAAAAGGTTTTGCATCCCTACTTTACAAAGAACGAGTATTCAGCTAGTATAATATACAATGCATACCTGCCAGGGAAAAAAATAGGAACACTTCACGCGGTCGCAACATTAAAGTTTACTTCTTTACACTAAATGTTTGTATAATTGTAACTGTATAAGATTTAATGTAATAATTATTATTGATTATATTACACATTTGATTGTCCGACGAGTCATTGCTCCCATCTGTCGCTATGTTAAACACATTAGTCTTCAGCTTTTTTATTATTTGTTATTTCTTGAACCAAGTAACTATTTTCCGTTCTCCCGCACAATTTTTTTTTTACCTTCAGAGAATTTGGAAACATCGCACAAAACAACTTTGATGCATGGTCCGCAGCAGCTAACGGAATATTGTGTTCAAGGAGAAATCCTGTGAACAATAGTTCGCTTCTAATTGATTGTAGATCAATAGTTGACGACACAAAATCGGAAATTTTTGCCGACTTTTTCATATTTGTATACGCGGTAGCATGCTTAGCTGTTATCCTGTGTGAAATGATATAACACTTTCCGCCATGTGCTATACTAATATCTGTATTGCAAGCAATACATAATGTGTACGATGTCCCCTTCCTTGATTTTTTGATGAAATCAAATTCTTCGCTATAATTGTCGCAAAAACACTGACTTCTCCGAATTTTTGACATTTTTTCAGATTACCACGTGGAAAAACATTCAAAGCTAAACTCAAATCGAAGAGATGTGTTCCGAGTAAACATTCAGCACCGGTACGGTTTCTAGTAAAAGAGAAGGAGTCAGGAAGCTAAAATTTCCTCTTGGTGTCTGTGAAGCGACCAGTACATATGTCATCAAATATACGAATGGAGCTAGAGGCGGAGCTAAGTGATAACGCGACTTGATTGGATTTCGCCAATCGGACATGGATCGCTTTATAGAGTAAAAGAAAAAATTACGCTATGATGAAAAATCGGAACATTTTGACCCAAAATCGTATGATCGGAACAAGGCATAAAAATCGGAACCGTTCCGATAAAATCTGTACACTTGCCAGCTATGACAATGTTAATTTATGTGCTCAAAAATTTAATTTTAAAAATGCCATGCGATGAATATAAAGACTATTTGCTCCTAAAATCAAACTTTGTTCCAAAACACATTTTTTCTGCTCCAAAATTATTATAAATGTTCAATCCCTGAATATTTCGTACTTTGCCTAAAACCATCTAGCATTGTATGAAATGTCAACATTTTCCATTTTGCCAGTAACATATTTATAAGTTCTGTGTTATAAGAATTATTTTGTTATTTTTATAGGAATTATATATAGCTGTAGGAATTTCTGGTGCCATTCAACATTTGGCCGGAATGAAAGACTCTAAAACTATTGTAGCTATTAATAAAGATCCTGAAGCTCCTATTTTTCAAGTAGCAGATCTTGGATTAGTAGCAGATTTGTTTAAAGCCATACCTGAAATGTCTGGAAAAATTGATCAGTACATCAATAAATAAATTACATGCTCTGCTATTTTTATTAAACAATGTTAATCATACATTTTTCACGAAATTAAAAAATATATTATTGTGTTAATAATATGATGATTAAAAACATTTTATTTCTCATGCTACCATTTACAATATGTTATGTATATGTTTCTACTTATTATATTCTGTTCAGAATTCAAAATAATCAGAAAATTAATAATTTAATCAATTAATATGGCTTTTGAGAAATTTTACTTAAGTAATCAATGTAGAATTTTTGTTGCTTATTACAACTCAGGTTTTAGTGTAAAAAATATATATTTAATCAGTTCTTTTGTACATGAAAAGTATGTATCTCAGTAAACGTTTTCATATTTACAGTTAACACTTTGTATTAAATTAATATTTTGTATTAAAATATTTTATTGTATTATTTGTCTCTCTTTTTTACCACTCTTTAATCAGTAATTAACATACATTTGATTGGAAAATATATGCTTTATGCAAAATATTTATTCTTTTTTAAGGATTAATAAAAATTTATAAACACATTTTCCTCAATTATATTGTTCCACTTTAAAGCTAAATAACAATATAAAGCTCTATTCACACTTACCTTAGCTACAAGTGAAGTTTCCTCCCACAACTGCTTTTAGAAAAAAATTGTGATTAAATATATTTATTATTGAGTGTTTGGGAAAAAGAAAAGTTGTGGAATGTATACAAAAAACGATGAATAGTGAGAGGGTAGCAATCTTGATTTTTCAAAAAAAGTTTTTTCCAAAGCCCACCTGGAGAAAGACCTTTTCGTCAGACAGATGCCTGAAGGGCAGAATTGTTGGCCCCTCTTTCATAGGCACCATATTAGGTGAGCCAACTTTGCTCCCACAGTAAGGACAGATAATGAAAGAACATCCATGCCTTACCTAGGATTCGAACCCAGAACTTTTCTGATGCAAGGCCAGTTCCCGGACCCCTACACAGACCGGTCGGCTGATTTGAAATACATCTTTCATTATTTTTAATAGTCCGATAATTCAAGAATAGTGCTCGGGATACTCTACACTGATGTTTTTTTAAGGTTAAGTGCCACTGCTCGTTTCACCTTAAACTCATGTTATTTAGGTTAAGTGCCATTACCTAGTATATACACTGAAGAGTAAAAAAAACTGGTATACCTGCCTAATATCGTGTAGGGCTCCCGTGAGCACGCAGAAGTGCCGCAACACGACGTGGCATAGATTCGATCAATGTGTGAAGTTGTGCTGGAGATAATTGACACCATAAATCCTGCAGGGCTATCCATAAACCAGTGAAAGTAAGAGGGGGTGAGGATATCTTCTGAACATCACGTTGCAAGGCATCCAAAATATGTTCAATAATGTTCATGTCTGGGGCTTTTGGTGGAAAACGGAAGTGTCTAAATTCAGAAGAGTGCCGCTGGCCACCAAAATCCTCAGACTTGAACATATTTTGGATGCCTTGCAACGTGATGTTCAGAAGATATCCTTGCAGGATTCATGGCGTCAATTATCTTCAGCACAACTTCACACATTGATCGAATCTATGCCATGTCGTGTTGCGGCACTTCTGCGTGCTCCCGGGGGCCCTACACGATATTAAGAAGGTATACCAGTTTTTTTGGCTCTTCAGTATACACACCAGTATACTCTACACTGGTGTGTGTGTTTTTAAGTTTCAAGGCCTTGAAAAAACAAAAAGCGTAAAAAGAATTAACTCCCTCTAGCGCCAAGTATACCTACAACAAATGAACAATGCAAACAAAGAGTGGGGTGGGTGTATGCATCCAAAGTAAACAAGTAACCCCCACTTTGTAGCTGTTTTCGCTGGTAACCCTTTACCATAATCGCTTACCATTACGCATGCTTATTAGAAATCTAGTCAAATGCATTGAAATAAATTAGATTGAACAAACTTCATTCACAATTAATAACCATTAAATGTTATAAATTCTAAAAGAATCACTTTAACCTAATTACATTTTTATTATTAATAACAGATTAACTACACTGACTCTATCATGCATGCTGTTTATTTGCAACTACAAAGGTATTGAATCTTAAATATTACTGCAAATACAAAAACTTACTGATTGCCTTAAACTTTTAAATCAGATTGCAGGCATCATAAAACAATATTTACCAAAGAGAGAAGGTTAATACTTACAAAGGCCTTAATCTGGAGAATTTGGTTCCTTCAAGTATTAATTATTAAAGGTGTTAACTTGAAAAGACAGTAAAACTAACCAGAAAAAAATAAGACAATTTTTTTAAGAACATTTAATATAACTTTGTAAACTACATGTATCACTCGGTATAAAGATCACAAACAAATTGGCATCTCTGAACACTAATTTAGAAAAATATACAATAAACTTTCAAAGCATCTACATTTATACATAAATATAACACTTGTTACTAGCTTTCTATCATATAGCAGCCTAAATATGTACAAGAATATAGCTAAGTTTTAAATGTGAACTACATTTTAAAGAAAAAAGAAATGCTTCTCAAACTGAAGATAAATGCAACTATTTTGCATGAAATAATGCATTTCACACATTTAATAGATATTAAATGATGTTCAATTTTAAACAAGTATTTTAACTTCTTATTTCCTTTCTGAATAATATGAGCTGCAGTTAAAAATAAATTATATTTAGAAAGCACAAAAAAGTATTCTGAATTGGTATTAAATGTGATGTGAACGATAGGGTTATTTAGACTGATTAACAAATATATATATATATATATGCAAACAAATGATAAAAGATAAATTATATTTAGAAAGCACAAAAAAGTATTCTGAATTGGTATTAATTGTGATGTGAACAATAGGGTTATTTAGACTGATTAACAAATATATATACAAACAAATGATAAAAGATATAACAAAAGAAGTATGACACTTCTATAGGTACAATATAAGTTTTATTAATATAGTAGGGAAATGTAAACTAACAATTATTTATCCCATTTATTATTTATCTTGGTTACAAACACAAGTTTATTTAGTCACATTATTGTTACAAAAAACTCCAATCAAATCATTTCGTTATAAAAATTTTCTGCTATCATGATTCAAGACTTTTTTTTTTAATAAATACTGATTGTTTCAAATAAATAGCAATGGAATAAAACTGCTAGAAACAGCATAAAAATAGTGTTCAATATGCTACAGAATAGTCTTAAATTTCCATGATTAAACCTATGCTAGTAAATATTTTAATATGCAAATGTATAATTAAAAAAGATCTAATTGCCTTTGTACTTTTTAATATCATATTCAAAATTAAAAGAAATTTTGTTTCCTAAATTCAGTTAGCGACTTTATAAAGTTTAAGAATTTTAAATTAACCTGTTAAATTAAACTATTAATAAAAACATATCTTAATTTTATTTTAGAATTTCTGAAAAATGAATACAACCACATTAAATAAAATATGGTCTTTAAAATTATCAATAATAAAACTCAGAGATTGAGGAGTTACAAACATTTAAATTACAGGGTTTTGACACAGAGAAATTCTAAAAGGTGTTAAGTAATTAATTTAAAAAACTTCCAAGGCATCCCTTGGATATTTGAAACAATCTAAATGAAACAGATAAAAGTTACTGAGTTTTTTTTCTTCAGGCAAAACGAATAGCATACAAAGAAGTGGAACAAAATCTTAAAATGATTAGTGGAACAAAAGGAGAAGTGGAACAAAATCTTAAATGATTATAGCTTTTTACTATAAAAAAAAAATTATTAGTTCTAAACAAGCAAACTGAAGAAAAACACTATAAATATTTTGAAATATATGAAGATAAAATATGCAGCTTATTTAAGTGGTTCAAATATATTGCGAAGTTTTACAATGCCCAGTGGATTTTCTATTATGGCATGAAAAATTACTAACTTATTGATCTTGTTCAATCGCAAAATAATTTTTTGCCGGAAGCCAGTAGCATTTTGGAATTCGCAGAGAAAAAGACCAGTATCTGTTAAAGCCAATATCAGAAGTTTCTGAAAAAGAAGATATTTCTTAATACTTTTTATAATTATCATTTCTTTTTAAAGTTTCAATTTTATAAAAAATAAAAACTCACTGCTCTTTGGCTTATCATCCTCAGAATTTAAGTATTTCATCTAAGAAGGAAAAAAAAAACATTTAAAAAATTAGTACTGATGCACTGAATGTTTACTGTCAAGCAGTGTATAGTCCAACAGCTATACAATGCAAACTTTAACAATATTTGGACTATACACTGCAAGACATACAGTGTATAGTCCAAATAGAGTTAGTGAATTACTAATAAATAAGAAAGTACTAAAAAAAATTAAAATGCCTTCTAAATATTTTTAGACACTTAAAAACATACTCACTTGCATTAAGCAAATATTTATATTTAGAAATAATTCAGTGTAAATAACTAATTAGAATGGAAAACATTGTTTTTGGTTTTAAATTAAACACAATTTTCATTTATGTGAGAACATTTTTAATCGAAACAAAAGTAAATCTAAAAATCTAATAAAAAGGAACCCAGACACATTTATAAAAAATAACTTCTGGTTCCTGTGAATGTGGTCACAAACTTGCAAAAGTTTGTGATCACATTCAAAATGGTATATCTAAAATAATGCATAAACTGATTTTTTTTTTTTTTTTTAAGTGAGAATTTAGAGCAAGAAACAACAAATGTTAAATGTTCTAAAAATTGAATGTACAGCAAAACAAAAAGAAAATCAAGACAGTGCCTTTCTTGTAAATAAAATATAAAACTACCTCAATATAGTTGGACAGAAGTTCCGATGACATTTCTTGTTGAAGAATTTCCTTATTGGAAGGATTGTTATAACAACAAGCAATTAAACTAGGGAAAAGTACATCAGTCAACTCAGGATCACAGAAATAAAGGAATGGCAGGCAGCATAATTGTTGAAGAACAGTCGGTCTCTGACCAGCTTGTATTATTGACTAAAAAAATTTTAAAAACATTCAAAACTGTTGAATAGGGTTATTTTTTAATTGTAATCAGAGTAATTGATATCCAATTGTACCTGATTTTCAGAATTTAGAATGGTGAAGTATCCGACTAGTATGATTATCTCATGAAGAAGTTTTTCTGAGGTTAAGTGACTGCAATACCATAACAAGTGGCTCACAATGTGTCTTAATTGAAGGGATAGTCCTTCACTGCCCAAAATACTCTAAGGAAAAAAATAATGTATCATTAAAATGTTTTGTAAACTATTATGTGTCTTATCTTGCACTTAATATCAATTTTGTATGGATTTAAATAGCATGAATTTATATATATTTTTTTAACATTCATATTTAACAAATTAGATTTTTTACATTATTAGGCTTACTGCAAAAAGAGAAATTCTTTGCCTATTCGATTAATATTTCAGTGTAGGGATTATTTTGTCACTTACACTCCATCTCTAAACATGCATAATAGTCAGTTTTTAGCTGACGAACTGCCATCCATTTTGGGGAGATTTACAGTTGGTCTGACGGAGCAAAATTGTTGCTTTTTTGGGACAATTTGGAAAAAAATAATCAACAGTTTGTGCTTTTGGAGGTAAACCTTTCTTCAATAGAAAAAAGTAATTATGAGTTGCATTTTATTTACTGTGGTATAAATTTTTTATACATAATATCAATTTTTTTTTTTTTTTTTTTTTTTTTTTTGCAGTACAATTATTTGGAACAATTTTACTGCAACTGTATCAAAATTTCTGTTTTGGGCAGTTTTTTTTCCCCTTAGAAAAGAATTTATATCCTAGAAAAGAATTTATATCCTAGAAATTGTTTTAAAGAAGAGAACTGCTAGAATATGCAGGAAGATAAAGATTTGAAGCCCATTTTTGTACAAAAATATATTCGTTTAAGTAACTAAGGTGGATTGGATATGGAAGTATCAAAAACACAACTGTATTTAAAATTTATACCAACAAGAAAAAAAATTAAATCATTTTGAATGCACACAGAAATCAGCACTTACTTGGAAAGCTTGGAGATTCATCACAGCCATGTGGTTAAACATTTGAATAGCTGAATGGGCCAGAATTTCAATCGGCTTAGAGAGCTGCGTTGGGGGATCCTCACCACGTGATGAAGAACCCTTATGAAGAAGAAGGCCATATAAGAAAGATATCACACCCACCATGTTAGTTACTCGTAGAGTAGCAACCAATTGAGTTGTATCTTCCACTTTTTGTCCAGATGTTACACTGAGGCTAAAATTACAAACAAATGCACGTTTTTCAATAATTAACAAATGCATAGACATGCTTCGCGATCATGAAATCTATCAGAGTTTAATTTACAAATGTTTTATTAACACGTTATTAAAACAATTTAATTGGGTAAGAATGGCATTTATAATTAATTTAAAAGCTAAGGTTTAGTATTACTCAAAAACACTCAGAATCATGATTCAAAAATACCTTAACAATATGTAATTTAAAACTATTTCTGAGGCAGATTCTTAAATATGACACTGAGTTTGATATATTTTTGTTCTAGTCACAAGATCTGAGGATGAGAATGTAACTTTTGTAGAAAAAAAAATCATATCTGCAGCTTTTTCTACAAGTTTCAATATGTTATTCTAAAACTGTACGATTGTTGATACTATTTTTAATAAAAGCCCCCTTTAAAAGGTGACAACAAAAAAGAAAACTATGTCTTTTTTTCTTTCAAATAAATAGATTCAAATCTATTTTTATAAAAATCATATGATTTCTGTGATCATTCTGTTGAAACCAGTATATATGTTGTACTAGTAGAGCCACCTACATTAATTAGAAAAAAAAGTTACTTCTTTAGTTGGTTTCATTGCGTCTATAGAGATAGACCAATGCGCTGTTCTTAATAAATGCATTAATTATTATTAATCCGCAATTCATTATTTTATTTGTCATTTACCTAAAATCCGATCAACATTATTTTCCTGAGCTCGAAATATACGAACCACGCAAACCCAAATCAAATAAAAAAATATTAATATGGTGAAGTCGAGCCGCTGCATGGCTCGTGAAGATAGTGTTGCGCATTAAATAATAATCAACGCCTTCCATTGGATTACTAACGCATGATATGGTAATATATTCTAAATTTATCCCAAAGAAGGGGTAAGAAGACTATAGTTGTTTGAACTATTTTAGACATTAAACAAGCCAAAAGAATTAGAACTCCAAAAAGCAAAAACAAAACTGTCTTCTGTACGAAGAGCAGTAACTGGTTATTCGAAAAAAATAGAAGGTAATTTATCAGTAGAAGAAATTAATTTTGATGAATTATCTGCAAACTTTTAGAGCTATTAAAAACAAAAGAAACGGAGTTAAAAAAGATAAACTCTGCAGTTGAAAATCTTATTGAAGATGAAACTGAATTGAATAACGAACTAGATAAGGCAAACGAGAACGAAAAAAAAAAAATTTATATACAGTAGGGAACCGATTATCCGGAACGATCGGGACCATCGCTATTCCGGATAACTGATTTTTCCGGTTTTCGGAATCGCTACAAAAAGACTTTTTTTTATTGTTAAACCCAAATAAAAAAAATTTGGAAATAATCTTAAAAAGAAGAAAAAACGATGAAGTAATACACTGATGATTATTTCCAAAATGATAGTAAGGTGAACATCTTTCAAAAAAGAAAGAAAAATCCTAAAATCTTAGGAGGAAAAAAAATTTTTTTCTTTTAAAATGGCGGGAAAATTTATCGAATTTCGTTCCGGTTTTTTGGTTTTCTGATTTCCGGATAACGGGTTCTGTACTGTAATAGAAATTTCGTGGTGAGAAAAAACTAAAAGAGCAACGGAGAAATGAGTCAGTTTTTTCTGCTCCAAGCTTCGAGAAAAACGCGAGTGAAACTATAAAACTTCCGAAACTGTCCTTACCTTTTTTCAGCGGTAATATTACCGAGTGGCTAACTTTTAAAGATTTATTTAAAGCGACCGTAACTAAAAATGAATGGTTACCACACGCGCAAAAGCTTCAGTATTTAAAGACATCTTTAAAAGGTGATGCTTCGCGAATTTCGGATAATAATTTTGAAATAGCTTGGAATTTGTTAGACAAAAGGTATTCAAATACGAGAGAGAGAGACTTTCGCTCATGTTAAACGCTTTTTAAACCTTCCGATTATTTATAATGAATCCGCTACATCTTTATTGAGCTTGGTTGATAATGTAAATGAAATTATTCGTCCATTAGAAACCTTAGGCCAAAAAATGTATACTTTTAGTGACACTTTAATGTTGTATTTAATATTGCAAAAATTAGATAGTTCCACTAAATTGTGGTGGGAGAGCCAATTAAATAATACTGAAATACCCAAACTCAACGATTTAATATAATTTTTGAAAAGCTATGCTAGAACTCTTCAAACCAGCAAAAGTTCGTCCAGTAAATTTCAAAAACCTATTAATGCTATTAAGTTAATTCTTTTGTTTCGCTTTCTATATGTGTATATTGTAAAGATAATCATTACATTTCAAAGTGTTCGAAATTTTTTAATTTACCAGTTCAGCAAAAGATTGATTTCGTTAAGAAGAAGAATCTTTGTTATAACTGTTTATCAGGAATTCACACTATTAAAAAATTTAAATCTTCTAACACCTGTTTTAAGTGTAATCGCAGACACAGCTCTTTGCAGAGATGAGAAACCGAAACCCTTTTCTCCCTCTTTAAGTGCCCCTGAATTTATTCCCCCAGAAGATGAACAGAAATCAAAGACGCCAGCAGCCGCGCCGATTAATGAAGTTTCGTCAACAGTTTGTGCGAATTATTCGAATAGTGAGCAATTGGGCGATAACATAAATCAGTGTTCCCCAACCCCCGGTCCGTGGATCAAATGGTACCGGGCCGCCCATTTCATTGAAACTGAATTTATACCCCAAACTAAAAATATCTGTGTTCCATTAAAATTTTATTTATTTAAAAAAAGGGGGGCCCCCGAAAGTAGTGACACAAATTTTTGTAATGTATCATTGTCTTCCATTACCCCCAGATGGAACCGTCTCATTGCCAAGAAACAAGCTTAGGGTTCTCATTGATTTAATGTTCTAGTAAGTTAAAATGCTAAATCACGTTATATTTATTTTTTGGTATAAATGTATTTTGTTTTGAAGACATGTTTAAATACAATTAAATTAGTCCCGCAGTAGACTGATCGTTAAGACACGGTTCCTGCTGATCACCGAAGTCAAGCATCACTGGCTACGGTCAATGTGCAGGTGGGTGACCACTTGGATCAGTCTGCGTAGGGACCGAGGGTGTGCGGTGTTGGTCCTCGTTAAACTGTTCTACCGTAAAATGCTCGACTTCGCGTGCAGGTCGTTGGGCTAGCGAAGCGGGGGGGGCATCCCCTCTGTAGAGGATCGAAATTGTGATGGCATGTCTTCGGATCATACTCAGGGATGTTTCCCTGACAGTCGCCAATAGCCCATTGTGCAGCTCTAGTGCGACGTAAATTGACAGCAGAAACAACAACAATTAAATTAAAATTAATATGATGTAACTTAATATTAGTATATGTAATTAAAATATTATATATTCAGATTATTATATGTCATTAAAAATTATCTAAAATATAAACAATCAACGCACCCCCCCCCCTTGCTGGCCGTGGTAAAATTATCAAACGTTGACAGGTCCGCGGTGATAAAAAGGTTGGGGAACACTGACATAAATCAAAAGAAATCTTCAGTTCTTTTATGCACAGCTATAGTCAAGGTTATAAATTCTCAAAACGAAATAATTAACTGTCGAATTCTTTTAGACTCGGGATCTGAGAAAACTTTATTGTACGCGAATGCGTCAGCAAGTTAAAATTAAAAATAAATCCAGCTCAAATATCTATTTCTTGTTTAGGAAGATGTAATACTTCGAGTAATGGGCAAGTTGATTTATTATTTTCGCCGCATTTTAATGATAATTTTAGATTCTCAACATCCGCATATGTAATCTATAAAATTTGCGGGAAAATACCGAACTCTTAAATGCCAATTGATACTAGCTGGCCCATATTTTTGGAAATCGGGAGATATTGATATTCTATGCGGTGTAAACGTATTCTTTACATTAATTAACGGAGAAGTAATAAAACGCGATGAAAATATGAATATCCCTTTCACAGTATGCTCTAAACTAGGTTGGATAATTTCCGGAGCAACTATTTTTGAATGCGCTAAAACCAAACAGTTTTCAGTTAATAATTTTAATATTAGTACGGATGACTCAGTTAGAACATTCTGGGAATTGGAACAAATTCCTTCAGCACAACCGCTAACAAAGGAAGAAAACCTTTGTGAGACACATTTTGTGAAAAATGTTACGCGTAGTAAAGAAGGCAGGTATTCCGCCAGACTTCCGTTTTAACCTAATAAGGGAATTTTGGAAAATTCAAAAGCCTCCGCTCCGCTTTTAAGTCAAGAAAGAAGACTTTTAAAAACACCTGGTATTTATTTGCAGTACAAAAACTTTAAGCAGAGTACCTTGCTCTTGGGCATATGGAAGAAGCTAATGACCAAAATTCAAATAGCAAAAATGAGCACTATTTTATCCCGCATCATCACGTAATTAATGATTCTAGTCCAACCACAAAATTGAGGGTTGTTTTTAACGCCAGCTCAAAAACTACATCAGGGTTATCACTGAATGAAACGCAAATGAATAGTCCTGAAGTACAAGACGATCTTTTCGCTATTCTTCTAAGGTTTAGATGTTAGAATATCGCAATAACATGTGATTTTCAAAAAATGTATCGACAAATAGAGATTCATAGTGAAGATCGTAATTTTCAAAAAATTCTGTGGAGAGATCATCTCATTTTTGAGATGATCCCATGAAACCAGTTAGGGAATATCGCTTGTGTACCGTAACATATGGTACCGCGCCGGCCAGTTATTTGGCAACGCGAGTTTTAAAACATTTAGTCATCGATGAAGGAATGGGTTTTCCTAAAGCAGCTAATTTAATCTTACATAATTTTTATATAGATGACGGCTTGTTTGGAGCAGAAAGTGCTGACGAAGCCGTTGCATTAATAAATGAACTTAGTGAGCTATTGAGAAAAGGAAAATTCAAGCTTCACAAATGGTGTACCAATAGTCCTTCTGTTTTGAAATTTTTAAGTCAACCTAGAAATATTGACAACACACCATGTAGGACTGCTGACTTTAAATTTATTAACGTGCTATGGTTGAGATGGGACCCAAAACATGATGAGTTAGTTTACATACAACATTTCCTTTTGTGATGATTTTAAGGATGAAAATCCTACAAAAAGGTCCATCCTGTCCTGTGTGTCAAAAATCTTTGATCCACTGGGATGGTTATCCCCTATTATCATAACCGCAGAAAATTCTAATTCAGAAATTATGGAAGTATCAATTGCCTTGGGATGATCCAGTGCCCCAGGATATTAAAGAGCAGTGGATTAAATATCGAGAAGATATTTCACAAGTTACGTTAACTGTACCTAGAAAAGTTCTTCTATACTCCCCATCTGGAATAGAACTTTATTGTTTCTGTGATGTGTCGGAAAAGGCTCGTACGCTGCAGTCATATACTTAAAATCAACTACTAAAACCACTACACATTTTAGTGTACTTACATCCAAAACTCGAGTCGTGCCATTGAAAACGATATCAATACCACGCCTTGAACTTTGTTCAGCCGTTTTATTAGTGCACCTTTTACAAACAGTCCTGGAATCATTACATATTCAAATTGATGCAATACACGCTTTCACGGACGCAACTATAGTTCTTGCATGGTTGAAATCTGAGTCATCATGTTGGCAAATGTTTGTTGCCAATCGTGCTTCCGAAATTCAGTCTATTCTTCCAGTTCAGCATTGGAATCATATCAGTTCTGGTCAAAACCCTGCTGATTGCGCTAGTAGAGGACTTCCCCCAAATGAACCAGTTAATTTTGATTTACGGTGGTCAGGCCCGCATTGGATGAAAAGTGGTGAAATATCTCATTTGGAGGAAATCCCTCTCTCAACAGACGCTCTCAAAGAAGAACGCAAAAAGACATCGTGTTTGATTGAAGCAACTCCTATTGACTTTCCTATCATTTACAATGTTTCATCATATGTTATGTTTAAAAAAATTATAGCTTGGTGTCTCCGCTTCATAATGAACTGTAAATCTTCGAACAATCGCAAAAATGGTTATTTAACTAGTAGTGAGATAAAACTAGCTAGAAACGTTTCGGTTAAGATAATCCAAAAACAAGTATTTCCAAACGAATATCAACAGCTAAAAAATAACAAACCAGTTTCCTCGAGTAGTAAGATCCTCTCCTTGAATCCGTTTTTGGATGAAGAGGGCCTTATCCGTGTTGGCGTTAGGTTAGAAAATACACAATTATCAAATGAAAGAAAACATCCTATTCTCCTACCGAAAAATCATCACTTAACTAATCTGATTATAATTCACTATCATGAATCCTTCTTGCATGCTGGAACACTTTTACTATTATCAGTTATTCGCAATGAATTTTGGATAATAAATGCCAAATCAGTTATAAAAAAGCAAATCTGGAAATGCATAAAATGCTTTCGATTAAAAGAAAAAACCGCGACACAGATAATGGCTCAGTTACCACCTTCAAGAGTAACGCCTTCTAGAGTGTTTTCCAAGACTGGTCTGGATTATGCAGGACCATTTTTTGTGAAACCGCGATCTGGACGTGGAGTCAGATCAGTTGAAATGTACATTTGTATTTTTGTGTGTTTCGCGACAAAAGCGGTGCACATCAAAGTAGTTGGAAATTTATCCGCTGAATCATTTATCGCATTTCTAAAAAGATTCGTTGCGCGAAGAGGAAAACCAAATGAATTATTTGCAGGCTGTGGTTCAAATTTTGTTGCTGCAAATAAGGAAATTAATCGAGTGGTTAAATCTCTTCAAAAAGAAGAAACCATCCATCAGTATTTTGCCGATGAACAAATTAAATGGCACCTTAACCCACCTTCAGCACCTCACTTTGGAGGAATTTGGGAAGCTGCTGTGAAATCCACAAAATCGACTTTGAAAAGAGCAATAGGTGACCATAAATTGACCGTTGAAGAGTTTTTAACTCTTATTGCACAAATCGAATCCTGCTTGAACTCTCGTCCTTTGTGTCCTGTGTCGGACGATCCCGCTGAACTTTCAGCTCTTACCCCAGGACATTTCCTTGCGGGAACCTCTCTTTCTTCAGTACCAGAAGAGAACTTTCTGAGCGAAAAGATATCCCCATTAAAACTTTGGCAGTTGACTCAAAAACTTTTCCAGAATTTTTGGAAAAGATGGGTTAAAGAGTATATTTCCAGCTTACAGCAGCGCCCCAAACGATTGCGAGTCTAACCTAACTCGAAAATTAATGATTTAGTTCTCATTAAAGAGGACAATATTCCACCTTTGAAGTGGAAATTGGGGCATATACAAGAAGTTTTCCCTAGTAAGAGTCATTAACTAAGGTAAGAGTCGTCAGTGTCAAAACTGAGACTGGAACTTATTAAAAGACAAATTCACAAACTGTCAGTTTTACCTATTGACTGATTAACTTTCTTTATTTTAGACTTTTCTTTTTTGTGTTATAGTTATTCGGTTTACATCAAGGAATCTATACATCTGTCTATTATATATATTTTTAATTTCATGTATGTTGCATTAGTTTTTATAATTATCTTTTATTATATGTGTAATATTTTACTTTCATTTTTGTCAATTTATGTGTAAATTTTGAAACTATGTTTCAAGGTGGCCCGGTATGTTGAAGCTGGTATGTATGTTGCACTAATAGCGCCACCTACATTAATTAGAAAAAAAAGTTACTTCTTTAGTTGGCTTCATTGCGTCTATAGAGATAGACCAATGCGCTGTTCTTAATAAATGCATTAATTATTAATCCGCAATTCATTATTTTATTCGTCATTTATCTAAAATCCGATCAACATTATTTTCATGGGCTCGTAATATACGAACCACGCAAACCAGTATACGCAAATCAAATAAAAAATATTAATACATTCTAGATATGAATTATAATACTTGTAAGAATATTATATGAAGTAAAAACGAAGTCTACTTCTTAAACCTCCAAAAAGTAAAATGTTAAAATTGCACTAAAATTTTCCAGTTATGCATTGTTTTGCCATCAAATAAAATTTGATGCATGAAACCACCAGTTGAAAGTATAAATAAAATAAAAATAAGTCTAACAATTAGAAAGTTAAAAGCATAAAAATAAAATGAGAATTTTGATGTTCAATGAGAAAATGCAAGTAATAAAAGATTTAAGGAATCAACAGTAAATAATTTGTTAATTTGAATTCAGTTTGGGATATAACCTGGTTGCTTCCTATGCAAGCAGGGGTCTGTCCAGACATTTTGTAAAAGGTCCGTTTTTGTAAAATTGTGAAAAAATTACTCGCAATTTGTGAATATAAAATAAACGTTAAGGCACATTCTTTCAACCAAGGTCCGCTTTTTGAATTTGTGCAACTAGGGTCCGTTATTGCAAAAAAAACTTTTTCAAAGAGTTCTTAAATTATAAAGACATACAAGATTATGCTCAACACTGTAAAATTATAATTAAAAAAATTAAATTTTAAAAAATAAACAGAAATTGTGGCTACTAAACTAGCGATGCAACATACAAATATTTGGTATTTAGCCTATATGCAGAATATTCATTTCGGACGAATAAAGGAAGAAGCATCTGCTGAAGACAACATCGTTTACATCTGTCTTTCTTCCCCCCCTCCTGGGACTTGTTTATTCGATTAGCAAAACAATAATGAAGATAAACAAATTTGTGAAGGGTCCAATTAAAAGATAAATTATTTTGTGAAGGGTCCGATTTTAAGTTAAAATATTTTGCGAAGGGTCCGTTTTTATGAAAAGATATTTTGTGAAGGATCTGTTAACGGACCCAAATTTCTTCTAAACAGACCCCTGGCAAGTAACTAGTTTTTTTTTCAATTCAAAGGAATAAACTTGACAAAGAAACTTTTGCATTAATTTACTAAATAAAAGCTACTCAAAGTGTGGCCTCTAACTTAGGGGGTATAGGGCAAACTTTCAGAAACAAAATAAAACATATTGCCACAAATATTAAGATAAATAAACAAAATTTAAAAACTAATGTAAAAATGTAATATCACTCTATATTGCTGCTGCCCCCAAAACTAAGTATAGATGCTTTTTAGATGCCAAATTTAACACTAGATATGCATAATAAACATGAACGTGCAAAAGTCATTTGCAGAAAATTGTCATGTTTTCGGAATATTTTATAGTATTACTCATTAAAAAAAAAAGGAGTCAAAATTTTGCTTGACTTTCAGAGATCAAATATTTAATGGACCACACTAATTTTTATGAAAATATTTATTAAATGTTTGTATTGTTGAAATGTTTCTGAATGACTTAGATTTTAGATATACAAAGAATACCAAGCATAAGATAAAATAAGGTAAAGTAATAACTAGTTTTACATTGTAAAAAAAAACCTGCTAAATTTAAAGAAAAATATGCAAAAGGAATGTATCAAAATCAATATACTAGCTTTTAAAAAAATCATTTAAAAAATTTTGTAATATTTTGAACAAATTTTATCAAAATTAGGTATCAACAAAAGGGTTGAAATTAGTTTCAAGAATCAATAAATTGCATGCAGAAAGCTTTTTAATTGAGATTTCATGCTGGCAGAAAGTTTTTCACTTTATCTAAGTTTGCCTAACACCCATCTCCAGTTTTAAAAAATTAAAATCAGCATTTTAAAATTTACCATTTGCAAAAACAATCTCCTTCTTCCCTTAAATTCAACAGACTTATTTTTTTAAAAATTAACTTTTAATTATTTCATTTTTTTAGTTATTCATTTTAATATGTTCAACTTGATTTTTGCATTCTGGATAATATTGTAGTTAAAATTGAGTAAGTCAACTACTGATCTAATGTTTATATTTATAATGATATCTCGCTCCAACGCCTATTTAAGAATAGACTAGCAAATTTATTAAAATTGAATAAACTACAAACTGCAAGTATCAAAATATTTTAATGCAGTAGGTCAACACCATTTTGTTCTGTGAAAAGGGTTCCATAGGTTAAAGATTTTGAGAAAACTTAAGCAAAAAGATAAAAATGAAAACAATAATAATTTTTCAAGCAAGAGCATATGAAGGCATATGAAGGATTAAAAATAAAAAATAATTAATTTTTTAAAAAAGAATAATATATTATTTATTAAATTTATTAAAATTGAATAAACTACAAACTACAAGTATCAAAATATTTTAATGCAGCAGATCAACACCATTTTGTTCTGTGAAAAGGGTTCCATAGGTTAAGGATTTTGAGAAAACCCAAGCAAAAAGATAAAAATGAAAACAATAATTTTCCAAGCAAGAGCAACATATGAAGTATTAATAATAAAAAATAATTATTTTTCAAAAAAAAAATATTTATTATTTATTAAAATTGAATAAACTACAAACTACAAATATCAAAATATTTTAATGCGATAGATCAACACCATTTTGTTCTGTGAAAAGGGTTCCATGGCTTAAGGATTTTGAGAAAACCCAAGCAAAAAGATAAAAATGAAAACAATAATAACTTTCCAAGCAAGAGTAACATATGAAGTATTAATAATAAAAAATCATTATTTTTTTTAAAAAAAGAATAATACTTAAAAGGATTAATGATAAAAAATTTATTAGCCAAATAAAAAGGTTAGTTAAAGCTGAAAAGGTTTATTGAACACTCAAAACATACCAATCAGCACAGAGTTTGATAAGAGTAGTCAAGAAATGAATGCATTCAAGTAGAAAAGCAGCAATCTCATCTTCATTACTAATTGGTATCTGAATGCTATTAAAGAACTGGGATAGCTTATCAATGATGCCAATGCTTACAATGTAACTAAAAAGACAAACAAAATGTTACTTTAAATAATATTAAAAACAATTACAATGAGATTAGATATTCTTATATTAAACAATATTTCTTTTCAAATACTTTATAGTTTGATTCATTAAGGCATTCATAATAATTCACATTTAAATGTTAGAAATGTCTATAAACTAAATTATCAATGCTTACTAACTGAAATTTTGTAACAAAAAACAAGTTTTCAATTCAACAATGTGTTAAATTGAAAAACAATATCTGAGGTGCTTTTTCTAACCTGTACTGATACAAGATGAATCATACATGGTTTACCGGACAATAGTGAGTAAAACACAAACTTGCATTCTTTTAAACAAGTTAACATTTTAAGTAAATATTTTGAAGGGGTTCTTTTTTTATTTAATGAATTTATTAATTTATAAATATATCAATTCATGAATAGATTAATTTATATATTAATTTATAAATATAAAATGCTCAATATGTATAACACTGGTGAACAAACTTTTTGTTGCATTTATACTAATACTTGATATTGCCTAATTGTGGTGTGTAACAGTTTTGTTCCTAAAGTTACATATTTTTCTTATGTGACAAGTCTATATTTTCTCACAATGTGCAAGTTTAAAGATGTTATATAAAACAGGCGGTTGTGTAAATGTTGTTAAAAACTTCTAGGGAGGTTAGTTCACCCCATCAGGATTAAAACTGCATAGGAACCCATGCCTGAAAATGTCATCAACAACAGCTAAGGGTATTTCCCTATTATGACCTACATAGAAGCACACAAAGAAACAGCTATTAATAGGGAAGGGTTCCTAGTGGGGTAAAACAACATTTCTGGTCATGCGTTTCAATGCAATTTTAATTCTGATAATGTGCCTTAAATCCCCTAGAAGTTTGTGAAAAGTGAATAATTTGGATGATTGTAATCTGAAATCAGAAAGCTAAAACAAAAGTGGATAATAATTCCAAACCTTATCATATCTTGCAACCGAATTTGGAAGTCCGAAGGCTTGTCTTTATTTTCATCATCTTTAGAACAGCTGTATTCCACTGACAGGTTTATTAAAATCCCAGTTAAAAGATGGATCAGTTTCCAAGCAGTAATATCAACTTTGATGTTCATTTCTCCAGTTTTTGTCATACTGTTGGCAATTAGCTGACTTATGTTATCAGGAATTAGACGCTATAAACAATTTCAAATTTTATGTAAATATTTATTATTATTTAATACACCACAAATAAAAAATGCAACGCTACAGATTTCAAAGGGAAATGCAAAGCTTCATGTGCAGTGCAAGGAAAAAGTCAATAACTGATACTTATTTCATACATTGTTTTTCTAAATTTATTTTAACATCAATTAATACCATTTCAAAACCAGAATCTAAATACATTTTAAATTAAAATTAATTAGTTAAAAGAGTGAAAAAAATTCTGCAAAATAACTAGCAAAGTTAACAGACTTTAAAATTTCATATTTTATTTAAATATGCTGAATAAGCTTAGTAATAAAAATGAAAACACATATGGTTAAGATAGGAATAAAGTAAGTTTGTTTAATTTATAAATTTTAACTCAATTTAATGAAATTACTTTAGAAATTATATTATTTGAACCTAATGCCTTAAACCAAAGGTCTTCAAATTAAAACCCCCGTAGGGCCAAAAAACAGTCCATCAACATCATCTAACTAGTCTGCGGTAGCAGGCTTGACCTTCGAGGTATCTGGCCAATCGCAATTTCTTTTAATTGAATTTAAAAATTCAATAAATAAGTCTATTACAGAATAACAAAAAGAAACATAATTACTGATAAACAAATAGTAATAAATAATTGTAATAAATAATATGAAATTCATTTTTAAAAAAACGCAAAAACCTGTGTATCTTTGCACTGTAGGCCATCAATATCCCATTAAATGACTAGTTCTGAAAGAAACATTTGTGCTTACAACCTTAATACAATATTATCATACGCTTAACTAAATGTGCAAATTACTTAAAATGTTTTTCCAAGAAAGGCAAGAATATCAAAATGCCTTGAAAAATGCTTAAAATATTTCTGAAGACTATGAGAAATAATGTAAATAATTAAATTTCCAAAACTGAGAAAAAGATGTGACCTAGCCACTCCCTTCCTAAATAACACATTTGCTCATTTGGTTTCGGCCCTTGCAACTTAACTGAGGAATCAGATTAGACTTAAGGCTAAAATGTTTGAAGAGTATCACAAATTTCCAAGCAAAATCTAATTTAAGTGAAACCGTAAAGGAGGAAAAACTAAGAAAGATATACTAATGAACTACAACAGAATTTTGCTCACTGTTATTTTTTAAGGCATAAAGGTTATTTTTTTAAGGACTGTAACTACAAAAATTAACACATAAATATTTAAATACAAATATTTTGTCTAAGAAATAGAGATATTACTTTTTAAAAAAATTTTCCTAAATGAAAGTTAAAATTTTTAAAATTGTTTTTCAGTTTTTTTAAATTTGAACAGGGATGAATACTGAAAAGATTGTGCAAATATTTTCTTTTTTAATATAAAAAAAAGGTGAAAAGTGGAGAAAAACAGTAACTTCAAATCACATGGTTCATGCAAAATAAAATATCTATCATAAAATTTAATAATAAATTTTAATTATAATGAAGTTTAAAAATCTGGTATGAAAATCAAATGACTTTAGGTGCACAAATAAGAATAAAAAATGAACTATCAAAAGAAAATTTTTCAAATAACTCACATTCAATCTAAATATAAGTAAATCAAGAAGACTGCCAATTTTGTTGCTGAAGAGCATATATTTACACAGATCATGCGACTTATCAATAAGAGATTCAGTGGTGTTGCTCAGATGATTAATAGTTCTGAAAATAATAAAAATATAAGAATAAAACTCAATATTGAAAAAAAAAATTATAAACTAGAATATTTAATGAAAATCACTTACTTTTTACACAAAAATGCATTGTTTTCAGTTTGGTGTTTTGAAATCACATTATACAGATCTACTAAAGCAGTAACACCACCAGCGGTTTGAAATGCTGTTCGATTGTTCAATAGATTCTTTTTTAGCAGAGAATCAATTTCATTCAAACATCTCTCCATTGATGTAAATAAATTTGACTGGGGTGAATTCTTTTCATTTTGAGCTAATAACTTC
Organism: Parasteatoda tepidariorum; assembly: GCF_982258835.1. Taxonomy (NCBI): domain Eukaryota; kingdom Metazoa; phylum Arthropoda; class Arachnida; order Araneae; family Theridiidae; genus Parasteatoda; species Parasteatoda tepidariorum. The sequence goes on from NC_141760.1 coordinate 81,529,314, forward strand.
TTGATATCATTCATGATTCTCTCCATTCTAAAAGTGTAGAGAATTATCAATAAAATGAAAACAAGATTTTTTTTAATATCATCAAATACCAAGAAAAACCATAGCTAAAATATCATAAATCAAAATAAAATGCGAAAAATTTTAAATATTATTTACAAAAAGTATTTAAAGCACTGCATGGATTATTAAGTTTCAATTACTGGTCTAATAATTAGAATAACTCAAGCAAAAATTTTTATATAATTTTTTTTTAAATCATTTTAAATTTTTTTTTTTTACTATAAAATAAATGTATTATTTGTTGCTAGATTTATTATCATATTCTCTTAAATAATAAAATTAGCATTTGCATATTCAAAAACAGTACTACGTAAAAAAAGAAAAAAAAATTGCATAATCTTATCGCATTTATTTATTTTAGTTTTTTAATTTAGAAACTAAGAGATTCAAGAAAATCAGAGTTCTGTTTGGCACTTAAGTATAATAAAACAAGGCAGGTTAAGCTTATCAGATAGATAGATAGAGAGAGAGAGAGATTTATTGAAAATTATGACTTTCAAATAAAATAAAGGAGGAGGCACAACTACGGGTGTAGAGAACAAAGCGAGTAGAGTGCAAAACACTTGTTAGCAGTACAGACATAATGGAATAAAATGAGATGGCAATAAAACATGATAAACTTACTTAGTTTTCACATTGGAATTTACAGGAGTAGCTGTTTTAAGGTACTCTGATTCATAATCTTGACCACTAAGATGAGTAGATAAAAAAAATTATAAATATATTACAATAAATTTAAAGCACATAACTCGTAATAAATGATAATTTATAGATACTTTTACCTTCGAAATAAGTTTAGACTCAATTCTTGCCCCATAATATCAAATATTAAATCTTTTGCCTCATCCCTATTTTTTTTTGTTCAATTTAGCTATTAGAGTATGAAATTTATTTATAGAGTACAAATTTATGAAATTTATTTCTTAAAAAATGCAATAGTGGGCATCTTTATTTCAAAGTAAAAAGCAACATAAAAAGTTTTTTTAAAAAAAACACATACTTTTAGAAATCATTTCAAAAAAAGAAAACTTTTGGAACAGAAAAATTATGATTTACAATAGTAGTTCAAAAAATATAACTTATATTTAAAATTCAGTTAAAGAAAGCTTATGCATTAAAAGTTATTCTGGGGAAATAAAAGAGAAGTAATTAGATGTTAAAAAACTTTTAATTAAAGTAAATTCAGCAGTAAAATTCTATCCCGGGTTTTTTATTTTTTTAATAATTAAAACATAAAGGCAAAAATTTTGATATCAGTTTATTTCATCTCATATTCATCATGGAATGAAATAACATCTCATATTATCTGTAAATATTTTTTCATACTTAAACAACTAGAGTCTATTAAAATCCTAAACTTTTAAAAAGTCTATTTTCTTTGTTTTTAAAGATAGTGATATTCAAAAGAGCTTAATCTTATGAAAATTTAATCTATCAGGGATGGTACAGCAAAAAAAAAAAAAAAAGTCTCAACAGACTTGGCATTTTGTTTGATGTAAAATAGCTGATTTATCTCACTTTGCTTCAGTGTATCAGCTGTATCATCCTCATCATTGTAAAGGGTTCTTTAAAATACCCCCTTTTGAACAAGATTTTTTTTTTTGTAGACCCCACTCCTTAACATTTTACAACATTCTTGATACACAATTTCCAGTTCAATATACTCAAAGACACTGTGAATTATTGAATTTTAGTAAAAATGCATAGCAGATTTTGCAATATAGGGACCAACCCATTCATAAAGTGTAAAATATAAAATGAAGAAAAACACTTATAAAAAGAATTTTAAATAAGTTTGAAAGTATCAGAATATAAATGCTTCCGATAAACAATATTTACTTAATGAAATATGTGCACTAAATTTGTGGACCACAATGTTGGGCCCAATGTTGAAAAATTTTATTTTATGGTTTGCTTCTACATTGAGTTTGCTTTCATTCTTTAATATTAAACAAAACAGTACACAAAATGCATGTTTACATAAATATAGCAGTGCTGTATTTATAGTTAATATCAAAATTGTTCTATGCACTTCCATTATAGGACAAGCAGACAATCAGGGCTCTATGAACCCCAGAATTTCTGAATTATGGTCATATAAGTATATACAATATCCCTAATGTAAAGTATTATTTTAATATAAAGGAATTACAAAAAAGATTGATGGATAACTTTTTGTTATATAGTTTTGTTATATAGTTTTATATAAGTATACAAAAAGTAAAATAAAAAGAATTTTTATAATAAATAGAAGATTTATAATAAATAGAAAATTTATAATAAATAGAAGATTTATATTAAATAGAAGATTTATAATAAATAGAAGATATATAATAAATAGGAGATTTTTAATAATTAGAAGATTTATAATAAATAGAAGATTTATAATAAATAGAAGATTTATCATAAATAGAAGATAAATTACCGGTTATTCATTTTCTGACGGAGTTTTTTGCAACGTTTTTTAAGCGCTTTCTGTCGTTCCTTGTCTAGAGCGATGTTTGGATCTAATTGATCAGTTGATGCATCAACTATGTGTTTAAGATTGTATAGTTCCTATAATTAAAAATAATAGCATAAAAAAACTACATTTTTCAACACAAAATAAGTTAGATATTAAATGAAAAAATCCACTTTATGTAAATTTATTTACACCAAATAGTTTAGATTTTCTTTTGAACAAATTATTTGTTTAATATAACAATAATGTAACTCTTAAAGTTATAATAAACAAATAATAATAAACAATGAATTAAAAATTAAATACAGATTCATTTAATTTAAAACAATTTTTAATAATTCAAATTATCTATTTAAATGATATAAGTCAATAGCATCTAAGCTTCTTGTGGCATTATTTCTTTTATTTATGATAGCAATTCTAAAAATTCTTTTAAACAAGCTGCACTGCTAGAAGCATATACTTCCAAAACTAGATTTAAGTTGTAAGTAATTCACGGTGCATAAAAAGAAATAAAAACTTTTTAATGCTTGATGCAAAGTAGCAGATACCATAAAAATAAATGATAAAAATAAAATAAAAATTAAGAAATCACTACCTAAGTAAGCACTAGTTTTATAGCAATGCTGTCTAAACTAATCTGCTGTAAAAATAATGTTAAAACGTTTGGTTCTCTACAGGGGAAAAAACTACATTGAAAGTAATTTTTTTTATGATAGGTATAATAAACTATTACTTAATATTGATAATTAAATTTAGCACTTTGTTTCATGAATTTCACAGTGTACACATTTTCTTTCATAAAGACATTACTATAAAAATTATAAAATATACAGCTCAAATATAATTTTTGGTCATAAATCTAATACGAAAACAATATACTTAATTTTTGAAGAGTAAAAAAAAATATTATGCAAATTTATTTGTGATAATTGCAAAAAATCAATTTCTTTTGTCACCATATTAAGTGGCCTAAATCAAACTTATTCTTTTATAGTGTTGTAATTACAATATAAACTTTACATTCTGTTCCATTTAAAGGTTCCAATGTGGAGAAAAAAAATTTATTTCCTCCAAATCAGTTTAAATTTCACATTCTAATTTATTTTTTTTTAATTTCGCAAATATTTTAAGGTACACATTTGATATAAAATGTAACTTATAACATATACTTGGTTCATAACAGACAATATTCTACATTATGCAAATTGAATCTGTTTGTTTCATGTTCTTTTTTTTTAAACTGTATTTTAAATTTTGCATCCTTCTTTTTTTTTTTGCGCTGATTATATTTTAGCACTATTTTAAACATTGTTAAGGAAATATCAAACGCAAATTTTTTGAACTATATTTAGCAATACTTTCTGAAAAATGTTTATTTCATGACTTAGTGGCAAAACTAAAATGAATTGGAGCTGGTAGAAACAGTATGCTTATTAGGAACAATAGTTACATTTTCACAAAAACCCAGTCTGGTGTAAAACACATTATAGGAAGTAACTTAACTTATAGGATTAGGTGAAACTATTAAAATAATAAAATTATCACATATTTCAAGTATCTAATTATTTAAGTTGAACACATAAATTACCAATTCCTCAGATGATGGGTCTTTGCCTTGATATTGATTTTTAACAGCTTCTTGATGTTTCTTTCCATGAAGATGACTAAGCAAATACACTTCAGAGCCAATCTGTAAAATCATAGAAAGAATCTAAGCATTTAATAGTAAGATTCAATCAGAAATATGTCAGCATTTTGGCCAATTAAATTACAAAACTCCAGTTTTAATTTCAGGAAAACTTTATACACATGGATAATCCATTCATATTTCAAGTTCAATATTTTTTTCTTAAGTAAGAAGAGTTTTAACAAAAAACAAATGAAATTTCTTGAAGGGAAAAAGAAATAGTAGGATAACTCAGTGAATTCAAGTGCATATCAGCAAATAACAATTGTTTACGTGTCCTCCTACCAATAATCAATAATAGTTAAGAAAGACATTAAAAACTCACATAAAATGAGCAATAATATAGGTTTAGTAATTACTTGTTTTTTAAGAGTTATCCATTTGCTATTGTAATTAAAAATTACAGTGTTTATTTCAATTTATAGTCATTGTTTATTTTTATTATAGTGCCATATACATCTATCTATCTATCTATATATATATATATATATATATATATATATATATATAAGTGAAACCAGTGAAACCTCCGTTAAGCGGACATTTATGGGATCAAAAAATTTGTCCGTTTATGAGAGTTGTCCGTTTACGGGAAGGGTACCCTAATAACGAAATTTAACACCGTAAATTGTTTTTAAAATATTCTCAAAGATGTAGAAATAATTAAATAATATCTATAACGATACTGTAAATATCTACAGGAATATTTATTTAAACAATAAGAAAGATAAAAAAGAATATATAAAGAAGTTTGATATAAATACATAATTCTGGATGTAGCTACAGATAAATAAATATAATTTTCCTATTAGCATAGATACTCAAGTTAGACATATGATACCAAATAAGAGCGTACTGTCCTCAGTCCGTTTCAATTATTAGGTTCACATCCCCTTACATCTACTTATCCTTTGATAGGGGACATGGTTAATACCTTCTTGGAAAATAAACCTCCCATGATTCACATAAAAAAAAGTAATGCATACCTGTAAATCATGAGAACCTATGGAGATGATTATTCACAATTGATCAGCTATCGAATTTCTGAATAGATGTTTCATTTATATAAACACCTCAAAGATTATACTTCTGTTCTCTTTCTTTTACCCCAGTTGTGTTAAATACAGTCTTCAAATTGATAAGAAAATTAAAGAAATTTTCAATGGGGAAGAAGCATTGAGAGAAGTCATTTCAACTTGAGGGGTCTCATAACTTGTGTGGTTCAGATGAAAAGATCAAAAGATGCCGATGTCAGAATTATTTCAGGAGTGCAGTACCATTTTCTCTCCTTTCTTTACAAAGATAAGGCAAAGTGACGGGAGAAAGATTGATTTTTCGGTGGTGAAATAGCTTAACAATATTTTTAGTTATGGATAAGGCAAAAAGTTTTATTTACATGCTTTAAAAATGGTGAAAAGTTGCATTTCTTTAGCTTGCAATTTATTTTGAAAAAGTAGTGTCCGGTTTGTAGAGATAAAAAACGCTTCAGGACCAAAATGACTGTCCGCGTCCGGTTACGGGAGTGTCCGCTTTGCGGAGAATGTTCGTAATGGTTTATTCATAGAAGATTCCCGGGGAATTAAAAATATGTCCGTATTGAGAGGCGTCCGCTTTGCAGGAGTGTCCATAACAGGAGGTTTCACTGTGTGTATATATATATATATATATATATATATATATATATATATATATATATATATATATATATATATATATATATATATATATATATATATATATGTATATATATATATATATGTATATATATATATATGTATATGTATATATATATATATATATGCTTATATTATGATAATAACTTGCATTTATCTCAGAAATTGAGGTTGGTAAAGTTATATCATTTTTATTCTGAGAGTTTTATGCTATGTTATATGCAACAGGGCTGTAAATTAACAATTGTGCATTTTTCCCAAACCACTACATTCCAACTTGGCCCACCATAAGATGAAATAAGAATCAGTGAACCTCTGGATAATACCCCTGTATAGCTTATTTGATCAGAATAGTAACTCTATTTATTTTTCTTTTATCTAATTTCAAATTTTTTTTCTTTTACTTTTAATATATTAATATGTTTGACTTAAGGTATCATTGTTCATATGCACCATTTAACCTGTTTTGTTAAAGCATAATAACAAAATTTTGATTTATATAGCTTTACTTACTGTCTTCGTAATCATTTGTTTGTTTACAAAATTCTAAATATTGAGTATCATATTAATTTGTTTTGTTTAAGACAGTTTTAACCATATTCTTTGTTTGTTTGTTTTTAAACTAACACAAAAAAGTGAAAGTATGCATGGACTAGTAAAATATTTTAGTCACTGGTTTCGTGGATCAAAAACTACATTTCCTCAATTTCTACTCCAATGCACTGTTAATTTTTTTTTTCCAAAATTTAACAGAGTTACGTCAAAATAAAATTTATACCAAAACATTGCAAATGGTGCAGATCTTCTTAGTATCATAAGGCACAGGTTGAGGCACATCATCATTATTAGAAGAACATCTTCTTATGCTGAGTTCGAAAGCTTTTTGGCGTATTTGCTCCATATTCTCTTCATGTCGACGGGCACTTTCTTCTTGCTAAAATATTTTTACTTCTTATTCATTAATTGCTCTAAACAATAAGTAAATTACAAAACTTAGATACTGAAATCTGCTACATTACAAAAATAAAATTTCAAAATCATATAAATGTTCAGATAAATAATAATCCGTAAAAGATTCTAAATAAAATATAAACTTTTATAAGGAACTTCTCAATATTTATTTATTGTTTTATAAAACCAAATAAAATAGTTAGAAAATTATTGCATTAAGTAAACTTCTTTTTTGTGAGCGGTAAACTTTTAAAAACAGTTGCATCCTGTAAAATTTTTACGCAACTAAATGAAGCATACATTTTTATTGAGGCCTCTTAGGATGTTTTTGAAACTACTTACTACAAATTCCAAACCATAAATATTCTTTTAAGAAAATACTTAATAAAAAATATAAACACAGTTTAAGTATGACTCCCTTATACAGTGACCCTCAATGCAGTGATCCTCCCAATCAGTGATTTGTTATTCTTATAGACCAGGGATGGGGAAACTACGGCCTGCGGGCCAACTGTGGCCCGCCGGAAGATTTTATCCGGCCCGCGGACAGAATTTTAACTAGACGATCAGTGGCGAATATATCTACTTTGTTTAAAACTATTTTTGTTGATTTCTTTTTTTACAAAGTACTGATGACCTTTTCACTTTCTCTATTTTTGTTCTACAAAACATAAATTAATCAAAATAGTTAGCACAAACAGCTTTAACTGGTAAAATGTTGAAAGCAAAAGTTCTTTATAGAATAGCTGTAGATTAGCTCCAACTAGTATTTGTCTTTCTCGAGGAGCAGACATATGGAATCTAATATAGGTGAATTGTACTTCACATGAGGCTGACTACGCGTTTTAAGTTCCAACGAACGGATTTTTCTGCCGGCTCTAGTTCTAACATAATTTACTGCGTATGGAAAGGTTGCACACATACAACGTCATTGTAAATAATGGTGAAATTATTAAATGTATAAAATGGCTACTACCTTTTTGAGTTATTTGTAAAAATTTTTTATCCCAAAATGGCAACTAAAAAACGCAAAGTTGATGTAGAGTGACATGCACTCAATGATGAATTGACTTTATTTTATTTCAGAAGTTTTTACTCGGCCCACCAAACTTTTTTCTCTAGATTTTTGGCCCACGACCCAAAAAGTTCGCCCATCCCTGTTATAGACAATGTTATTTTAATGCTCATTAGAATATATGCAGAAACCATTCATTCTAATATTGTGGTCAGAATTAAATAATTAATTTAGAAAAGGTTTCAAAGAAATTATTTAAATAATTATTTCCTTTGATAATAACACACCATAAATATACACTATCTGGAAGAAAGTGACGGAACAACTGTAAAATTAGGTGGAGGAGGATTGATGGTATGGGCCTGTTTCTCCTGGTATGGGGCTGGCCCACTGGTGAAGGTTGATGGTAGGATGAATGCCGATGGATACTATGATATTCTCGACAATCATGTCCTTCCTACCTGGTGGGCAATGAACGGTATGGATGATTGCTTGCATCAAGACGACAACACAAGATCCCATGTTGCAAGAAGGACTCTTGATTGGTATGTGAACAACAACGTTAAACACATGTAGTGGCCGGCGCAGAGCCCTGATCTTAACCCAATTGAACATATCTGGGATGAATTGGACCGTCGGTTGAGGGCCTGCACCCCACTCCCCAAAAGTAAGCATGAACTATGGAACTTCCTGTTAAACATTTGGAAGGAAATTCCTCCTGCCACTATGGCTAATTTAGTGGAAAGCATGCCCAGAAGGGTTGCAGCTGTGATCGCAGCTAAAGGAGGCCCTACCTCCTATTAATTTTAATAAATATGGGTTTATGTCGTTACACTGTTGTGTCCCGTCACTTTCTTCCAAATAGTGTATAACACCTTTGAATAAAAAAAAAGAGGGACATGTCACCCCAATCTTCCTTTAGGTGGTCGATCATAATTTATGATCATTTCAAATTAATACAATTTTCTTTTCAAAGGATAGAATAAAAATCTCAATTATATTTTTCCTGTTTAAAAATTGTACTTACATTCTTAATGAAATGTGAGCCCACTTTTGTGATGTATTATTGAATGAAAACATGTGCAGTAATCTCGAAATATGTTTTCTATCGTAAACAACGGCCAGCATATTATTTTTAATGCCTTTCTTTTTATAATGTATTATTCCGGCGCATAACGCGCCCCGGCGTATAACGCGCACCCATAATTTCTAATAACTTTTTTTAAATTTTAAGATATACTCTTCGTATAACGCGCACGAAAATTTGGATTGTACATGTGCAATATCTCGTCTAGTATCAATAGATAGCCAGAAAGCCTTTTAGTGTGGGACATGTTTAGGTCCCACCTTACAGATAATACAAAAAAAATTGTTGAAAGAATCTAACACCGATATGGCAGTTATTCCGGGCGGAATGACACTATTACTTCAGTCATTGGACGTCTGCTTAAGCAAACCATTTAAAGCCAATTTAAAAAAACAGTGGAACACTTGGATGTTGGAGGGCGAGAAAACCTTTACGAAAGCAGGACATATGCGTCATGCAAGTTTGGAAAGAGTGTCCGAATGGATATTAAAAGCATGGGATGAAATTAAGCCTGAGATGGTTAGAAAATCATTAAAAAAATGCAGTATTTCAAATAATCTGGTCGAATCAGAAGATGGCTGTTTATTTATGGATGAGGGTAACACAGATGATGAAGACGAAACAGATTGTGATGACGTGCCTGAAGAAATAACGGAAGACGAATATAATGAACTATTTATGTAATAACGAAAATCTATAAAGTATATAGGTAAAGGTATGTTATTTCTTTAAAATCAAAGTATTTTTCTATAGTATTTAAATTTTTTTAATCTATAATTTTTTATATTCGGCGTATACCGCGCACCCGTAAATTCCAATGTTATTTTTTGTATTAAAAGTGCGCATTATACGCCGGAATATACGGTACTTTTACTTATAGATTAACGTAGAAAAGAAAAGTTGGGTTAATATAAGTTTTTTTGTTAGTTGCAAATTATTATTAAAGTAAAGCATTGTTTCATAAAAATTGGTCAAGTATTTGTTTTAGCTATGAGTTATTATTTAAAGATTTTTATGCATTTATGACATAACCTCACGATGGTCTTTATATAGAGGGGTGACTGTAACTTGCTCAAATTGCTCGTGTGGAACATATTTTTTGTTGTAAAAAAAAAAATACTTCAAGCATTATTTTTACAAAAATAAAGTAAAACTCTAAGTACCTTGAGTTGTATTTTCTTTTGAAGCTCTTCTATTGAAATTTGCTGCTGTGCATTAAGAGCAGATTTTCTTAATTCTCTATCCCTGTAAACAAAATAAAAAGTGAATGCTACACATCAAGTTGAAAATTAACTATAAAGACTTGAATTAACTCAGATTAGTAGAACCAAGATCAAGTCAAAAAAGTTGTTCTGAAAAGTATTAAAAAAAGAAGTAGCAAGAGAAATTTATATAATCAGTTCATATTTAAGAGAAACAACTTTTATAAATAAAGATGAACAGAATATTGAAATATAACTACCTAACAAAGTGTTGTTTAAATTGATGCAAAAGCTAAAATAACTACTTTTAAGTTGTTAAAAGTCTCAAGTTAAAAGTTGTAGCAACTGTTTAATCTTAATAGAATATTTTTTCATTGCTTTTAACTACCTTACTTCCTCTGAGCAATAATTTTCCTTTTGCCCCAGTTGGGCTCAAAATTGCCTCACCATGGGCCCTATAAGAATATGCACCTTTGGGGAACCAATATTGGGATGCTTATTTTTTAATATTGGTCCCAGAATGGCATATATAGAGCCTATTTGACTTATGTCCGGCCTATATTAGCTTAATAATGAATTTAAAATATCGAGAGAATCTGATAATTCCATATATAGGGCTGATATTGATTGTAAAGTGGTTGTAATATATCGGGTGATTCGACATAGAGCCACTATTGGAAAAATAATGGTCCTTTGAACCCATATTGAGCCAACATTCATGAATAATGGTCCAAAGAGGACCCAAGTTATTTTGCAGTTAAAAAATGCATTTAATACAACAATAACACAAGTCAACATCACTAAAAGCAAGATAAATAAATAAAAATATTTTACAAAAAAAAAATGCTAAAAAGTATTTTAACATTAATTTTTTGGGAAAAGTAATGTAAGCAGAAAAAAAATTTCATTTACCGAGCTTTTTGATTAGCCAACTCTATTCTTTCTTTTTCTTTAACAAGGAAGAGTTGTTCAACTTTATGGTCTCGCATTTTCCTTTTCTCCTGCATTTCATTCAAGCGAGCAAGTCTCTCAGCCTCTAAAATTTTTCGTCGCTCCTAAAGATCAAATACACAAAACATTTGATAAACATCAACATAATAATTAACATCAAATATTTATAATTTATTATTAATATTTGTAAATTTCTTTCTTCATCACTTGGTTGTTAAGCACATTATGCAACTTTTCAAAATAATTTCAAAGATTTATTTCTTTACCTCAATTGACATTTTTCTTTCATTAAATGCGTAATAAATAAATTAAAAAAATATTATAAAACACAGTACGTTACGAATTAATTCTATTACGGCGGAGACAATCCGACGCCAATCAAAATATTCTTTGTTTAGTTGTTTTTGATACACTCACGAGGAAAGGAAGGAGCACATCTCGAAAGCTCCTTTTGTTTTTAGTTCTCATGAATATTATCTTTGTTTTTCTCATTTCAGTCTGTTATGTTTTATTATTATGTTTTGATAATAAATATAAAAAGCACATATTGACTGTTTTTTGACACTAACCAGGGCATTTAATAGCAGAAATATATTGTGTAAATCTTGGCAGTACACATACCCGAATCTTGAATTAAGTTTTCTATCACAGTATACTTAGAGTAAGATTGTCCTGCATCCTAATAAAATAATATGCATAAACATTTAGTGCATTTGCAACATATGTCAACCCTTAATGGTTCGAAAGTATTTAAAGTGTATTAATTTCCCACCAGATATAATAACAATAATTAATTATAAAATTCTCCACGAAGGCAAATTTCTCCCAATACTTGATCCAGAAGTTCCCTTGTTTTCTAGAATGGGTTCAAAATTACAAGGCTATAGAGTTGAACATTAGTAGTCGTAAACCCAAAACTTGTGTCAGCTGTTCAACGCCAGTTATAAAATATTTAAAAAAATTCATTATAATATTAATTATAATGAATTTTAGTTAAATTTAGTAATTATTTAGTTAAATTTATGGGAAGTATGGCAAAATAAGAATAATGAAACAATTTTTACAGCAATAGGTACTGCATTCATAGAGACTAACTATTTGAGGCTGTTACAAATTAATTTTTTAGTTGTAATGAACCAAAGCACAATTTTTTTTAAACAAACAGATTTTTTAAAAAAATTTATAAGAACATAGGAGCTTAAGCATTCATCTATAAGACCTTACATGTATTAGTTTAAATTACTTGTGTTCGTAGGTGAAAAAAATTTTAATTCTTTTTGAAATCTAAATACATTATTCTTGGTTCCATAAGGAAAAATATTTTCTGAAACTATGGAGAATTTGCAATAGTTGAAGTCTTTGTGTTTGACCCAGTATGTGAGAGTACAATGCCATTTACATGGTGCAAATGATGCATTAAGAGTTAATTTTATGATGCAAAATAATAATTTATGAAAAAAATACTTACGATTCATATTTATGATACATTTAAAAATTTCAAAGAAATATTTTTTTTTAAAAAAATCCATCCACACAGTGCATACATACAGAATAGGCAACATATGATTAATAAATGGAAATTTAATTAGTTTTAGTTTAAATATGTAGTTTTGCTACCAACTAAGAATCAAAATTTCTCTAGACTCTCTAACCCTCCGAACACTGAGCCTCAAGGTTAAATTGTTAAGAAATTTCCCTGCAATGCACAACTTTTACAATGTATAACATGCAGAAATATAGTTTTTTGATGCAGGAAAATTGTAGCTTAGAGTTCCAAAATTGTCTGAAGAAAGTATGAGAAGGTTCATAAAATTTAAAACTTTATTTGGTATTGTAAATAGAATAACTGTAGAAGATTGTAAAAACAGAATCCAGACTCTAACAGTCTGAGCTTAACATAAAAAAAAATCCACAGAAAAACTATGATTTAAAAGTACCAAAATGCACAGAAAAACATAGATAATTCTGCCAAACCTTACCAATTAGCAAATATGCTTCACGAAAAAAAAAACTAAACTAATATTTTTATTACATTCAAATTAATTTACTCTGAGTTTTATAAACTCATGCAAATAATTCAAAGCACAACACATAAAATATTCAGAAAAATTAGACCTCTGCAGCCGCTTCTTTTGCAGCTTTTTCCTCTTGCTTCCTTTGTCTCTCTTCCTAAAATATAAAATATTAAACAGATAATCATAAAAGAGGTGCTATTGAAAAATGCTAATTTTGTGAAATTGTCTAAGTACATCAACTCAGAATTGATTATTTATTTAATAATTTTAAATATAAATTTCTTGCATTAAGCAAAATAAAAGAGGATCCAGTAAATCTTAACTTTTTTTACAGAACTTCCAACTTTACTATTTCTAATATCTGCTAATAATGATGAAAAATAGTTTTAAAGAAAATGATGGTACAGTTATGAATATTTTATAATCTGGAATTTCTTTATTGTTGCATAAATTTAAACTAATTATGATAATCACAATGACTTTAGGAAATTTTGCATATTAAATAATTTTGTTTACATACTTAAGTTTAATCCTATGACAGTTTGTGAACATGTTTCTTAAAAGATATATTTTGAAATACACTTTTCTTTTCATTTTCCCTCTTATTAACAAAAAACAAAAAAAAAGGGCAATTTTTTCAAGTAAATACTTTGAAAAACCAGAAATACTTGCTTAAAAGCTTTTTTTGGAAATGAATCACAAAAATTATAAAAATATTACACAGTTATTTATTTTATTTATTTATTATTACTTTTGAAAAAAGTGAATCTGAGATTAAGAAAAAAAAATGCTGACAGATTCTTTATTGAAATTAATTGTTGTTGGCATTTTAAAAATTAACATCTTTAGAAATCCACATTTGCTAACTTCCTGTCAGTAGGATACGCCTAATATAATGTAGCGTTGATAGGACTAATTTTAAATTTTGAGCATTTTGATATTTGCATTGGAACAGTGCTTTTTATAATTTGAAGTGAGATTTCTTAATGACAAACAAAATATTCTATACATTAGTAAATTTTATATAATAAAGGAATTACCTAGATATAACTTAACAAAATGCATTTTAAAATAATAACTCTGAATACATTTACAAGTGTACGAAAAGAAAATAACATCTGGCACAAAAAATATAATGGATTACAAAAAAAAGAAAAGAAAAGAAACCTACTTGAATATCTTGCAAGCGAGCTTCGTGATCTTTCTCCTTAGAAATAAGATCATGCCTTTTATTCTGAGCTTCTAAGGAATTAATAAATGCTATTTCATTCACCTAGATGAGTGACATGAGTTGCAATAAGAATTTATAAAAGAAACAAGAAAATACAATCAGTCATTAGATGTTTGTAATCACCTTATTTATCAATTTTACATTATACATAACAGAAAAAATATAATAAGAATTTTATGAAAAATTTATGTAAAAAACTAATTTAACAATAATCAGAATGAAAAAAATTTAAGTATACAAAGTTAACAAAAAAAATGAGCCAGTTTAAAAAAAAATTGTTATCTTAAAATTATTTCAAACACTATAATTAGTGACATGTGGAAATAAATAACAGAAAATAATAAGTTTTTAATAGTTACTAAATGGAAACTTTCATAATGCTATAAAAATTTAATTTGTAAACCAACTCATTTGATACATTTTGTTAATTTATATGGTTACACTAATTCACATGGCCATGAAAATCTCCAGATCGGGCCGTATTATATTTTGCAAGATTACTACTGTAAAATAGAACAGCACAATTAGATTCTCTAAAACATATATAGATTATTATTTTCAGTGAAAAATCCTCACCCGCATAAATTTGATCTTATTGACTTCAAAATTGTATTAATAACAAAATAACTTGTTAATCAAAATAAATGTTTAATAACCACAATATTCTTTTTAAAAAAATTAATGAGCTCAACCCTTTAGCTCAAAAAATAAAAATTATTAATTAAAAAACTATAATTTGGAGAAAAACTAATTATTGTTTGGAAATATGCTAATATACTTAGTTTTATCCAATCTGGTCAGATAAAACAGGGGGCTGCGCCGTTGGCAATTCTGAGTTTTGCTGGTATCGGCAAACTTGTTTATAGCTCACTTTCACTTTGCTCTCTTGCTCATCGTTTTTCGTTTTATAAGCTTTTATTATCGATCAGATTATTAAATATTATTATATGGTTAATTCTAAACATATTTTGGAATATCAAGATAAATTCGGAATCATTTTATGGATCAACTGTTTTTGTTATTTTAGTTTTCAATAGAAACCGTTCTTATTGTTTATGAGCTATTTCATTCAGTTACATTAATTATTACCTATCCATAATTACTGATTAAAGTAGGTTGGACCCTCCGCAGGATATAAAAGCATTGGGACAGGGAAATATTTTTCCTACAAAAAATATTAAATATGTATTATTTATAGCAACCAATTAATACTATGTCCCTCCTATACTAAGAAATTTACTAAATAGGGTTTTAAAAAATGAAGGAGCATAAGGAATATAGCATAAGTTAGTAGATTAGATTTAATAATAGAAATTACAAACAAAACTTTGGTCATGTTTCACTGCAATGTTAAAAATCAGCAGTTGGTAATTGGGAAATTGAATAGTGATTTTTCTTTAAATGAAAAACAAAGTTATGGAACAATTTATAATAAAACAATAATGAAAATTTCAAAAAAATAATATCCTTCTATTGAGAAATAAATGGTTTATCTAATTTTTGTAAACATTTTGAATTTTTTTTTTCTAGAAAAACTCTATTAAGATAGTAATGACAAAGACTGCTGTTTAAATAATAAAATGTTATTTTGATGAAAAGTTAAAAACTTATTAAACTCAAACTGACTTTTTCTTCTTCATCATGAGCCTTTCTTATAATTCTCTGCAGTTCTTTCTTACGCTTTTCGTTAGCTTTTTGAAGTTTTTGCTCCATTATAATACGCTGCTTTTCTTGTCTCTCCTCAATAAGAGCTTTCATTTCAAGCCGCTAAAAAGAAAACAAAAAAGATTAATTGAAAATTTGTCTTTATTAATGAACTAGCAAAAGTAACAAAGGAAACATAAATAACTAGCAAATAGAACTACTCTTAAAGGAAGCTAAATTTTGTACAATAACACAATTTTATTTTATGAAGAACAACAAATACCAAACAAGAATCATTCTAAAAGGTAGAATAATGCAAAAAAATTATTCATAATATAAACTAAAATAAGTTTGCAACTACAAATGAAAGTTGAAAACCACAAAAAATTTGCAAATCGATAATTATTTTTTTAAAAAAAAAAAGAATATCAGAATATGTTGATAAATTAAATTTTCAAACCAGTTTCATACAAATTAAAAATGGTGTGGAAGATACAAATTAAATATTACTCCACCTTAATAAATAATCAAATCACGATTCTATAAATGAGATCAAATACTGTTATAAAATCTACAAATAGTAATAATTTTCCAAATTTCATTTTCTAAAAAGCAATAATTCAGCTCAACACGTATTTTTTCAATAAATAAAAATTCGAAAAATGTCAGAAAAATTCATGTTTTAATTTTTGAAATACAAAAAATGGTATTTTTGGGTTAACCAGGCACAAGGAAATTCAATCTTTTTGTTTATTTTATTTAATTTGTACGTGTCTAAAAAATACATAAAATAAAAATAATTTTAAAAAAGTTGGTGAAGGTCTACATTTCTTGGTGACTTTTCGTTTACGAGTACCGAAAAGTATCAAAAAGTCTGCAAACTGTCCTCAATTAAAGTACTTTAAATTACGAAAAGGTTGATGGAAAATGATAATTGATGCACGCAATTAAAAAACGTTTCAAAAAACAAGATTCTTTCACTATATATTAATATATAATGAAAAAAAAAGTAAATAATCAATCGATCGGTTAATCAACACATTAATATATACAAAACTGAGAGACTTATGATGATCACAAAAATAATTATAATTTTACCATTGTTTTTCGTAATTCTAAATGACTTAACGTTTAGATCAAGTTGAACGCATTTCAGAGATTCAACCATCAAAATAAGATTTAATTATACCCAGTGTTATTCAGCAAGGAAAATAATTCTATTGAAAGCAGCTAACTCTTGATCGTCAAAAATTATCCCAATCAAACCATTTTCCCGAAAAGTTTGCACTTTAGTGCATAACTTAATGTTTCTTATTTAAATTAAATTGATCTTGCCTTATTTAGAAAACATTTGATGAACACGTTAGAATAGAAACACGTTTAAATTCGTATCCATTTGTAAACAAAGTAAACTAGTGGTTTCAGATACCTTTAAAAAATTCAAAGACTTTGATTTAAGTTTTAACATGTCATCCAAATATTTCTTACTTGATCTTACCTGATTTAACGAGTAGATAATAGTTAGTTATAAAAGAACGTATAATAAACTCCCAGTGTATCTCGTTTTTGATTCAATAGAGATATATGCTAAAAAATGATATTAATGTTATCACGTAAATGATTGAGGGAATAAAAATAAAACAATTTACAGCTTAATTTGTAACAAAACATAATCGCAAACTAATAAAAAAATTTAATTTAAAAAAAAAAAAAAAAAAAAACGTTTTTTTCCACTTAAACACATTAGCTGAAATTTTTGAACAATTATTCAAATCGGGTTCTAAAACGATTCTGTAAATATAAGAGAAACACGCACAGATTCTTTCTTTTACTGTCGATTTATTTATATAGCAATTCAACCACACCATACACAGGGGTCTGTCTAGGTTTTTCTGAGAGGTACCTATTTTGTGAAAATTTAGACATAATTTGTGAAAAATTTAAAACTATATTAAGAAATCAACACAAAAATATGGATTTATCGTTTCTTTAGGGATACAAAAATAAAATTTTAAGAAAAAGTATTTTGTGAAACTACCGTTTTTCCTAAAATTGAATTTGTGAAGGTACCGCTAAACGGTAGTAAATTCGGCCTGGACAGACCCCTGGTACAATAATACACAAATTCTCTGTTGCTAATTTGTGCAATCATTGAGTCATTCTTATTTATATTTATTTTATTTAGTTTTTAATTTTATTTTTAATATAATTTATTTTAACTCGTTCTAAATAAAAAGACTCGCGCTATTAAATGACGAATAATAAATAAAAAAAATAAACATTATTACTTACGGCACTAAAACGAAATTATTGAAGTAGATTTTGAATTCAAAATAATAAAAAATTCCATCATTGAAGTAAATTAATTATTTGGTGGCGTATCAGAAACGAAACATATTAGAGTTGAGATTTAACTGATCTGTATTTCCATTAACGCACAGCATTGGAGAGCTGGAATAAAAACTGTCGCTCTTATTTTCAGCAATATAAACCATTAAAGTTCTAATAGTCGTCATATTTTTTTTAAATTTTGGTTTCGAAACAATTACTTTAAATTTTGAAAAATCTAAAGAAAATAAAGAAAACAATGAAATTTCGTCGCTTTTCCTTAAACCGTTTTTTCTCGTTACTTATCGGAAACATATTAGAAATGAAATTAAAGAATTAGAAGTGAATAGCGGTTACATATTAGAAATGAAAAAAAAAATATGAAGTTAATATGAAATTTAAGGGCTCTTTATTTCCAAAAGCGCACGGCATTAATACCTAATGTAAATGAAATTTAATCAATTGGGTAAAATTTCTTTTCCTTATTTTTTGGCGATACATCAGAAACGAAATAAATTGGATTAAAAAGAGACTTAACATAATGTATTGCAGAGGATATAAATGTAGAAGATATAAGAGGATGCCTGTTTAATTTTTATTATCTGATAAAACAATTTTATCGCGAGTACGGGGAATTGAAAATGATAAATAAGGCATCGTCAAAAAATATCAATACAATGTTAAAAATAGGTTCGTTGCCTTTCACCAGAGCAAGTAAATTCAACTTTTTCATTTATGTATTTGTATTTTCTCTAAAAAAAAATTCAACACCCCAAAAAAATATAAAAGAAGTTTAATTTATTTACCCCCGTTTACTTGCGACACTTTTAGACCAATAAAAATAAGATTTTACTCATATTGTATGGTTTAACAAATATGAACGGCGATATCAAGAATTAAATTACGATATCCGTAAATAAGTTTAAAAATTATTTAGGCCAGTGAACTGGCATACAAACACACCAATTTCCACAGAAAAAAAAAATATTTTAACAAGTGTTCAACATGCTTCTCAAACTTTTAAAGCTTTATTAAACCTCACTAATGAAATTCACAGGACCGCAAAATTTAGACAGACCAAAATGGTTAATTTAGTTTGGCTCGTATTTTCCGATGAAAATAAACTAATTAATATCTTTGTTAGAGTGTAGAATAAGGTGCCCTTTGCATTGGACGCTGTACAGTGTAGATTTCACTGTATAAAAAATCTTCTATTTTACGATTATTTGTATCTCGATTATTTAATTATTAGAAAATCTCACTTTCAAATTATATTTTCCCTGTCATATGTAAGTATATAAAAAATCGCTAAAATGCAATGGGCACCAGATCGTTAACTTTTACCAATTTCTTTCAAAAAGAATTCAAGATTAGTTTGAATTTCTGTGACTAAATTAACTTAATCTTCGCACTGTAAACTGAAGTACATAAGTAATTATAGCATACTACAAAAAAATACCTTACTCTTTTTTCATATTTTTACGCATTTCCAGCATTATTTTTTTTAAAGTGAAACAATATCCAAAAAGAATATAAAATCCACTTAAGAAAAGTACTTTTAAAATAGAAGTTAAATAGTAATACCTCGACTTTTGAGTGAAATAAGTTAAATAGTACTTATATGCTCTCAAAAGGTACACCAATTCACTAAAAGACTTACTTTAGTATATTCTTCCATGTTGTTTGCAAGAGCTGAAACATTCAACTTATTGTCTTTGTTGCCAGTCACTATTATTTGTTCTCATAAAATTTTTAAAGCAAATTTAAAATCATTTCTTGTCATTTGAACATTAAAATTTGAACGAATGATATTATAGGTTGAACAATTGTGACATCAGCACAATGAATTTTAGAAATTTCCCCCATGTTCATCTATGCACAATCTGCAGACAGAGCACTCTCTTAGTTTGATTTATAACCATAAAGGATGGACTTCTATCACTACTCCATTTTACCCATTTCCCCTTTACATTCGGGTCACTTTTATATATTTTCTCACATACCTAAATTTCTTAAAACTAATGCAGTAGTTTTCATAGTTTTTCCCAATTACAATTGATGGGAAGAGAGTTAGTGGACATGTTTTTCACAAACAATTTTCATTTAAAATATATATATATATTTACGTACCAAACAATAAATACCAAATGAATTTTCTCAAGAAATTTTTTAATTCTTATAAAATGCAATAAGTTTTATTTTTACAAATTCTAAAACTCTTTTTCAAAAAAAAAAAATTTTTTTTTTTTGGTTGCTTCAGAGAAAACAAAATACTATATTGATGATTTCCTTCTTTTTTCCCCCTTGATTATCAAATTTCATTCATTAGTGAAACTTTAAAGTGCTTGAATGAAAGAATATTCCATGAAATGAAATAAATATATATAAACATACAACCCACCTTTTTTTCAATTATTTTGAATTTTTGGGCCTTTTCATCAAGTAAACGTTCTCGCTGTTCTTGAGCTTTTACTTGCTTTTCCTTGCATAAACGGATTGATTCAAAAAGTGACCTACAAGAATAAAATGCTTTTTTAAGTTTTGTAATCTCTATTAATCGATTACTTTTCCCTCAATTTTTATTCATAAACTTACTTTTTGCGAAAAGGAGATGACAATTTTTCATGCATTTCCAAAGCTCTGCCCGGTGTTCTCAGCTCCATATCAAACAAATCCATTTGTTCTCCCCAGGACAGTTCTAATTTACGAACTTGCTGTTCTAAAACTGAAACAAGATTATGCTTGAAATTACAGAATCTACAAACAAATTAATGATTTATGAAGATTAAAGGGGCCAAATAAAAATATAATAAATAAAAATTAACAAAAATCAAATCATTTTGAAAGGAATTCACTTCATTTAAATTCCCTTTAAATATTATTGAAGCAAAAACTTATGTTAGTGTCCTTTATCAGTTTAATAAAAAAATTGTATACATTTTTTATTATGTTTAGTGAATAAGAGTATAAATTTATTTATAACTTCTAAATACATTTATTTTTAGTTATAAATGAATTTTTAGTAAAACTAAAAATTAAAATCTGAAGAAGGTGTTTATTAACGTTCATCAAAATTTTTAGTGCATATAAATAAAACATTAAAGCAAAGAACAATCACACTTAAAACCTAATCTGATAAAGATCGCAAAGGATGAAGAAGCATATTAACTAATTAGCCTTTTCACATGGGCTCAAAAAGAAGGTATCCAGTTCTTCTGAGGGAGCTCTTTTTACTACTGGGAGGGGGGTAAAAAGAGTAAAATAAAAATTAAACCTGATTTAACTTTACTTAAAGTTTGGGTACAATGGATTAACAGTGGATTCTACAATAAAACATTCCTTTAAAACAGCAAAAAGAATTCTAGTAAGTTTCTTAAAGGTTATTAATAAGTAAAAAAAATTACTTTTATATTTCCAAGCTGTGTCACAAAGTTCTTGACATTGAACATCAAACTCATCATGTGACATCTGTAAGGCAAAAAAAACATAACAACAACATGAAACCAAATTATATGTGGATAATATATGCAAGCAGATTTATTTCTTATGTGTGAAGCTTAGACTACACAAATAATATAACAATTTATAAAAAAAAATGTTAAAACAAAATAAGCAAAACTTGATATAATAAACAATTTTATAAATCTTTATAATATTAAGCATTTCTTTTTCAAATAAAATAAGTAGAGCAATTTTTTTTTTCTAACTTACTTAATTATTTTTTTTATGGAAAAAAAGAAAAAAACTTTATCAATTTAGAGAAAAATGTCTTAAAAAAATTGATTGATTACGTATAGAAAATTTATTAAATCACGAATTTCAAGAATATTAAAGCACAATAAAAAATTCGTTAGAAGTATAACACTTCCCTATAAAATTAGCAAAGGTAAGTTCACATTTCAGGAAAACATAGTGATACCTGATCAATAAATCTGTTAGTAACATTATTTGTTTAAATATATAATAGATGAAATATAATTTACAATAATCACCATTTTGCACAAGTTTTCTTTGTAATAAATTACAAAAATAAAAACTACACACTAATAGCATTTTTCATAACTTTTTTTTAATGATACTAAGAAGAATTTTATTAAGTCAATATACAAATTCTTATTTAGAATGAACAGTATTTATTTATCAGGAACTAAAATTGTTATTCAGAGGTCAGTTTTGAAATTAAACTAAAATTTTTAGAACTGATACATCAGTTATGTTATATTATAACATTTTTAAATATCTACATTTTTCAGGTTAATAAGAAAGATTCAAGTCAATATGCACATTTGTTTGTAGTGCAATTATTAACAATCTATTTAGAAACAGAATAGTAGAATTTAGAGGTACAAGAGCTGCAAAGTTTTGAAAAAATTTGCAAAGTCTTAAAAAAAAGTTTTTAAAAAAATATTTAATTTTTTCAAAAATTCAGTTTATTTTATTTAAACATTTTTCTTAAAAATTTTTTTTTATTTATTTTTGGAATAGTATAAATGCATTAGTGTATTTCTGCTGTAGTTAATATTATTTTGTTTGATATTAGTGTTTGTTGAGGATGTAACACAGTAGTTCAGAAAGTTTTTTGTCTCATATAACTCTGTCCAGACATTAGTTTCTCATTGAAACAATTTTTGCAGTACATTAAAATTATTTGTGTATCAAATGTGTCAACAAAATGTGTAACAGTATCTAGAACAACTGCAATTTTTGAAGCATTGCTTTTTTATGCTAATAAATACTGATACTATAGAGGCAAAATATTCATTTACTGCAGCAACTAGAAAAAAATTCAATTTTCATAAGATGTATGTACATAACAAATATCTTTAAATTAATTTTGATAACCAATGGAATGATGCAGCAAAGCATAATGAATTATTTAAAGACTAATTAACCATATTATTGAAGAAAAATACTACTAGAAGTCAATGAAAATGCTGAATGTTTGAAACTGTTTTCATGGTTCTTTTTGGATATTTTCAAATTTGTGCTTGTTTCACTTATTCATAGGATTTCATAGGATACTCTTTAAAATGAAGTCCTAAAATATGGAATGAACACATCCTGTGAAATCTTTGATTTAAACATATTTCATTCAATTCACATATTTATAGGATTTGATATATAGACATTTCAATGTTCTTTGGAAATAAATAATAGAATTTCCCTACTTCACGAATATCTGTATTTGGAGAAATGAGGGTTTTAAGTTCTTGATTCTAAAATAAACTTGTAAAATAATAAAAAAAGAAAAGAAAAAGATTGAAAAATTAAAAAATTAAACATTGCTGGTAGGTCTTTGTTGATAAAACACATATCCCTTTTGCATTAAGCATAATCAAACTACCCAACTTACAACTCAGTTTGTTTCAGTATATAATAAGCCATGTGAGAAATAAATTTTTATTCAAAAATTTTTAAACATGTATGTTAAAGCAAGCATGCTTATTATTGCTTACCAGTTTTCAGTTCCTTGTAACCAGTGCAAAAAATAATTTTTTGCACTGGTTACATGGTTTTGCACTGTTATGTTTTATCTGTTTTGTTTCTGATAATGTAAAAGATTATATTAATACTCAAAGAATATTATAATAAAATAATCTTATAAAATAAACTTATAAAATAACAAAAAAATAAAAGAAAAAGATTGAAAAATTAAAAAATAAAACATTGCTGATAGGTCTTTGTTGATGAAACACATATCCTTTTTGCATTAATTATGAGGCATAATCAAACTACCCAACTTATAACTCAGTTTGTTTCAGTATATAACAAGCCAAGTGAGAAATAAATTTTTATTCAAAAATTTTAAACATGTATGTTAAAGCAAGCATGCTTATTATTGCTTTCCAGTTTTCAGTTCCTTGTAAGCAGTGCAAAACATAAATTTTTGCATTGGTTACAAGGCTTTGCACTGTTATGTTTTATCTGTTTTGTTTCTGATAATGAAGAAGATTATATTATTACTCAAAGAATATTATAATATCACGGCAAACATAATTCAACAGAACATTCAATATTAAGCTTATAAATTAATTATCACAGAAATCAAAACAGTGGTTAGAAAGTAATAAATTATGCTTCTTTATGAGAGTTATATTTAATTGAATGTACACAAGAGTTATATTTAATTGAATGTACACAAGAGTTAAATGCTGCTATGCTGTATCTCACACAATATAAATGACAACATACATTGTTTGGTGCATAAAATCACAAAAAATAACAAGAAAGTAATAGAGAACAGAAGGTTTTGGAATGGTACTCAACTAAAAAAGATAAACATATGTTTGTTTGATAAAAAAAAAAGTGTAACAAGCACAAAAAATAAACAAAATAATATTAAAGGTTAGAAGAAAATAACAATCTTTTATTGATATTTAATTAAAAAAAATAAAACTTTTGAGAGACATTTTTTTAAAGATAAAATTAGCAGAACTATTGAAATATTAGGGGGACCGGAAAGTAATATCATTTCAGTGCATTTAATATTCGTTAGTCTTAAAAACCAATTCTTTTTTTATTCAATCCGGCATTGAAAGGTTGTTGCTAATGAGGGTGAATGCATTATTGATTAAAAATAAAATCTTGATAACAAATATCAAATGCATCGAAAGAACATTACTTTCCGGTCCCTCTAATATAAGGAAATTATAAAAAAACTTACTGTTCCATCTTGATCATCAGAGCCCCCACCAGTATCATTTTCATCGCTACTTCCATTCAACGAGTTTGCACCAGGCAGACATTTCTTAGATTTTTTCTTCATTAAATTAATCTTTCTTTCAGATAGTTTTTTCTTAAAAATATTTATGTTAATGTACTTCTGGCTTGCCAAAGACTGATCACTCAGACAAAGAGTTTTTGAGAGTCTATGATCAGACATATCCAGTTCAGAATGCAGATTTGGTGAACTAGAAGATCTTGTCAAACAGTACTTATCACCATTGATTTTGCGAGCTATCGTCCTGTCCAAGCTCAGAGGCTTGTTTTTGATCTCATTCAACCAAATTTCAAAACGCATGTTAACAGAAGCAATCTTATCTTTTAATCCAGCTTGAGGAATACCTGCTTTGTTTGATGTCTCTAATAAACTATGAGATTTTAATGTCTTATCACTCTTGTTAGAGTCAGTATTATTCTTTGTTTCTATTGGTGGTTTCTTATCATTTTTAGCTTCTCTATTTTCTTGCTTTAACACTTTTTTGGATGCTTCGGACTTTGCTGGTGTTTTTGTAGATGTTTTCACATTGCTTTTGTTAGTATAAGGAAATCCGCCTATTCTAGATTGGTTAAGTTTAGCGATTTGGACAGCTTGTATTTCTTGGTTTTTGGAGGTGAAAGGTATTTTCTTGGCTGGTGAGTTTCGACTCCTGTTACGCCCACGCACCATTTCCCATCCATCAGAATCATCTGTAAAAGACCATAACCATAATGTTAATAGATATTTTTTAATACTATTAGCACACAAATTAAAATGCAAAAAATAATTTAAAATTAAATTGTACATTAAAAGTATAATTATTTAATTGCTGCTTAAGAATTAGCAACAATTTGTAATCAATATATAGATGCATAGATAACAGATTATCTTCATTATGTTTCAAAAATAAATATTAACTGTACTAGAACGTTATGTCAAAGTTTATTAAAAAAAAGTAATGATGTTTAGATTCTAAAATATTAAATTTTGAATAATTATATATTTTAGCAAAATAATTTGATATGATGCAGAATATTAAAAAATATTACCTAAAATATCAGTAAAAATCAAAACTCTTACTTAGTGCATCATGTTCTTAGTGTTCATGTAAAAAAAATTTTAAAAAAATTTCAGAATTTTTTTCTTGGAAGCATGTACTTAAAATTAATATTGAGGGAATCTCCATGCAAGGGGTTATTATATAATTTTATGCCACATACTCAGATATTTGAATCAAAAAGTAAATAACTTTTATTCCTGGATATAATAAGATCTCATCAAGAAAAGCATAAAACACTTTCAAACTAGCTACTGATACGGGCATTTAACCAGTTACTAAAAAAATTTATTTAATTAATCGCAAGTAGTAACATTCGATGTCTTTAGTATTTTTTAAACCGCCATTAACCTTTTGTAATGCAAATTATTTATTAATTATAATTGTTTTTTATTTAATTAAATTTGAATAAGTAAGCTTATAAAAAATAGAGAAATAGTTATGTTGTACATAAAAATACACAACATTTAACTAGCTAAATATTTAAATTAGTGTTTTATTTGTAAGTAAATCAAAGCTAGGTTTAACTTTTTGTATATATTGGACAAAATAAAAAAATTGTAAGCAACAAAAATAATAGAAATAACGAATTTAAAACAAAATTATATATTAATATCAAAAGAAACCTGATTATGAAACTTTTGTTGAAAACTGATTCATTGATAATAGGATGATTTTTGCATTAAAGTTCTTTTTAAAGAAGTTTTCTTTGGAATAAAAAAAAGTAAATGAAGTTTAAATTGCTATATTGAAATGGACAATCCATATCGGAAATTAAATTGAAAGTTAAAACAATATTGAACCTATAGAATAGTAAATAGGATGTGTTAGTCATTAGAATAGAAGGATTGTTGCAATGGGGTGAGAAGGTCATATTAAAATGCGTAGACTGTATAAATGTATTAAAAATTACATCAAATTTAGAAATTGTAAATAAAATCCTAACACAAAAGAGTTACATGGGCAATAAGGGTATAGATATTATTTGTATGCAACTTACATATTAAGTCAAAATAAATTAATAATCACAAGAAAAATTGTATTTACCATCAGTTTTCGATTTAACAGCTTCTGGAATTTTTTCTACACTTAATGTTTTCCGAACAAGCATTTGCGTGCCAACTGTTTTATTTAGAGATATCATAGAGCCACTCTTTTGAGTAAGTCTTAATGTGATAGGACGAACAGGCTTCTTTGTATCATTAATAATTTTTTCCTTTTGATTTCTTGAACTCAGGGTGGACACATACGATATATTTCTCTGTATAGCTGATTCTGCACTTTTAGGTTTAACAGGCTTTTTCTTATCGATAATATTATCACATTTATCATCATTATTCTTTACACAACTGGATCTAGCAGATTCAGACTTCACCACAGAATTGAAACTCTTCACAGGTTGTTTTATGTTATCAATAGAAGAAATTTTGGTATTATTTAATGATGGTTTTGGGCCACTCATTTTCTTGACTTCTTGTTCTTTTGATAGTATAGAGCACACAGATTCTTTGCAAGCATTAGGATTGATTTTAGAAGCATTAGAAGATG
Source organism: Parasteatoda tepidariorum (assembly GCF_982258835.1). NCBI lineage: Eukaryota > Metazoa > Arthropoda > Arachnida > Araneae > Theridiidae > Parasteatoda > Parasteatoda tepidariorum. Next base: position 81,556,927 of record NC_141760.1, read on the forward strand.
TGGAAGTTTCAACAGGAATGCTTTCTTGCACAGAATTTTTTCCACCGTTAGCCCCATTTTGCCTATTCTTATTAGTGACCATTTTATCTTTTACAGAACCAGGTGCTGCTGAAGTTGTCTTTCTTGACAAAACTTTTAAATCAGCTTTGTTTGAGACTACTTTATTTGTAGTAACAGAATCCCCTATCAAGCTTCGACTTCTTTTAAGCAATATGCTTGGATCTGACACTTGTGATTTTGATTCGCAAAATGATTTTTCTTTATGAATCACATTTTTAATAGTAGAATTTTGATTTGAATCAACTTTTTGAATCGAAGGATCTTGTTTTGAATTGATTTTCTTAATTGAAGAATTTAGTTTTAAATCATTTTTACAAATTGAGGAATCTTGTTTTGAAATGATTTTTTGAGTTGCAGAATCTTTTCTTGAACTGATCTTTTCAGATGCAGAATCCTGTGGATAATTGGTTTTTTTAGCTGAATAATTGTCTTTTGAAATTACTTTTTCAGCTGCAGAATTTTCATTTAAATTGATTGTTTGAGTTGCAGTACTTTCTTTTAAATTAATTTTTTGTATAGCAGTTTCTTTAACTGAATTAAGTTTTGTAGCTGCAGAATGTTCAATGGAGCTGATTTTTTCAGTGACTGAATCTCCCTTTAAATTGGTTGTTTCTTCATCTAAGATGGCCAAACTTTTGTTAGACACATTAGCTCCAGAAACAGATTCAGAGAACAATTTATGTTTCACATCAGAACACAATTCCACATTAGAATAAGATTTCTTAATGCTAATTGTTGAGGAAGGTATCTCTGACTTTTCACCACGCACCTCATTCACAATTAAATCCTTATTGCATGGAAAATTGGGATCCACTGACTCAGGTATGACAGATATCTGAATGTCACAATCATTTTTTGTTTCATGTGAGAGATCAAGAGGTTTGATTTCATCTAATTTGGTCTCAAAATCACTCTGCTGAAAACCAAAACTGAAACCCATAGAGTTAGCCTTTTCTGGTAGTATTAGAATGCTTTCTACTTTAGGGCTTGAAGTGAAATCACTAAATTTGAAAGAAAATTAGAAAAAATAACATTAAAACTGGAACTGCAAAAAAACAATGATCATTTATTACTGAAAATAGACATTTCTTGTGCATAGCAGCTGAATAACTAATTTTATGTACTAAATGTTAAATAATAACTTAAAAATATGCAACTTGAGTTCTTTTGTATTAAATAGATTGTAAATGGGGATCTGGTGAATTTAATTCAGCATTTTAACTGATGATCCATTTAATCGTAGATAACTTAACATTCACCTTATGGACTACCTGATTTATGCATAACCCTTTAACATCTTCAAAGACGGCAATAACTTAATTTAATCACTCTTCTACATTTAGATAAAAATGCAAGAGTATTTCTTTTAATCCATTTTACTTTTACTTTTTTCTTACATAAATACAGGATGAGTAAAAATGGGTATGTTTTCATTTCAATGTCAATGGGTCAAATGACTCAATGGGTCAATGTTCATAGTCAATGGGTCAAATGACTAGCTACAGGGTAACACTGACTTTAGTTATCTAGAGTTAAATGAACTATTACAAATGCTACTGAGCCTTGTTTAGTCATTGAATACAAAGAAAGGATAAAACAGATGCAATTCTAGTATGTGCAAACTGATAACTCATACAAGTATTTATTGTAAATGTTAATAAAACCATATGAAAATTTCTGTTACACTCAACTTTTTACATTAAATAGCAGGAGATGAAAGAAGTTTTTGCATCAGTAATAACAACGCCAATTCATTAAAAAAAAAAAAAAAAAAAAACTCCTACTATGATGATTCTCATATGTTATTAAAAAAACTGTCTTTCCTCCTTACTTAAAAATTGCAGCTGTTGCTAAAGTGGAAATATTCTCTTAAACTAAGAAAAGAAGAAAAAATAGTTTAAATTCAATGCATATTTCCTATTTCTCTTACTCTTTGCTCATATACATATATATAAAAAGCCAGAATATAGTTTGTGTAAAGTAAGAACTCCCCTAACCATTTGTCTGGACCTATGGCAGTGGCTATGGTAATGAGGTATAACTATTTCAAGTAGGGGTGTGGGGTCACTGTTTATAAAAGATTCTAGCTGGGGTCGGAGAGAGAAAGGAAATATTTTTCTTCGTTCTAATGTGTTAGCCCTAGAGTGAAGAGAAGCGCTACTCTCCCTGAAAGGCGCTATTCTTGTTTCCATAGCAGCAAACGGCCTCAGACTATGTGGCAAGGAGAGTTTATAGTGTAGACAAACTGTACAATAGTCAGTTGAAAATATTATATCTCACTTAGTTGTCTCAAAACAAAGAAGTCTCTTAGTTTTGCTCCCAGCAGTGAGCTTCTCAATGAAGACATTCTTCAACAGTGATTTGCCAGGAGAAGATTTCCTCACTTCCCAAGCTAAAGATGTTGGCCTGTAAAAGAACACCACCATTAGAGAAAAGCAAATATAGCAAGTAAAATTAATTTTAAAAAATGAACTATAACGTAACAGCAATTATATTTTCTACGAAACAATAGTTGAATTGATAATAATTTCACAAACATACTACTTATCTCAACAAAAGAACAGTAATACATCATATTGACAACCATGTAGGCAATGCAATGAATAGTTATTTGGCTGGAGGGCAAATACTGAATTTTCAGCCAAAAGAAAAACTGTATATTTAGCCCTACAGCCATCAAATAATTCTTTATGCAAACTTATATAAAATCAAATCTAAAAAACTAAGTATTACTAAAATGTAATAAGGTATAAAATCTACTCTGCATTTTCATACATTTTATAACTCTAATATATTAAGCTAATTTTAATCTTATTAGTTTACATTAAAAAATTTAATTAATGAAGAAAAAGTTATGTTTTTAGGAAAAGATCTGCTTTATTAGAAATTTGCTTATAAGCTTTTAAATTAGTATCCCAGTTTGTAATAAGCAAATCTAAATAGTAATAAATTTAGTAGTTGAATAGTTTTGTAAATAGTTTTTACTGTTCTCAGTATATAGTTTTTACTGTTTTTGTATATAGTTTTTACTGTTCTAAATAGCATCGAAAAAGTTGCTTTTTACTGTTCTCAGAAAAACTATGCAATAATAAAACAAGCGATAATCAAAAAACAGTTGCTTTTTCTTATTTGATTTTAGGAAAAAATTAATTCATAAAATTGAGTAATCACACTGGTTTGGCCCAATTAATGCAATTCTGGTCACTTTTTATCGACAAATTAATGAAAGGTGCATTCATATGCTTTTATTAATATGCTAAAATGAATTCAAAAGAACTATTTAGGCATGTAGAAAGTTCATCCAGGCATGTAATTTGTAGGCTAACATGCCCTACAGACCAAGTAAAAACTTTGAGATTTTTTAAACCTAGCAGACAGTAGGGTAAACCAACCAGTGAAGGAACACTACCCAGTAAAGGAACATTTCATATATATTGATTAAAAATAAGAATTTGAAAGTTTTTCTTTAGATTGATTGGTAACAATAGCTTACTGCCAAACAATAGAAAGTCACCTAGCAATGTTTTGGATTACCTGGTCAAATAGACTTCTCTGGAAACATTTTTGAATTTGTTATTATCTCTGTAACACATTGTTTCTTTGAAAAAATTATAAGGTGAGTGCTTGTATTTATATGTTTGAAGTGGAACTAATTGCATGCAATAGTTTTATTTTTCTCACTGTGAGAAAGAGAATTCAAAATATAGTTATTGAAGTTACGTTTTACATTTTTTAAGCATCATAGCATAATAAAGTACTGAGATAAGGGGGTGTTTATTCACTGGATCACCAAACGATGAAAAACCAGTGAAGGTACAAATGTTCCTTTACTGGTTTCTTTTTTCTACGTTAATGAAAATAAAAGATAAACTTTAATTTTCTTGTACCTTTAGTGATGTTCCGCATCAAAAGTATGTTAAAAATACGAAAAACAACTTCTAACCAGTGAGGGAACAGGCATGTTCCTTTACTGGGCATAGATTTCCCAGTGAATGAACAGTATGTATTAATATCTTGACACTTTAATTTTCAATTCATGATTACAAAAAAAAAGTTAACATTTTCCAAGTATTTGTACGTTATAATTTCAAGAATAGGCTTGCTTTTAAATATTTGTATTGCTTATAAATTTATAAAGAGCATTAAAAAATAACCAAAATTAAGTGTTCCTTTACTGGGTGTTCATTCACTGGTAAGAGCTGTTCCTTCACTTGGTCTTCTTACTACTTGTTATTTGAGCCTCTAAAACTTTAAAACAATATTATGTAAGTTCTCTACAATTTTTTTTACATAATTTGCAATTAGTAACAAATATGTTGACACTGTCATTTAACTAAAATTGCGAATTTTGAAATTAATATGATTTTTTAAAAGGCAAGCGAAGCTTAAGTGTTCCTTCACTGGTTAGTTTACCCTATATCAAAGTTTCTTAAAATATAACATTTACCTATTGGGTGGATCAGTCTTCTCATAATCTTTATTTATATTGATATATTGAATGAGGGCATGGAAGTCTTTACTATAATTTTCAAGCATCATTATAGCTTCCTGTTTAAACAGAAAACAAATATTTTATAAGCAAAAGAAATTTAAAAATATACACACAAAATATCCCTTTAAATTTCAAAAAATAAAAATCACTGTTATCATAGAAAATATTTAAAAATCTTAAGAGAAAATATACTTGAAAAGACAGATTTTATTATGAAAAGATAAAGCGAGCAAAACACAGAATGAAAGAAAATAAAACAATAATTATTTGTTACATTTTAGAAATAGACCGAAATTTAATTGAAAAAAACCTGTAAACTTTGTTGCACTTAATATCAGAACATTTTCCTGTTTTCTAATCACAGGCAGAATATCTTGAAATTTTATTTTAGATATGAATGGTTTTATTTTATTTTATCATTTTTTTAAAATTTAGATATTAATGGGTTTATTTTACATAACATTATATGGAAACCACATAATTTTAATGCAAGATATTTACCTTAAGTTTATTAAAAAAAATAGCAAACATGTGTCAGAAATAAAATTATAATTTTGAATTTCAATATTTTCTCCAACTGACATTTCATAAGATTTTTATAATTATAAAAAAACTTACTGTTTCAACATTTTTAAACATTAAACCTGTGCAATTAATTTTCATTTTCCATTAAATATTAAAATTACTCAGATAAATTCTATGAGTCAATAGAAAGAAATTTAAAATTCTTAGATTTAATAACTTAATTGTTGAGTTAAAAATTTCATACTTGTTAATCGATTTTGCATGCATAAAATCAATATTCACATAGAAAAGAGCTCCCTGACTAAGATCATCTCTTGACTAAGAGAAAAAAATTATCTGAAAAACAGATTTTATTATAAAAATATACAGTGACTGCGAGTGAAACACAGAATATAAAAAAAAATTTAAGAAAGAATGAAATAGTTGAGTTAAAGATAGTTTATAGTTGTTAGTCAATTTTGCATGAAAATGGATTTTTCATTGATAAAATATTATTATTACAATAATGAAGCATTTCTCCAATATCCATTATTTTAAAGTAATTTTGTAGATATTTAATATCAGCTTATACACTAAATAACACTGCCAGATAGTTTAGTAATCAGCGTAACAAATCTGTAGCAAAAAAAAAAATTACAATATTGTAGCAAAAATTGTCAATAAGAACATTAACTCCCACAAGAATTAAAAAAAAAAAAATCTAATGCATTTATTTAAACAATGATAAGTTGTTTCAAAAATAATAGTTTTAAAACAATGCAGCTTCATAATATTAATTAAGAAACAAAAAAGTGACACTATAACAGGCTATTTTCAAAGCATTTTAGCCAATAAAAAGAAAAAGATGCAGTTTAAGTGCCATAAACTTGAAGCAAAATTTTCCTTTTACACCTAACTAGTTATTTTACTCATAAGAACTTACTGCATTTGAAAGCACATAAATATTTTAAATGCTTAAAAATTATTAAAGAGTTTAAAAAAAATTTATAAGATATTTCCTCTATTGCCATTTAAATAAAATTTAATGATTTTTATTTTATTATTTGATTGATTCTTATCTGAATGGTGAAATTGTTATTTAGATAAAAATCATTAAAATCAATAACTAATTTTCAATTTCTGCACTTAAAGATATCATTCAGATTTTTTTTATTGAATTGATAACTATTAATTTTTAAAAAAATAAGTCTGAACAATGCAATGTTGAATTAGATTTTCAACTGCTTAAAAATTGACAAATACTTTTCGTTTTCAAAAAACTGTTTTTTTTTTATTGTATATATATATTTGATACTTTCATGATTAGCATTGACTTTTCCGGCTAGTTATGGACAAACCTTAATCTAATGGTTATGAATATGTATTGCAAACACAAAGTCATAAAAATAGCATATCATTCACTATAAAACATTCGACATCCCAAACGAGCCTTTCAAAGACAGCCATCATACAGTACAGAACCCATTATCCGGAAATCAGAAAACCGGAAAACCAAAAAACCGGAACGAAATTTGATAAATTTTCCCGCCATTTTTTAAAAAAAATAATTTTTTTTTCCTCATAAGATTTTAGGATTTTTCCTTCTTTTCTGAAAGATGTTTACCATACCATCATTTTGGAAATAATCATTAGTGTATTACTTCATCGTTTTTTCTTCTTTTTAAAATTATTTCCAAATATTTTTTTTTTATTTGGGTTTAACAAAAAAAAACGGCTTTTTGTAGCAATTCAGAAAACCAAAAAAATCAGTTATCCGGAATAGCGATGGTCCCGATTGTTCCGGATAATCGGTTCCCTACTGTAAATAACACAATCTTTAAAGTAAAATTACATGATAAATGGAAGAAATGGATACCTTGCTTTCAACAATACTTTCATCCATTTCACAGGTCTGATATATTTCATCAACAGCCCGGTGCAAATTCTCAAACAAAAAAGTCCAATATCGGGCTCTCAGATCTTTCTCGGGATTTCTCCCAGCAGAAGCAGAGCGTAGCCTGCTCTTTGGACGAGACAGTGTAGTTCTTCGCTTACCAGTCCGATGCAAAAGATGAGCATTTATTCCTTTAGTTTCAACTGTTGGAGGTTTAGGAGACACAGACTGTGGTCTTGGAGATGAAGGTGGCTTTTTTGTCACTTTCGCATCTGTAAAAGTTTGATTAGTTAAAAGATAAACTTAATTAAAACTAAGAAAGGCATACAAAACATAAAAAATAACAAGGATTTTTATGGATGGAAGATGGAAAAATTGAAATAAAGTAACCTAGGCAGACAAAAGATATAAAATACAAAGTTCAAAATCCAGACATCCTTTTTACAATAATTAAAACATAAACATTTTTTTCTCCTTTTTCAAAAAAAAAAAAAAAAATAAAGACTTCTTTGTGTTGGCGATCTGTTAAAAAAAGTATAAGTAAGGAAAAATTATTATTGCTGCTTCTCTGAAATCTATTTAAATATTTATTTTGCATCAATAAACACACTAAAAGAGTTGTTGTAAAGACAGGAGCAGTTGAAAAACAACAAACTTTGGAGAGAATAATAATCTATAAATATTAATGGAGCTTATTTTTAATAGTGTTTGAAAAGAACACCAGTAAACAAGCTTTGTTTTGCGTTAAATTATAGATGTTTTTATTAAAAATCTACTCAATCTTATTACTTGATAATAATAAAAATTTATTAAGCAAGACTATTGAAATTTGTGGCTCCTCGCACATCGTAAAGAAAAAGGTGCAGCTCCATTTATAAAGGAAAAAGTTCAAATTATCCTCTGCTCACTTTAATTTAATCTTATCTCTCTCTATATATATATATTTTATCATACTAAACACTCTAGCTTTTTGAATATCAATCAAACTATAAAAAAACTTTATTGTATGAAAATGACATTAATTATTCAACATTTTTCTTATTTTTACTTAAATAACCAATGTTTTGATGTTTGTTTACCTTACAGACTTCTGATCAAGAAAAATATTTTTTCTGAATTTTTTGAAGTACGGACAATTCTGGATATGGGATTTTTCACTATATTTAAATATTAATCGACACTAAAGGCTGGTCCCAAAAACTATGGAAGCTTGGAATGCCTTACTTCTTTTTTTTTAATTCTTACTCTTTGATTTTTCATTAAAAACTGAAAAACAAGGAAAAATAAAAATATTTTTTCCCATTATAGAAACCAGTCTACTATATAATTTTTATCTCAGGAAGGAAACTAATTATTAATTAAAAAATTTTAATCAATTTGATGTCAATTTTGCTTTATATAAAGAAACATTGCATTATACAATTTTTTAAACAATTTAAACTAAAGAAAGGATAAAAAGAAACCACATATTGGAAGACATAGCTTCAACAGTTAGTCACATGAAAGATCAATTATTTACTCATAATAATGAAAAAATAATTTTTTTATAAATTTTTTGAGTAATATTTTATAAAATTTGTAATTCATAGTCTAAAAATATATATTATTAAATAATAAATGTTATAAAAATACATCATTAAACAGTTTTTAAAAATTCCATTTGCTTTTTGCTTGAAAGGCAATCTTAGCACATAATATTTTTAAAAAAATGGCTTGAACTGAAAATTAACTCAGAGCATATAATAGCTTATTTTTTCTTAACAAACTGATTTTAAAATTAATCATAAGTTGTACTATGTTCCAGAGCAATCTATAATTCAAAAACTAATTATATAGTTTCTTTTTCAGAAATTTTTAGAAAAAAAATTTCTTTTTTCAAATGCTTTTGACTCATTTTAAATAGCGAAAATTAGATACACATTCACTGTGAGATACAAATTTCACTGTAGCAACAAAGATTATCTTAATATCAACTATATAAGGGGAAAAAATTGCTTTACTGATTTTTGATTTAGATTAAAACTAATTTTTTTATTTCCAGAAAAAAATTATTACTGAAAAGAACAAATAACACATCATTAACAACAAAGCATACTTTTCAAAAAAATACTTTGAATAAAACATCAGAATCAAAAATTAATTTCTGCAAATCTGAAAAAATAATTTTAATACAATAATTATTTGTTAATTATGTTTACCAGCAATAGATCCATCGGCAATAAAATTAAGTAAATTCCTAGCTTCAAGGCCTTCTTCTACTACTCTTCGAATTGTTTCTTGAGAAGCCTCCTATTTTTTTTTATATAAAAAAAGATAATGTTAATGAAACAGACAAAGTCATACAGTAGATCTTATAACTGATTAAGACTATCATGATTAATTTAAGATAACTAAATATGATGATAATCAAATCATAACAGGCTGAATTGAAGAAATACTTTTACTTCATAGACAAAAGTAGAAAATTCAATGACAATGTAAATATTTTTTCAATTACCAGAAGAATTATTTATGTAAGTTTAGTATTATGAGCATATGCACAAATTATGAAATAAAATTCTAATCAACAAGTGGAGTAAGATATGCTGATAGTTGAAAATTGCATTTTGAGACAGTTCTTAGATAAAACTATAATGTCAGTTAACACTTAGCAAAATGTCAAAAAAAATGGGAGTTATTAATTAAAGCTTTAAAAGAAAATTTTTCGAAGCTCCTTCACCAAGGAAAATATTTAAAAAAGCCACCGTTTAAACGCCATACACTCCAGACAATATTTTCTCTTCTTTCTTTCTAAAAAGATTTTAAAAAATAAAAAAAAAGATGACAGAAGAATGACTGCTCTTTAGTACAGAAACAGCTTAACAATATTTTTAGTTATGGATAAACCAAAAAATTTATATACTTTAAAAAATAGTGGTAAGATTTTTTTTTTTAATTTGAAATTTGGAATTGAATACTGAATTGGAACTAAATGAGACAGGTGCAAGAAATTAGTATATTAAAGAAAAGTGTTGTTAATATGCAAATAAAATCTCATTTTTCCTCTCCTTCTCAAATAAGTTGCGCGAGTTGCGTGATGTAATATAACGACTTCCCGATAGGGGAAATTGATATATATTTGTTGAAGAAGCTGACTAGTTGTTGGTTGATTCAGATGTGTAGCACTGTGTGTGCGAACTATTGTTTCCTCATATTATGTTTTAATAAATACTTTATTGGCCGGCATTAGCCTCTGTGTTATTCAACCAAACAACAGTGGTAGCAGAGCGTGGTTCACGATCATCATGGAGAAAGACTTAGCTTTTGGAATTCCGAAGTTGACTGGAACTAATTATCATCTTTGGGCCATGAAAATGGAAGCAGTTTTGAACCTCAAGAAACTAATGTCGGCAGTGACAGAGGAAGCTCCAACTGACCCTGGTAAATTGCAAGTATGGGAAGCTACAAACCAAGATGCCGTATCATACTTGAAATTGTCTCTATCAGACGAACAGGCTTTGCAATATGCAGAAGAAAAGAATGCAAAAGCTTTGTGGACAAGAATTAAAACTACCTACACTGGGCTTGAGGAAGATAGAATAAAGGAAAAAGCAAGTTCAAGCTTAGTAACTAATATTCCGGGTAACTTTGAGGAAGCTAAGCGTGATAAAAATTGGTTAAAATGGGAAGAAGTCATGAATGAAGAATTAAATTCTATTCACGAACACGATGTTTGGGATCTAGTTGATAAGCCTGAAAATGTTAAAATTGTTAAGAGTAAATGGGTTTTTACGATGAAAGAAAATAAATACAAAGCTAGGTTAGTAGCAGCAGGTTTTAATCAAGTAAAAAATCACGATTGTTTAGAGTCTTATTCACCCGTGTTAAGTACCGAATCTTTGCGTTTGTTGTTAGCATTATCTGCCAAATTAAATTTAGAAGTAAAATTTTTAGATATCAAAACTGCATATCTTTATAGTAATTTGGAAGAAACTGTATATATGACTATTCCCCCAGGTTTTAAACATTTGTATGGTGAAAATAAAGTATGCAAGTTAAAACGCAGTCTTTACGGATTACCCCAATCAGGTCGAAATTGGCATTTACATCTTAAACGGGAATTAGAAAAGCTTGGTTTAAAACAGCTAGCTTCGGATAATTGTATTTTCACTAGAATAGAGAATTCTAAGTATTTTTATATTGGAATATACGTCGATGACTTAATAGTTATTTATTCAGATCTACAAATGTATAATGATATAGTGGGAAAATTATCTCGGATATTTGAAGTGAAAGAAAGTAAAGAGAATAAATTTCTAGGTATAGAAATAAATAAAAGTGAAAAGGGCGTAACTTTGTCTCAAACTGAATATATAAAATATTTATTGCAGAAACATGGCATGCTTGATTCTAAATGTGTAAAAACACCAATCGTAAGAGGTGAGGATAGGAGTTTTAATTGTTCAAACGAAATGGTTAACCAAACACAATATCAAGAATTAATAGGGGAACTTTTATATCTCTCGAACAGAACACGACCAGACTTAGCATTTGTCATGAGCTACTTATCTCAATTTAATCATAAACCTGAGAAACGACATTTTAATTTAGCTAAAAGAGTGTTAAAATATCTCAATGGTACAAAGGATAAAAAATTATTTTTTAGTAACAAATCAGGACTTTTGAATGCTCATGCCGATGCAAGCTGGGGAAATGCTGAAAATGGGAAATCATTTTCAGGAGAAATTGTAATGTTAGGTGATTCTTTAATTTTATGGAAGAGCAATAAACAAAAACCAGTTGCTCTATCTACTTGTGAAACGGAACTTGTTTCTTTAGGTGGTGTTTGTAGAGAACTAATGTGGATATTAAATTTATTGGAAGAATTGCATTGTTCTATATTTGTAAAGAAACCTGTGACCATTTCGTCTGACAATCAATCTGCAATTGATTGGTTAAATAGTGCAAAATCATCTTCTAGAACGAGACATATAAATTTGCAACTTCATTACGTAAAGGATATAATTGGCAAAATTATTAAAGTAGAGTATGTGCAAACGGACGAAATGATCGCAGATTTCCTAACTAAAGCTGTAACTTTTGACAAGCTCACTTGGACTGTGTCACAAATAAATTTAATTGATTAATTGTTAATAAATTTAAGTTGTATGAGAAATTTAGTATATTTATGTTTTATATTTTGTGGAAAAATGTGTATTTATTCGCAGGGGGAGTGTTGTTAATATGCAAATAAAATCTCATTTTTCCTCTCCTTCTCAAATAAGTTGCGCGAGTTGCGTGATGTAATATAACGACTTCCCGATAGGGGAAATAGATATATATTTGTTGAAGAAGCTGACTAGTTGTTGGTTGATTCAGATGTGTAGCACTGTGTGTGCGAACTATTGTTTCCTCATATTATGTTTTAATAAATACTTTATTTGCCGGCATTAGCCTCTGTGTTATTCAACCAAACAACAAAAAGTATAAAAAAGGTGAAAGAAATTAGTATATAAAAGGTGCCATTTTAACTCTTTCCCTTTTTAATCTCTAATTGTGTTTAATTTCCAATTATTTCTGTGTCATAATATTCTTTTACATAAATACTTAAGCATTCTAGATTATGATTTTATAATTATTCTAGTACTAAATACTATTTTAATGTAAAATGTGACAGATTAAATAAAGAAAATAAAAAACAATTTTTTTATTATGATTACAAGATTTATTATGATACTGTCCATTCTATCCAATACCTTGAGCTTTCTTTCTAGCAGTAGCTTGACTCGACGATCTCAAAATTTTTGCTCTTTGCAAGCAAAAATTGGCCTAGATGATTTTTAATTCTAGTAATGGTTTTACTGCCTACAAAAATAATGAAGAGACTGAAAGATTGTTGTAGAAAACCCTTTCTCCTCCCCCGTGAGGATGCGCTTCAAAATAGAACATTTTATTGACGTTTGAGAAGAAAAACGCAAAAGTAAATGTGACAGCCCGAACATCTTGCCGCAAGAACATGTGGTACCAATATCTCAAGCTTTGAGATTAAATTTAGGCGTTCAAATAATCATGAATGGCCAAATTTGATAAATTTACTCACATTTTATTATATACCGATTTGCATTAATGCCATTATTGAGTCTTCTTCATCTTTAACTAGCCTTTCAGAATGTGGTATATTTTCAACATCAAAATAGCTAGATTGAAAATCAGGTTTGGCACTGACGTTCAGTCAATACATACTTCTCTTCTATACACATTAGATAATTTTTTTTTTCTTGCTTGAATAGCATTTTTACCCTTTTAAAAATTATAAAAAAAATATGCCAAAAATTAAGCTTTTCACTTTTAATTTTTGAAACGACAACAACCAAAAACTACTGCCTAGAATTAGTCACACATTTCCATAGATATGCCCCCCCCCCCCCCCCGTGGCAGGATAGTAGCGACACGGCGACATTGTCGCAGAACATAACAGAGTTCTTGCAGAAAAATATTTCTTTTAAAAAGTTTTTTTAAAAAAATTACTTTTCTTTTCTACAGAAATTTACACGTAATATTTGAATCATGCATTTAGATAATCACTTTTTGACACGCTCAATTTTTGCCAATAGTATCGTAAACCGAATTTTCAGGTGGCTTTTAAATATGCCGATATATTTCAAAGAAAATGGAAAATTTGAATCGTGCATTTGAGTATTTACTTTTTACGCCAATAATTCTATCGAATTCTTGGCAGTTATTGCTATTGATTTCTTCATAGTTTTTAAATCCGATATTATTTAATACATTATTTATTACAACAACCTAATCTTGAAGCGAAACATGCATTTGAGGAGTCAGATTCATATTATTTTGTCGTCGATATCATACCTGCAATTTTCTACAGATTTCTTGATTTATAATTATTTCTTTTATCATGATGATTATTTACAAAATGGGTGGAAAAAAATAATTTGTGCGCTCCCCCTCCTCAACAAAATGGGATAATTTCTCCCATAATACTAGAATAAAAAATTATTACATGTTCAATTAAAAAAATTAATAAATAAAATTTGTAAATGCAGCGTTTTTGTTATTTTAAATTAGTAACATATATGTTTGTTATTATTAAAAGTATATTGCAGAAAGATATTAGTACTAGCTTAATGGAGAAGCTGGCTGTGAAAAAAAGACAATAAAGTCCTCTGCTATGTAGAATCCAACAACCCAAAAAAATGCCATTTACAAGTATCAAATACATGATTTTTGGAGAAGGAAAATAAAATATCAACTAAGTCTGATAAGTGCAAGAAATAATTACATTAATTTAGAGATCATAGGAATTTAAGCCATCATTCACTGTACCTAATTTATTGTTATTTTAGTTGAGTTTGCTTAAAATCCTAAGGACTTTAGAGTATGATTTTATGAATTCATGTTTTTATGAGGTTAAATAATGCTTAACAATGGATTAGAAAATAAAAAATCACCCTATTTGATGTGTTGCACATAATAAGAGACACAAATGACAGCGTTGAATGTGCTATGATTTTAATTTACAACTTACTCACGATGAATTGATTTTTCAATCGTGGCGAATTGATTTTTCAAATAGTAGTATACCATTTTAAACTAATAGACCTACCCCAGTAAAAGATTCAAGTGATTTCAATAAGAAAAATATTTTGTAAATAATCAGGATCATTATTATAACAGTAATTAACTAGCATTAATAGTTATGTATAAGATATGATTAGTTGCTTGAAATTTTGTAAAATTTGAGAAAATTATTGAAATATATAACAAATTACTTTATAAGTGGGTTGATCTATAATTTATTCCTCAAACTGATTATGTAAGACAAGTATTCAGACTAAATATTGAAATATTACAGAAATGCATGTTCAAAAAACTTTTTTTATAAATAGAAAATTAGAACAATCAACCATACCTAATCCTTTTTCAAAAGATTACCAATATAAGTATATAAATGATGCAAGCTCTTACCTCTTGTTCTGATGTTGAAATGGAATTCTTTATTTCAGTAACAGATGCCATTTTCTAACATATATATGTGAAGATTAACATTGAAATAAAACTGAAAAGAAAACAGTTAAATATTAAACTTTAATATTTAGCCTACTTTTTTTAAAATCTTTTATATTTATAGATTAAAAATCCTTTTATAAATACAGACCACACGTTTTAATTAATGAAATTATTTGATTACTACTATCTTCTTATTTTCATAAAAAAGAACCCAAATCTTCAATTAATAATTGTAGTCTGGTCTCACAAAAATAAACATCTACAGGCAATTTTTTTAAAAATCTTAATGCATTCAGAATCCCTTAAAACTCCCCAAAAGCATTTTATTACTTTCCTAAGAGTGCTATTTATAAATTTATTTTTAAGCAAAAAGCGCTTACTTTCGATTTTACTTGAAACGGAGAGACATGTGATTATTCACGAACTGACATTACACGTGTCGCTCATTTACAATCCCTGCGTTGTGAAAGCCAATTTGCTCTTGCTTCAGTTTCAATTTTCGTAACTGAACTATCAGTATAATAAATTTAACCCTAATGTAGCTTAATGAAAATGTGGGTTTAATATGAAAGTAGTAAAATGAAAATATAAGTTTTTTTTAACATTAAATTTCAATGGTACCCACTGAAACATTGTTAAGAGTTGACAAAATTTTCTAGTTCTAAATATTTAAGTTCAGTAAAAAAGAAGTTAGACTAATGTCTGGTATTACTTATAATGCATTATAAATACAAAAACATTTATTCTTTCATTATTTTAATTAAAAACGTATAATGTATTAATTTTATTGTTTAAAATTTCTTCATTCTAAACACAGACAAATAGTTTGCAAATATAAAGAAAGAAATTAACAAAAACCATACTTTGTAAATACTATACTGTAGAAAGAGGAATTAAAATTTATATTTAAAAATAAAAATTATTTCTAACAGTAACAAAATTCCTATTAACTCAAAGAATAATAATAATAATGTGTATTTAATTACTTAATACATAGTTAACCCTTTCACTACCAATTTTTTTTTCTGAGAAAAAAATGAACTAAGTAATTAAATATATCAGTTACAATGCAAATATCGATAAAATTCTAAAAAAGGGAAAAATTACTGAACTGTCAGTGATATCAAGGAATACCAGTGGGACATGCATTCATAATAATACAAAGCATATTTAGCCCATAGGGTTATTTGAAACTGCCTGCGGGACATATATGTCCCGATGATAGCGAAAGGGTTAAAAAAAAAAGACAAACTGCTTTAGTTAATATTTACTTAAAAAGAAAACCTTTCAATTGTAATAAAAAATAAATAAAAAGGATAGGCAAATCAAATTACATTATTTCAATTCTTGAACATTAACACATAGATTGTAACAATGTGGGATTCATTATTTTTCAATGGACGAGATTTAACAAAATACTGATTTGATTAAATGCAATATCGAATAATAAAATTTTCCATTCTATATCTAAAGGCATACTATTTCTATCCAATCTGAAACTAATTTTAATAAAGTATTTAGGCTGCAATGGAGCATTATTTTAACTTAAGAATAAATAGAATAAAATAATATTTTCAATGAACTTTAATACCACCGATTTCAGCGAAAAAGAAATATTGATTCGCTACGAGCAACATCATCATTTCTTCATTTTGGTAATAAATAAACAGTTTGAAGTTTTTAAATATTTCTTTCATTTTGCACACCCTCTCAAAACCATAAATTTAATTCAAAAAATTTTTACTAAGAATTTACAAAGGATATTAGTGATATTAAAACTAAAAGAGCATTGAAATTGCCTCAGCGGATGGAGACGTACATTTTGATTCAGCACATGTGATATCAAGACCAGCCATGGATGGTGTTTGATTTAAACACTTGGAAGGCATTCTTGGGTAATTTGAATGTTTAATAAAATTAAATAATTAAATATTTGGCGGGAAAAAAATCCGATTAACGGTTTTAGGAGAGAATTTCCAAAAAGTTAGGATTGAAAATGAAAAAATTTAAGAGATGCTTCAATTGTCCATTTTCAGGCATCTGAACAAATTTTTTAAGAGCCAGGTATGTTATTAATATTACGGTGTATTTTTGTTAAGAAAATACTTTACCCTTAGGCTGTACATAACCACAGCATTTGTTATATCTTGTTACATTTATTTAAACTGAATAACCTTTATAACTTTTTCTCCTTGTTTGCTGGTTGATAAAAAGAAACAAGAAAATCTGTTAAAGATTCACTTAGAAATTATGAATAACATTAATCAACGTTAAGTAACATAAATATTCATAGAATAGAATACTAGCGGAACTAGAACGTTACTATGCAAAAATTTGTTATTTAATTCCTTTAGACAAATTATAGCATATACAACTTTTCTTCTTGCTAAATACGTAAATTATGCACAAACAAACATTGAATGTGAATCCAACAGGCGTAAAACAAAATTATAAAATCAGGATAAACATTTTTACGATTTTCTCAAGCATTTTACCAGTGTAAAAAAAAGAAACTAAAAATTAAATTGTTTGAATAATGAAGTCCAACGCACCTGTCACTTAGCAACTACGAAGATAAAAAAAAAAAGACTACAAATTTCAAAATATAAATGCTACAAAATAAATACAATTGTAAATTCTTCAATTTTAATATTTCTGAATAAATTTGAATATAATAATTGATAATGAATTTAGACTATTATTTTGAGCATAAATAATTGCGTGCCCGTCCTTGGCACTATTTCAGTAAATAACGTATAAAATCAGGATTTCTTTCTGCTATCAAATTTGTTTCGTATATTGTGCATCAGTTTAAAGTTCGGAAAAATAAATTTCCATTCAAAATTACTGCAGCTTTTAGATTATTCAGTTTGAAAAGTTTAAAATATTTAAAAAAATCAATATTAGGTACTCAATGTTTGTAATTGTTTGTTTATATCATACGCTTCCGAATGCCTATTTCTGACACACAAAGCTGATGTCTTTTAAAGTTGCGATTAAAGGACTATTTTCACTGCAATACAAAAAAATTTACTTATGCGAATAGATATTTGGTCAATTTAGGAATTGGTAACTGGGCGGAGTGAGCTTGACGCTAGCTTTTATCCATCAATCTTCTTATAACCCTATATTGATTGTGCGACCAAACTTTTTCGCCAAAGCAATTGGCGTTGTTTAAACAAAAGCTATTGTTTTATAGAGGAGAAGCCATTTTCTGTATTTGGCTGCGCGGGATTTCATATTTTATCATCATAAAAGTTTTAATTACAGGTAATTCTTATTAATTAAAGATTTATAATATTAGTGTACGTTTCATAGCAGTATATAAAAAAATTACATGAAATTTTTAAGAAGATTAATGAATTTTATTAAATATCTGTGAATACCACGCGTTAGATTTTAAAGTAAATAGTTTGTAAAATGTATGTATTTTAAGAAAATCGTTATAAAAATTCATTTATCAAAGTTTTTCTCTGCTTCCTTAGAAATCCTTTGTTTGATCTGCTGAAATTGTGTGAAGCAGTTTAGTAATGAAATTTCATTTAGTTAAATTACTTGATTTATGTTTATTTTAGTGACATAATACAGAGCAGGGTTGGGTTTTTGACGTCAAAAAGTGGTTTTTGACATGACAAGGGTATAATACTGGTTTAAACCGTCAAAAATGTCAAAAACTAAAGTTAGCCAAAAAAATATATAAACTTCAAAACTACCAACAGTTGCCATGCATTATATTGAAATTTAATTATATTATAGGTAATCAGCAGGTTTTAAAATATTTTTTAATTAAAATTAAGGTAAAATAACAGATTTAAAATCTCAGAAATTTATATTCAAATGCATGTGCAGAAAAATTTTGCACAAAATTTTTTTAAATATTTATATTTTGAAAAAAAAAATTTTTTTTTGATACTTAAGAAAATTAAAAGTTTATTACTATGCATTTTTGACATATAAGGAACATATAACTAATATTTATACGGAACTTACAAGTTATGTTGTATAAATACAAACTTGATACAAGTGTATGAAAAAAATTTTTAATGTTATACTGAATATCTTTATTATTCAGATTGTTAATTTGAATTTAAAAGTAGTTATATTTGTGAATAATGATAAATATAATTCATATTGTTTATTATATTTAGTTATAATTATTACACTTATCATTTTAAAACAATTTTTACCTCTTAATTTTTCCCCCCACTTGTATTAAGAATACAAATAATGCATATCTTGAAAGCAAGAAGTAATTATTCAACAGCTGAATATTTAGATATTCAACAAAACTATGTATATAGTATTCAGCAAAATGAAATTCACAAGTATTTGGATAAACTAAATTTTCAGCATAGTAAATGAATAGGCTGAATATACTGTAAATCGACACTAACTACTCTGTGTATTTAACAGAGAGCACTTAAATTTGTATTGTCTTATGTTAAAAAGATTATCAAGAAGATTTAAAAGAATATTAAAAAGATTTTTCTTTAAAAGATGTCTAATGTGCAAAACTGCTAATGTTTATCTTTAAAAATTTCTAATTTTTAGTATAATCTATACCAGGGTTGGAGTTTTTGCCGGCAAAAAGGGGTTTTTGCCAGGACAGTGGCAAAAACCAAATTATCTAAATTGCTGATTAAATATTATTACAAAATACTTGAAACAAATTTAAATCAATCATAAGGAATAATAATTTTGATACATTACATGAAAAAATTATTTTTAACATATTAATAATTAATATACCTAAGGGTAATAATTTTTAAAAGATTGAAAGTTTTTGATCTCTTTTCATTTTAGAATCCTAAAATAAATGTTTTTTTACAAATAAATATTATTTGTATAATACTATTATTTATTATAAAAAATTATTATTTGTACAATAATTAACTACACATGTTGACAGATATTTTATGCTTTAAATTATATTTGTATTAATTTAAAATAAGTTCATTTCACTGGAAAAAAGAGAATAATCACAAATTTTCCAATCAATAATGTTTTAAACTACTAAAATGATACATTATCATTTAATTATGGAATAATAGTTTTGTTAATTTTTTTGTAAATATTTATATTCATAGTATATATTTTAATTTTAGGAATAATTTTGTATCAAAAATGTGCTTTTGTCCTCTCATATTGGAAAATATAGGTTTTTGCCACTTTGCTTGGCAAAAACCTGTTTTTGCCAGGACGGTTTTTACCGGTATTTACCATGGTTTTTTCCACCTGCGGCAAAATCTTGCCAACCCTGATCTATACTATACACTAAATTTGGTTATAAATAAATTTCTTAAAAATATCACTGCAGATTTTCAATAACACATGAAAATGAATACATAATATTACAAAAGATGTGAGCTTTCAAAAGTACAAGATTTTGGTTACTATTCAAAATATAAGTGTTTCTTCAAAATTTTAAATTTATTTTTTCTAGAACATATTTAGAAACACTATCCTTTATTAAAAATATATAAATTTTATGTATTAATTAAATTTCATATATGAATATAGGGTTTTTGACATTTTTGACAGTGAGGTTTTTGACGTGACGGTTTAAACTGTCAAAAACTGTCACATGTCAAAAACCTGCCAACCCTGATACAGAGGTATCTTTTTTTTCTATGAAATATATTGCTAATTAAAATTTATTTTATATAGAAAGATTAATATTGAATTTTCTTAAAAATAGTGAAGAGGGTTTTGATCATGTCTAAAATAATTTGTTTCAATTTTATTGTAAACTAATCTAAAAAAAAAATTCTGAGAGAAATGGAACAAATTTAGATAATATTTATCATTTTCATTCACAGTTACTGCATTCATTATTATTCTTTTAGGTTGTCTTAACTATTAAATAAATTATGAGCATGCATACTTTCAAAAAAAATTTTTATTCTATAGGTGTATCACATTTATGTGCAAAACAATTTGTACTCAATAATTTGTTTTATTTAAAATACATAATACAAATACTATAATAAATTAGAAGATAATTCAGAGTAGCAAGTTATCTTAAATTTAAGTTATCTTTATTGGATATTAATATGAAATTGAATTTTTTCAATTATTTAACTTCTCAAACTATATCTATAATTGTATTTTTTTCATTACCCTAAGATTTTTGACAGTTTACATGGACAATGTAAAGCAAACTTTTCATATTTCTTCTTTCTCTTCATAAAATACTTTTTTACTAGGTGATTCCCTGGAGAAGTATTTGGCTAATTACTTAAATGCTGAATGAAAATGGGATATCGATGTTTGCACACCCTGGAATCGGTGTGGACAAATTAAGTGTGCAGTTGTGAAGGGACGATTGTGTTTTTGTCTTAATTCATGTTGGTAAGTTGAAATGTAATTTATTTGCATATTTAATGATTATGTATCTAAACCATTTGTTGGCATTGTTAGCATCTTGTGTAACTATTCTAATTCAGATACTTATTTATTTTTTTATTAATATTACTTATGGTTGTGCTATAAAATAATAATTTATTTTGCTTTTCTTAAAAATAAAGGAACTAATGATGTGCAATTGGGTACAATGCCCAACTTTAAAAAACTGACTTGTGTGGTTAATAAAATTTGTGGGGAGATTTTGTTTGGTTATCTGTGGAAGAATAATTCTGGGTAGCCAGCCGCCAGGAACTAATAAAAAGAGAAGGGAACTCAGAAGGTATAACTCGTAACCACCCCCGGACAACTATCTACATGTGTTTTTTTTTTTTGTTATTAAATTTGCAAGTTTAAAATCTGTTTAGCACCTTGGCGATTGTAGTTGGCATGGCAGATCACAATACAGAAATGTTTCTGAGTTGTTTTTCTCGAACGAAGAGTTTAGAAATTTTTCTTGCTGAAAGATCAGTGTATGCATCAACATTTTGTTAATCTTGAAAACGTCACTATAAAGCGATTCAAAGAAGTAATTAAAACTTTGTGAATTTTACTTGGGCTAATGTTCTGTGAATCAGCTTTATCTGTGGATGAATGTATTGGTTAAGATCACATACATTTAAACTGCCAGGGCCATATTCAACTGGCAAACATCTTTGAAGAATGCATAGCAAAGTTGCTAAAAAAAGAAATGTATTTATACACAACTTTATATACTAATAATATAAAAATATTGTAATCTTGTCTTGACATTTAGCCAGATAATCAGAACTCATCCCATACAAATAAGAAAGAGTAGTCACAGTCAGATATCTGTTTAGAAGAGATTTGGGTCCGTTAACGAACTGTTCACAAAATATCTTTTCATAGAAACGGACATTTCACAAAATAATTTATCCTTTACTCAGACCCTTCACAAATTCGTTTATCTTCATTATTGTTTTGTTAATCAAATAAACCCTTCCCGGGGGGGGGGGAGAACGACAGATGTAATCTAAATAAATTTTGTCTTCGGCAAACACTTCTTCCTTTATTCGTCCGAAATGAATATTCTGCGTTCAGCAGTATAGGCAAAATACCAAATATTTGTATGTTGCATCTCTAATTTAGTAGCAGCAATTGCTGTTTATTTTTTAAATTTTAATTTTTTTAATTATAATTTTTTTAATTATAATTTTACAGTGTTGGGTAATCTTGTAAGTCTTTACAATTTAAAAACTCCTTGAAAAAGTTTTTTTTTTTTTTTTTGCAATAACAGACCCTATTTGCACAAATTCACAAAAGCAGGACCCTGGTTGAAAGAATGTGACTTAACGTTTATTTTATATTCACAAATTACAAGTAATATTTTCCCAATTTTACAAATACGGACCTTTTACAGAATGTCTGGACAGATCCCTGACAGTACTTGAACAGATTTAGTACTATGATGCTGTAAAGAAAAATATTCAGTAGAGAGTGTTTTTTTCTAATATTCTTATCTGTGCTACTTTACACAATGCAGAAAATTTTTTAGATGCAATAGAATATTTTATGACTAGTTCTCTCTCTCAATGATTCTGGTTCTACCCTTAAAGGACAGAGGGAAGATTGTGTTTAGAGCATTGTACCTGAATTATAAATACTCTTCCACTTTAAATGCCTTTGGTAAAATATACTAAATGAATAATGCTAATAACGCTAATGAATAATGCCAATTGCTATTTCTAAATAGCAATGGGTATATGTTCAACACTAAAAGAGATTATAAAAAATTTTAGATTGCACGGAGATTGATCTAATTCTATTCTTTGTTAGCTTAAATGAGATCTAGACTCAACAGAAGCTAATATGAGTGTCTCAGTTAGTATCTTTCTCTTTTATTACTATAATGTTTTGATTATTCGGAGAATTGTATATTTTTAACAGTGGCATTATACCTTAATCGTTGTGATTTTTTCCCCCAACTGTATTGTTATAGTACGGATTGTTTGCTGTTAGAACAGCACTGTTTATAAATTATTACAGTATTAATAAAATAATTAAAGTCAGAATGAATTAAATGATCTTTTAATGTTTATCAGTATTTGTCTTTAATTACACCGTGGTTAAGGAAAAGACAGTGCCCTACCAGTTAATATATTCCTCTTTTATTAATAATATATATTCTTTTACTTTGATTATTTCAAAAATATTTATTACTTTTGTTTTTATCAGTGACATTTATTGCATTCTAAATAAAAACTAATTTAATGTTTGATCTAGATACTAATAAGTTTAGAAAATTAATTTATGATTTTATTTTTTATTCTTGTAAAAGGTTTAGAAAATAATATTCTTTAAGGAACTGGTGATGTCGACAGAATTTAGATGATTAGATACTAAAAAACTGGGAACAGTGCAATCAAACCTGAACAATGGACAAACACATCAACATGTACTGGCTCATCGTTAAAAGTCAGCGTGGGGATAACACAACATGCACATTCCATGATCCATCATGGACTCGTGCCTTTAAGAAGCCTACGTGGCTGTCTCTAGGGTAAACGGTGACTCAACAGTGCACACACCAGCTGAACAATTGGCTGTGGGGTCATTTATGTTGTGTAAAGAAAATATAATAAAATCTGTGCTGTGACTAACTATTAAATGCTGTGATGTAATGTCCTGTGATTGTCTTGTTCTTAAAGCCATTAGTCTTTATATGTAAACCCTGATTGATGCTGCAATAGAAATATTAAATAATATTAATCAGACACTTTCCCTCTCTTTCAGATGTAAGTTACCTGACTAAATTGGGGATCTGCAAAAAGAAAAAATCGAGCAACAAAGCTAATGTTGCAATAATTTACACTCCTTTTTTATGTCTTGATTTTAAAGTGACAGATGTGTCAAATCCCCGAGTATGAGTTTGAGTGATGCTTCCACCCAAAAGAATTGTGAGACCACTCTGAAAGTGTCGCAAGTATGCCATATGCGTGGAAAAAGATGGATATGCCAGATTTAATAATAATAAAAAATTTCTGTTAATCTGTGCTTAAAACTTATACTTCTGTGCTAAATGTTCTTTCACTCTGTAATTCAAATTGATTCAAACTAATGTATGCAATCCTTTATTAGATTCACAATTTAAAGAGTTGTGCTTTTATCTATATACTTAACCATTGGTTGAAATCTTAACAAGGTATCTTGATTACAATATTAATTTGAAGCAACTTGTTCTCTTCTAGCTTTTGCCTGGATTCTGCTGATGATTCATGTTTGTCCCGGGGAATGGTCTCACAGCATTGTCTGCTTAAAGCTTTTCTGTGAGATATATTTACCAGGACTTGATTTTCTACAATGGTTTATGCAGAGTCTCATTTAGTTTGAAGAATATCTCTGTACCGTAACAAGATAACATTTCAGTCATTGATTTTGCTATATGTATTAAATATAATTGTATATTTTTTAAATTCATAAAAATAATTAAGCTCTTTATTTTCCGGCACGGTTGTCAGTTATTAATGTAACTGAAGTCTTTGATTGGATTCTGATCCACTGTAGAATTTTAAAGTAACACGATTTCTATTTTTTTATCTAGAAAAATGCTTTTATTTTACAGCTGACTAAGCAGACAATAGCATAGCTGCCAACTGTTCAGAATTTTTCGGATTTGTTCCTAATTTTTAAATCCAATCTGATATTTTTATAAAAATTCTGAATTTTCATAAAATTTTTGATTTTAAACCAATCCTTTTTTCTGATCGCCACAAGCATGCATCCTGTGATTATTGTGCTAAAGTAATTTTTAGTAGCTTTTTATTGGAAAATATTATTCCAATAGATGTCTGTTGCTGATTATTTCACTAAATTATTATTTTTGGAAATTTTTTTTTTTTGTAGTATTTAAACACTTGCATCAGAAATATTTGTTTATGATGTAGATTATTATTTACCAGTGTTTTATAATTTGGAGATAAATAATTATATATTAGTAGGTAATGTTTGTTTTTAATATATTATACCGGTATTCCTAATTATAAAACATTAATATTATAAGTTTCCCACAAAAGATAGTGTTTATAGTTTTGTTTTACTAATTTACTTATTTAAATATATGTCTATTAATGTTATGATTTAATAATTAAATTTTTATCTTACTCTCGTAATTAGTGCGTATAATTTTGTCGCATATAGTGTTCCTCATTTTTGATTCCTAAGGTTGGCAGCTATGCAATAGTTATAAAGAAAGACTTAGCTGCTCTTTTTCTCAGGATGATGCCACTGATAGTGGTCATAGACCTTATATGATTGCATCTGCAAGCACCTTCATAGAGTCAAGCTAGCTACCATACTCTGTCTATTGTGTAAGAACAAAAACAAATATACGTGCTTCAAATTCTCAGATCCAACTTGAATAATTTTTTTTTCTTCCTTTTTTATACTTTTTACATATGCTGTACTCTTACCACTAAAAATAAATATATTCAAAAGAAAATTTATCTCATTTATTTATTCTTTCTTGAAGATGTATATCAAGAGAAAGATACTATTTTATAGTACATATGTATCCAAGGTGCTACTACTATAACACTGCAACTATTTCAGTTTAAATGAATCTCAAGTTAGAATTTAATGCTACTATATTTAATTAAAATTTTGAAAATACGTCCAATAGTACGTTTAGAAGTTATTTGACTGAAATATTGATAAGTATTGTACAAGGGCTAGCTCTTGACCTGAGAAAAAAACAAGAGTTTCGGGAAACGAAAAGCGTTAGTTAACTTATTTTTAACGAACTGTAATTCAACTTTTTTTTATTTTCAACTAGCTGAATATCCACTCTTCGAACAGGATTAATAAAATCAAAAAAACAATAACTCGGTATTGAACAACCCAATGAAATCGTGGACAAAACTGAACGGTATATACTGACAAAATTAATAAGCAAAAACATAACAAAACCTGTTTTTTGTTGTTCAGCCCATTAAAATTGAGATTAACTGTATTCAACATTACTAGGCATAATATCGAAATTAACCATTAACTTGGAATTTTTGTAAATAAGTAATTTTTTTAATTTATATAATAGGAATTACCCATATTAATTAAGCATCATTGGCGACAATAATAGTATGGCGCTTGTTTACGATTAATCTATACGAATAAGTACCTGAACTCCATAAATGTTGCTTTTTGTAACATAATGGCTTACTTTTTAGTATTTCAATATGCATCTATTACATTACTTAAATGAACTGAGCGTCAGCATTAACACTTTGACTCACAATTTTCATTAAATATATTTGTTTTCATTATTTCTTTGTATTTATTCATATCAGGATAGGTGAGAAATAAATTTAGAAGTTTAATAATATTTGGTGAGATGAAATATAACGTGAAACACCATGTCTTTTCCTGCATAAAAAGTCAAATATTTCAAACGCGGTTCACTTCCAAACAATTTAACTAATATGCAGTTATTTAAATCTTAGCGAAACAGTTATTTATAATTGAAACTTCTTTAATTTACAAAATCATTAATACATTTTTGAATATGAATCAAAAAAAGATTTTTCCAAACTAATTATTTTGAATTTTATATTTCAGTAAAATATATAATTCCGTAATCTAACAAATATTTTTTATCAGCTGTTTGACTTTTTATTTTTAAAGAGAGAATACCAAAAAAATATATATATTCTTACTAGGAATTAAAAGGCCAGAGAAAAAGAAAAGAGAGACAGCGGGTAATAAAACTGAAGTAATTTTCTACGTTTTTCCTAAGCAAATTAGTACCACTTTCCCATTAATTTTGCCTTTCATTGCAAAAGAATTTTTTTTTAATTTTAATTACCGCTGTTTTTAAATTATTTACTTATACCGAAACACATTTTGACAGACGTGACAAATTAAATACGTGATTTCAGATAACTTTAGAGATAATTTGGTGACATAGTGCTACCACGTAAATTTTTTTTTCATTGTTGTTGTTTACGTCGCACTAAAGCTGCTCAATGGGCTATTGGTAACGGTCTGGTAAACATTCCTGACAATCATCTGATGACATGCCATCACAATTTTGAACTCTGCCGAGGTGAGGCTCCCTTCGCTTCGATAGACCGACGACATGCGCGTGAAGTCAAGTACTTACGTATAACATTTAACGAGAACCAATACCTCACACCCTCGGTCCCTTCACAGATTGATCCAAGTAGTTTTTCACCCGCACGCTGACAGCGGCCAGTTATGCTCGACTTCGGTGATCTGCTGAGCACGTGTCAACAATCAGTCAATTGCGGAACTGTTGTTGATTGAAATTATGACGTAGCGAGAGAAAAAAACTAAATAAAGTACAAGCAATAACTCTTTTTTATTGTTATTAAATAGAGCTATAAAGTATCGATGACGTTATCTTTAAGATTTTTGAGGAAACAACGGCTAAGGCTTAACCAGTCAACCCCGCTTAAAGGAATATCATCAGTTCCAGCCAAATCTATGCAATTGAGCGGGTTATTCGATTAAAAGGATAGTGCAATATTCTATCCTAAATTTCTGCGAAATTTTATTTTTAATGGTATTTAATGCAAAGTATAGTGTTTTGATTAAATAAACTTAGTTTTATGATCAATAAACAATTTTGATTAATAGTATCTGTGTTAGTATCATAAAATATAAATGTCATTTAAAGTTATATAAAAATAAATCAATATTATCGAATAGTTTAATATATAGGTACTAAAATATTATTTGATCCCTTCCGAAAAAATCTATAATTGAAGACTATTTTTATACCCGTTTAATTCGTCAATTTATCAAAATTAGATTTTCCCTTTCAGTTTCTATTAAGACTTTCATGAATAATTGCGTATTCCTCTCAAACGCATAGTCAGATTATTTATTTTAAATTTTTTTTTCTAACCTCGTCTTGAGAATTTCCAAATTAATGAGCTATTTTAGTTTGGAATTTTTTTTAATATATCGTTTCCCAGATTCATTGCCCCCCCCCCCCCCTCGATTAATTCAAATCCATCCTTTTCTCGCTGAACTTGCAATCATTCTCAGAGTTATTCTCTGGATTAAGCAATAATTATTCTTACTTAAGATAAAGACACACTGTATACTGATTTGTTACGTTTTTGAAATTTTTTCTTATGAAAGCTAATAGCGCACCAGGAGGGGACCACAAATCTTGACTACAAAACAAATCACTCTGTACCTTTTTAAAATTCTAAATGATGTGTAAGTATAAGTACAATTTGTCTAAAGTAAGAACTCCCCTATTCGTCTGGACCTGTGGGGGGTGACTATGGTAACAAGGTATAACTATTTCAAATAGGGGTGTGGGTCACTATTTAGGATATATTTTGTCTCGGGTGGGGGAGAGAAAGGGAATCATTTTTCTTCATATTGCCCTAAAGCAGTGTTTCCCAAAGTGTGGTACGCGTACCCCCAGGGGTACGGGAACAGTTTAGCGAGGGTACGCGTCCTTATGCGAAATATCTTGCAATAAACGAAAATTTCAAACAAACCTATTTAAAAACAAAGCTAGCCATGAAAATTTACGATTACGTATTTTTCTATTTGCTATTTTTTGCGGAGTTTGCAGTTAATAATTAGTGGTGTCAACAGCCAGTTGTGATTTTTAACTTTTGTGCAATTTTTTTTTATAGTAAAAAATACACTCATTTTTTTATTAGTGGTACACAGCATTACGAAAAATTTAGAAAGGGTACACAAAAGTCATAAGTTTGGGAAACACTGTCCTAAAGTAAAGAGAAGCTACCCTCCCTGAAATTCGCTATTCTTGTTTCCTTAGCAGCAGACGGCCTCAGATTTAGTGGCGGGGGGAGTTCTTACCGTAAACAAACTATAATTCAAAGAGGTATAAAGCACTCGTCGCTCACTTCAATGTATAACTAGCTGCAAGATTAGATTTTTTTTTTCAATTTTACCCCTAACACCTGTTTAGACCAACTAATGAACAGGACCCTTTTGAAGTGACCACCTATTGTATCCTTATCTTAACTGAAAAACGAAAATTTCATTTTAGTTAGTGAAGCATTTCACCAAAATAAACAAATTTTTTTCATTTCAGTACCTCTTCTTCATGCAATTAGGCGGGGACAAAAAACAAAGAATGTCAGTTTAAACGGGGAAGTTTAACATTAGTTGCATACAAAATGATTTGGTTCCATTCGTGTAAGCTTGTTATTCGATTATCCGACATGTAATTAAGTGGACATGACGCAAGAAAGTTCCAATCCGTTTTTCGCTCGAACGGTTTGTAATAAAATGTTTTAATGTGAACAATAACCTTCATGCGACGAACTATTAGTATGCCAAATTTCATTGCTCTCTGACGGATGGTTTAGTCCAGGGGTGGCAAACCTTTATGTCTCAACGTGCAATTTTTTCTAAAAAAATTTTAATGAACTAGTTAATGTATAGTTTGTCTAAAGTAAAAACTCGCCTGGCCATTTGTCAAGACCCTTGGCGGTGACTATGGTAACGAGGTCTAACTATTTCAAGGGATGTGGGGTCATTGCTTAGGACAGATTTTGGCTAAGATTCAGCGAGAGTAAGAGGACTTTTTTCCCAGTCTATTGTGTTAGCCCTAGAGTGAAGAGAAGCTACCTTCCCTCCCCCCCAATGCCCGCCTGTGTTAACATTTTTCGTCAATTCGGACATTAACAGGGCACCATATTAGGTGGGCCAACGTTGCTCCCACAGTAAGGACAGATAGTACAGAGAAGAAAAGAACATCCATGCCTTGCCCGGGATTCGATCCCAGAACCTTTCTGGTGCAAGGGCAGTTCCCTAACCCTTCCACAGGCCGGTCGGCTAGCTACCTTCCCTGAAATACGCTATTCTTGTATCCATAGCAGCAGACGATCTCAGACCATGTGGCGGGGGGAGTTCTTAGCTTAGACAAACTATAAATACTCTGTTAAATTCTGCATCCATTTATAATTACATTCATGTTTTTAAAATATAGGAAAAAACAAGTGAGTGTGAGCGAAAAGGACACATGGCCTCTAACATAATTGGATATAAATAGGAGAACAGATTTTAAATTATCGTAAGTTAAAGCTAGACGCCCGGTGGCTGAGTGGTAGTGCTTCGCGCTCCCGTGCCACAGGTCCTGGGTTCGATCCTCAAGCCGGGCAAGGTTGACTCAGCCTTTCATCCCTTAGTGGGTAGACAAATGAGTACCAAGCATGCTTGGGAACATGCACTGGGGGTTCAGCTGACCACCTAACTGGAACATCTGCTCCTGCACCCCAGAGCCCAATGTCAAGAAAACTGAGATGGGCCTAGTAGGCCTTGGCCCCCTAGGGGCTGTCGCGCCACTGAGTTTAGTTTAAGTTAAAGCTACATTTTTTTTCCTTCGGCGTAATTTAGTTAAGCTAAGATTATAAGCAGTAAAATTATGATCGCGGCAGTACCTATAGAGTGGGGGGAGTCTCTCCCCCCTCCCTATATATATATGTGTGTGTGACATAAAACGCTTCAACTTATCTTTTTATGTTATTCCTTTGTCGAAGTCCTTTTCTTAATTTACTATTCTAAACTAAACGCTTTTGCACTTTAATATTCACATCCTGTCTTGTAATCTACTTTTGGTTTCAAATCATGCATTGAGTAACAGTTTTGATTTTCCCCCTTATTTGAACTGTGAGAAAGACTTTTTCACTCGCCTTATTTAAAATATAGATTTTATTTTATAACCGTCGTTGAACAGCCGATCCAATTTTAGGTTTACGACTCCTAATGTTCAACTCTGTAACCTTTTAATTTTGAACAAATTCAGTAGGCAA
Organism: Parasteatoda tepidariorum; assembly: GCF_982258835.1. Lineage (NCBI taxonomy): Eukaryota > Metazoa > Arthropoda > Arachnida > Araneae > Theridiidae > Parasteatoda > Parasteatoda tepidariorum. The sequence continues at coordinate 81,588,071 of NC_141760.1, forward strand.
GGAAATTTTTGTTTGATTTGTTATAGGAACATGGAGGACTTTGCAACTCGATAGATTTAACTTGCATCAGTCACCATTTACTATACGGGCAGTCTTCGGCCGGCTGTGGACTTTTTCACTCGCCTTATTTAAAATATAGATTTTATTTTATAACCGTCGTTGAACAGCTGACCCATTTTTTGGGTTTACGACCACTAATGTTCAACTCCGTAGTTTTGTAATTTTATAATTAAAAACTGGAAAATTCCGCCCCTTGCTTACGTTGCTGATCAACCCTCATGGTTGCTTCTCATTAATCATTGCGGCTTAAGAGAAAAAAACCGTTTATTTCCATAAATTACGCTTGAATTGCTATTTACATTTTGAAGATGACTAAATTTAGACAAAACAATAAAATTGGTACCAATCAATAAAATTGGAACATCCTGTAGAGTTAATACTCAGTGAATATGGAACCAAGGGAAAAAGTATTCGCCTCCGAATGAGGTGAACCAGATTCGAATCCCAATAATGGCTGGTCGATACGAATTCCGCACCCGGCTCGCACCTACTACAGTGCTGATGCAAAATATCCTCCACGGTAGACCGATTATGGGATTTCGTGGTTTTTTTCTTCGTGTAACGCAAACGCGGGTTAGTTTCAATAAAAAAAATTTCCCAACACTTGATCCAAGAGTTCCCTTGTCTTCTGGATTGGGTACAAAATTACAAGGCGACGTTATTGAACATTGGTAACAGTAAACCCAAAATTGGGTCGGCTGTTGAACGACGATTATGAAATAAAATAAAAATCACGCGCTCCAATCACATTTTTCAATAATATCCCGATTTTTTTTTTTTTTGAGAGTCAGATTTAAAGCTCTTAAATATCATTACTTAAACTGCATAACATATTTGAGTTTGGATGGAGTTGGATGACTGCATTCAAATCATCCTACTCCAGTCATTGTTGTCGAAACTGGTTGTCGTAATAATTTCATTTAAAAACAATAAAAGGTTTCAACTTAAACAGGGCATTTCATAAAGTTCAACCATAATGTGTATTTTTAAAATCCTTGATGAAATTTAAGTAAAAAAACGAGTACACACATTGTCATAAATTAATAATTAGGCAAGGAAAAAAAAATCAAAATTTAATGAATCATGACTGATGAAGGTGGGATTGGCTAAAAACTTGTGATTACTAGAGAAAACAAAACTTAGAAGGCGATTAAAACTAACACGTTCGTGTGTCATCGGCCATTCAAACTAATTTTTTATTTTTCATACCGCCTATTTAACAATTAATTTAACTGATACGATGACGTTGTCATTTTTTCTCCTCTATGAAATATCAATTTGCAGCTTTTACAACGTGTTAGATGTAATTACAGAACACCCTGTATTATATACAGTATTTTACGTGATTATTAATTAGGTAATTTTCACAATCAAATTTAAATTTTAATAAGATAAATAGCTTTTCTAATACCTAAAATTTAAAAATATAATTTTTTAACTTCCTGTAATTACTACGTCTCTTCAAAATTATGTTGAAAATTTATGATGTTAAGAATGATATAAAATGTTTCATACCTTTTAAAATACACTTCTTTTTATAATCATTAATGAATAAAATACAAATAATATTTAATTCTAAAAGGAACTTCAACATTAGTTTTGGACAAATGAATTTTACTGTAATGTAAAAATATTTTTAAATTCTTGAATTTAACTTCATAGATACAACTGAAATGCGAATTGTCATAGCATTTGCGCTCATATTTTCGACCGCTCTTTAGAATGAGCTATTGCAAAAAGTTGCATAGATCTTACGAAAAAAAGAACAACTTAGTGTTCAAACGATATTGAGGAGCATTTAGAATGTCGAAGGCACTTAGGAAAACAAAAAAGTAAATAAATAAAATTCTGCTGCTTTTATCCTTGTGTTTCATACTAGGTTTATCAGGCATGTTGCAAATATTGATGAGCTTTCTTAGAGTTTTTAATATCATTGACGTTTGGAACAGTATAGTCGATTCTGGTAATGCTGTCATTAAACTATAAATGAAATTTTATCTAGAAAGAGTCGGCCCAGTTTGAGCTCCATCCTAAGCACACTTCTCTTCAAATACAATTAATTCATATATAAAATGTAACAAATCAAAATTGAAACATTATTTATTGATTACCAGTTAACCTCACTATTTTCCTTAGTAATAAGCAATGAAAATTCACCACTCATGCTCTAAGGAAAATCTTTTTCAATGGTGCATTAGAGTTCAAACAGCGATTTTACAAATGAACAATTGAAAATAAATAATAAAAAGTACTGTTAAATTAATGGGGTAATGCCTTTTCATTCTATGCATGAATCATGGGGATAAGTATAGGCTTACTGTTTGCGGTTGCAGCCCAAGAATAGTCAAAGGGTCATCTAAGAAACGACAAAAATAAATAAAATAAGAAAAGCTATATCCAATAATTTTTTGAAAAAAATGTCAAAATTCCAAAACTGCTAAACAGTATGAGAAAGAGCCTTAGTGCAGATTATAAATAAAATGCCAATTCTATACATGCAAATAAAATAAAAATTATATATATATTTTTTTCATGCGTAAAAAATTAACTAAATATTTAACAAATCTCATTTTCTGTATTAAATGTATAAAAATTTATTTTAGCCATGATAAAAAAATGAAGAAAAAAAATTATATATGTGTATCCTGTTATGAAAAAATGAAACTTTACTTTACTCGTAGCTTTTTTTTAAGACTATGTAAAAAAGCAGCTTCTTTTTTATATTAGGTTTTATTTCATACCAAACTTTGAGTACATTAACATTGATACAAATGGTAAATAAATTAAGAATTTAATATACTTTTTATGACCATTTAAACTGTAGTTGATTTAGACTAAGAAGAAATAATACACTTCTCCATTTGATTACAAAACAAAAAATTATTATTTTAGGCTATAAAGTAGCAGTAACCATGTAAGCATAAACAAATACTGTTAATTCAAATAATAACAAACAATTTAATTCTATTTACTTAAGTTGATTTGAAATGAGATCCACAATCCCTTAAGATGTTCTTTGGTCTCTTTATGTTTCTAAACAAAGCATAAAAAATAAATGCCCTTTTAACATAAAACGAGACAGTTGTACTGTAAAAAAAATTTCTTCCTTCATGTTTCAGCATTCATACATAACTTTTTCAGAAAAAAAAAAATATATATATATGCTAGCAACATTTAGACCAATTTAAATTAGATATTCATCCAACACAAAACAATCCTATAAAAAAATTAAAAAAAAAACTTTAATGAAATAAAAATTAGAGTAAATTATTTACACTTTTTAATATTGTCATCAATAAACTAATTTTGTGTATTATAAAATCATATTATGATTGTGAGAAATAGAGACACTTTTTAGAAAAGCCACTCAATCTCCGGTACACAAAAAAATCAATTAAAACAGACACGAAAGCCACACATCAATTAAAACGAAAATGTATTCAAATTCATCTGAAAGTAAGATCCAGTCAGTGGTGTTACATCCTTTAGAACTGCTCTTAGAAGATATTAGAGGGTATGTTGTTATTTTGCAGTACAGTCAATGGTGGATATGATGTATTTTAGATGTAAATATAAACTACGAAGAAGTTAAGATACGTTTTCTACAGCCTCATGGACCCTTACTGTCATACTCGTACCCACGGAAGCCTTTGATATTGAAAGTAAATAAATCACGGATCATTTAGAAGGTTGAAGTACTAACAACAACAGGTTAAGACTTTTTCATACCGTCTGATGAGATAAAAATAATTAACAAAAATATAGCACTACATTATTCCTAACTATTTCATAAAATTTTATAAAGCTTATATGTTTAAAAAATTACTAATTCTGTTCATAACATATTGTAACAGAGTTAATAACCATAATTTTAATTTTATAAATTATTTTCTATGAAATAAATGTTATTCATATCTTGTAACTATTTTAAATATTTTTTGCATATCAAAAGGTAAACCATTTTTTAATAAGAAAAATATAATACACTTGCTAAAAATAAAAATGTTATTTTCGATACATTTTAGGAGCCAAAAGTATGGGATAAATATTACTTTTGGTATGAATGATCATTGATTTATATATTGGTTTAAGAATTTTAGGCTTTTTACTCAGTTTTCTACGTATATTGTATGAAATGTCTTAAAGGGGAAAAAAGTTGTACAGCATACCACTTTCAATTAATAAAAATTTTGGTTTGCAATAATTAATGTTTTTTTTTTTTTAAAAATTTCAATTTCTATGCTACAAATTTGAAAGGTGTAGAAGAATGTTGCAGTCAATAAAAAATATTTCTTTCGTAATTCTTTGAGATCACATATCACAGGTCAAAGGCCTAATCAGGTTGCTTTGAAAGTTGACCTAGCCTCAGAAAGTCATATAAGGTATCAAATGAAAGGTCTATTGCAATGGTGTTTCAAATCTTTTTTAAACACCTTTTACTTTCTTCTAAAGTAAAAAAAAAGTAACTTATAAAGTAAAGTTCTTAAAGTAACTTTTTTTAAGTAAAAAAAAAAGTTGCAGTTATTTATATGCATGCAAGTTAGTGGTTTTTTCAATGAAAATTTTATTTTTTCACGTGTTTATAACTTGGACAAATTTCAAATTAAAAACTGTTCGAATTGTTTACATTATCATGTGTGCATGCTCCACCAAATTTCATTAAAATAGTAGGGGGGTCAGTTCAAAAGTGATTGATCTGTTGTGGAATGACTCATTATGAAATTTTCCTTTGCTAATATTTCCTTCTACTTATTATATAAATATAATTCAAATTTTAAAGGATCTTTTTGATTGATAGTTTCTAAATCAAAAAATAAAAAATTTTACTCTTATATGCTTCAAATATAGGTTTTTATATATTTATTATTTGATTGTTACAAAATTGTTTTTCTAATAAGGCAGTGGTAAGTTTAAAAAAAGCAACATTTTTATACTAGCTACTTGATGCACATTTGACATAACTCTTAATACACTGCAGTAAATATGTAATCAAAAATCTAATCTATCATCATAAAAGTAAGTAGTCAACTATTTCGAAAATAAATTTCATGCAACATGAATTTTTTTCATTTCCAATATTATTGTTATTTCCACAGAATTTTTATCATTTCAATATTATTGTTTATCATGATGTGCTTAGATTCACAAATATATTATTACTTTTCATTACTTCCAAATAAATATATAATAATTGATAACCACATAAAAATTTTATCGATAATTTTTAAATCTTGCCATAGTTTTATTAACTAGCCATAATTTTATTTTATTAAAACTGCTCGTTACAAATTCATATATAAAATGTTATAAGTAGAAACACTTTTAATGTCGAATAAACATAATATATAAACACTTAAACATCAATTTGAACTTTACTGCAGAATTATTTTTTATGTTACAATTACAATGCTTAATAATTAAGTACAAATGTTAGGAAATATGCATAGGATGATTAGACATTACATGGCATAATTATTCTTTTAATTTAGATCCGAATTTTCTTTTCCTTACAACAGAACGTAAGAAAATTATATAAATATTGCAGCTAAGCTTTTAAAAGAGAATACTTAATTTAAAAGTATTTAAGAGCACCCGTTAACATACTCTTAATATCAAAATGACATAATTTTATTTAAAAACAAATAATAAACATAGCAAAGAAAACATTTATTTTTATTGTTACATTTATAAATATCGAAAAATTCGAAAACATTTTCGCCTAATTTCTTTTTTAAGCACAAATCTCCTCTTTTCCAGTGGCTGTTTACGAAATAAATGTAAACACAATCCATCAATGAACCAATTGTTTCATCACACCAAGTACGAGATTACGCGAGAACACAGACAGGCGTGCACAAAATTATTGAAATTTTTATTTTAATTCACAATAAACGCGATAACTTCTCAAATTCTTGCAACCATGAGTGATACTCAACAGCCAATCACAGTGCGAAAAGCCCATTGATCGGACGTTATCATCTCCTTGTTGCCATTCCATAGTAGAAACTATGGTTTAAAATTAGTTACCAATTCCTTAAAAGATAGAGACCCATGCGAATAAGGAGATTCGAAGGGGAACAGGTAAGTTTTTCTGGAATGTAAGTTTTTCAGGAATGTGATATATTTCTCTAATCAGGATTCTTATTAGTATCTCCGAAATTGTATCCACCAATTTCCGTAAACAGCATGAACGATCAATAGAGAGCCAATTTCATTTTTATTAATTCACGCACATCCGATTGCCCTGAAATGTGAAGGAACACCTGATTAGTGGAAAATATTTTCCCGCGAAAAATTGACCAATCAATCTCTCCATTTCTCACGACAGCATTCAGAAGTGCGTAAATCGCATGCAGGGAGAATGACTCAGAAAGGTCTTCCGTAAATTTTTCAAATTACTTTTCCAAAAAGCTGTTTTTTTCCCTAGTAATAACCAAAATTTCATTCACAATCGGAATAGGCTACAGGTAGCGTAGAGCAGAACTCTCTACCTATGGCAACACTTCGTATGTTTTATCATTGGCATGTGGAGAGTCATAGGAGAAGAAAGTATGTTAGTTTCTGTCTTGATTTTCAAATTGATTGAAAACTTTAAAGTTATGAGAGCAGAAAGTACTGCAAACTACATTGAACATATTTCTAAAAGAAAACTTCGTGTCAATTTTGAAAAATATTTTTGACAAGTAAATGTGAAAAATATTAAGAAATGGGAAAATTTCGTATTACATTATTCTTATACAACAGAGAAGAGGAAGAGAGGGAAAGGACAGCGTCTTGACATGGAACCGGCCTTCTCCCCAGATGATGTATTTGAGCGTTGCGATAGCGAATTCTTCTATTAGCTTTACTAAATATTGATTTTATCATGTCTTTAAAAAAAAACCAATAGGACAAAGTTGACGCTAATTTTAGTAATTGGTCATTTGCGTCACTCTAAAGCTGGCGATGGTCTGGTAAACATCCTTGAGGATGATCCGAAGACATGCCATCGCAATTTTAATCTTTTGCAGTTCGGACTCTCCCTCTTTTGTAGTCAGATGACCTGTGCGTGAGGCTGAGCGTCCCGCAGTGGACTGATCGTTAAGACACGGTTCCCAGCAGATCACCGAAGTCAAGCATCACTGGCTGCGGTCAATGTGCGGGTGGGTGACCACTTGGATCAGTCTGCGTAGGGACCGAGGGTGTGCGGTATTGGTCCTCGTTAAACTGTGCTACCGTAAAGTGCTCGACTTCGCGCGCAGGTCGTCGGACTACCGAAGCGGGGGTGCCATACCCTCCGCAGAGGGTCAAAATTGCGATGGCATGTCTTCGGATCATCCTCCGGGATGTTTCCCAGACCGTCGCCAATAGCCCATTGTGCAGCTCTAGTGCGACGTAAATTAACAACAACAACAGCGTGAGGCTGAGCACTTTATGGTAGAACAGTTTATCGAGGATCGATAACTCGCATGCTCGGTCCGTACGCAGGCATATCAAAGGTCATCCACCCATTTACAGAACAAAACCAGTGATTTCGATATTCTAATGGGAACCGTCTCCTTATAATCAGTCCGCAGCAGGACGCATCAATTTTAGGTCATAAATTAAACTAGTTGAAGTCACCTTAAGTCCCTTAAAGTTTCGGTTCTCTTACAAAATACGATTTTTGGTGTATTCATCATAAACTATTCCAGTGTTAGTTTAGGATGCTACTGACAATTCAAAAATATTAAAAAAAAATTTAAAAAAAGTTTTGGACTGATTTAAGAAAACAATTTCCAATAATCCAATGGAAAAATGGAAGCAAAAGTTAACTTGACTAAAAAAACATTATTCGATTCATAAATTCGTAATTATGAATTATTCTATTGCCATACAGGCCATACAGAACGAATGAATTAAAATATAGAGATGAGAAAAATTTTAAAATGGAAACCAATGAATTTAAAACCCAGATGACTACCTAAAAAAAGATAGTTCGAAGATGCAATTAAAAATCTAATCGAAATGAAAATTACCAACTGGCATTTGTTAAGTCAGGCAATGGACTCTGGGCGTCGCAGGAGCCCAATTTTTGAAGGAAGTGAAATTAAATTACAATCACAATAGTTTTCAAAAATTTTACACATAAGAAGAAAAAAAAATTTAAATATGCTAAATACTTTCAAAAAGATTGATTATTTTTTATCTCTTTCTTGTTTTTAACTTTAAGGAATTTAAATTGATAATGATTTACGAAAATGTTCCTAATTTATCTGAAATATTGAGGGGGATTTTTATAGATTACTAGGTGGACATATAACCACCTCCCCCCCACCAGCGTCGCCTATGTGAATATACATAGTTCTTAGTATGTACCAGGTTAAGGTATCATACCAAACTGACTAAAACACACTCTGTAATTGATTTTCAACTTACTTGATGTGCTGGTGGCCTTAGCAAGAGTTACTTGGACCTAAGCACTGGCTTACAACTTTTACGTATTTATTTATATTCCTTGTATTTATATAAAATCACCTTTGTTTCAAATTTAGGTAAATTTTTTACTTTATATGATCTTGCGACATGAGTACGACGATTTTTCTGATTTTATACCATTTAAATATAACTATTCTTATTATCGAACTATTATAATGAAACATAAGTTTAATCATAAGAAAATATAATTTGCCAAGATCTGAAAGATGAAGTTATTGGATTTCAATAAATCGTTGATTTCTATAAATATTTTGGTTAAATCTTATTTTTTGTCACTACAAAATATATGAATTAATAGTTTGGGGGGGGGTGAGAGGTAATTTAAATAAATTTTAATTTGATAAAAAATTTAACCCTGTACCCCAAAGTTTCAATCACAGTTTTGTAATTATGAAATGATATACCTGTATGATTTGAATTCAATATAACGAAATATTGTTGTAATAATTATTTCTCCTGTGATTAAAAATAAATGATCCGATGTCTCTTTTAACAAATATTTAAAGTACCGTATATCTTAAGATTGAAGGTGAACGTGATTAATTACTTTTTTTTTCTTCTGAAAAAATTATGGAGCACAGCCCTCTACTTGCTTAATAATTAGTAATAAATAACTTCAATAATTAGTTCGTAATCATTGTTTCTTGTCCTAAGATGGAATTTCAATGAAAAACAAAATTGGCACCAGTTTGCCACAGCACATTGATACACTGAGAAAAAATTAATTATGATCGAAACTACCAGAAAATGGTATAATTTACCATGTTTCTGGCTCTATAGGAACACAAAAAAGTTTAATAATTTATACCAAAGCGTTTTGGTAAAGATTTTAATATGGTTTAAAAGACCTATAAAGTATGGTTTTATAATATGAGTTAAAATTTGGTAAATGTGATAAAGTTTTTTAATTTTATCATGATTTTTTAGAGCATGGTATAAAAACCACTTATTCGATTAAATTTACTTTTCCGTTTTGTATTTTTTACTAACTGTGCGGTGATAAGAATTGTAATTTTGAAAACCAGAATTTTCGATACATCGTTACCATATATGTACGGAAAAATTATTAAATGGATGGTTTAAGTACTGTATATATTGGTTTTATTAACCAGAATTATGCTTCGTCACCAGAAATGTCATTAACATACCGTTCGTTAATTTTACCAGAATTTTTTCTTTGTACTTTATCCTCCTTAATTTAGATTAATTAATTGTCAATATATTGACAATAAATGACACAAAAAGAATGAAAATTCTCTTGGAGACTTTGAGCGGCGTATAATATGAGTTATTTTTGGAGGAATGCATATGGTGTATGGCACAGAAGCTTAAATTTAGAACTTTATCGTGCCGTCAAAGAACACGTCATCAGATATATAAAAATCTTAGGAATTAAAAAGATTGGACGTGTGTTTAGAATGAACAAAGAATATCCAACTCTGAAAATATTCTTTGCCAGACCCTCTGGAACAAGAGAACTGCCTAGACAAAACCTAGAAAGGGATCTCGCCATTTTATGAGTGATTAATTGGAAAACCATGGCCAAAGGCCTGGAGGAAAGTTCTAGAGAAGCCAATGACCCACCCGTGTTTGTCGTACTGCTGAAGAAGAAGAAGTTGAAATTGTTGAAAATTTTTTTCGAAGTTAAATGAGATTGAATTTTAAAAAAAAAAATTTTATAATTGTTACAATATTTATAAAATTTTGAATGCAATTAAAAAGACAAGTATTAAAAAAAACTCATATTCGGTGGTAAAAGTGTTTGGAAAATTAAGCAGCATCTCCCCATTAAAGGGAGGGAAAGACCATAAAAACTTTTTCATATTTTTCCAACCTAAACAAGATTCCCACCTTCAGAGTATACTCTAATATTATATACGAAATCTAATATTATATAGCATCAAAACTAACGCAAAATAACATTACGGCGAACGCTAGATAATGTTAGTTTGCATAGAATCTAATATTATATAATGCAGAGCAAACAGCTACCTCTTTTATCTTTCTAATATTAGAAGTTATGCAAGAACGTTAGATTTTACCGATTTTCCGATGTTAGCTAATATTAGGTGCTACTGCTACCGAGAATAGCTTTTATCGACAGTGGGTTTTATGCAAAACATTTTCCGCTATGGTAGCATAAATTTCTATTGAAATGTTAAAATAAAAAATATAGATTCGAAATAAAATGTTCTGATTTTCTGACAAATCTGTAGTGCGCAATCTTGGTACTGACTTTACTCTTCCCAGTACATACTGATACACAACTTATTCATTTCGCAAAAAAATGCTGATTTCTGGAACAATTTTTGCACATTTGAAGCAAACTATATATGATTGCGAAAAATGATACATTTTATACATTTCTTCCTGCTGGTTTCGCAGTCGCTATGCATATTTCAAACATGTTAATGTATTCATTGAATTATCTCTAAAAGTATTGGAATAAAAAATTTTAATGTGCTTTTTATTTAAAAATGTGGTCTTTTTATCTCTTTTTTTAAATATCTAATTACTTCCAGAACTAATATTCTCGAAATTATTGCTTTGAAAATAAATACTTCTATTATTTTTGTTTGGGAGTTAAATTTGTACTGTAATTACTAACCAAACTATTTATTTTTTAATTAGTTTAAACGACAGTTGTATTACAATTTTGAAACTTTTTGGCAACCCATTTTTTTTCACACTTCAAATTTTAACGAAGAGCGAGCTTATAAAATAAAATTCTCGAAAAATAAACGAATTTTTCTTCTTCTTTTGCATCAAAATTTATTTCAGTTAGTATTTGTTTAAAGCAAAAAAATGAGACAGAATTAGTGGAAAAATAAAATAACTTGCCAAATGTGATAATTGATTTCGATATCTTTCATTTTTGCATAATTTGAAGCTATTTGCTGCAAATATTTTACTAGGTTGGATGTGGATAATAAGACTCTATACCAGGGGTCGCCAAACTTTTTTGATCATCGACCCCTATATAATTTTTCGAAATCTCCATCGACCCCCGCAAAAGTAATTTTCTGTTAATTAAAATAAAACTATATTAGATTTGTACATTTATTTTATGATTTTAAACATTTATTAAAGTAATAGTACATTGTGTGACAATAGTTTTATGAAAAATATATTAATATTGAAATTTAAATACCTTATTATTAAATAATAAGTAATTATGCATAAGTAGATATAATAAGTAAAGTAACTAAAGATTTACTGCTTCTTGATCAATGAGATGGATGTGCCTGGTGTTTTTTTGCAAGGTTCGCTATATTGGGTTCAAAATTGGTCAATTTTAATTTTCGTCAAAATTGGTCAATTTTGTAATTTTCGTAAAAAAATACAAAGTGTGCTATAGTTTTGTCGCGGGCTGTACTAATCCATATTATTAATGCTTACCTTTTTTTGTGCATTGATAATTAAAATTGATATCTAAACCAAACGAATGGTTTTATCGAAACAATAACTAATTATTCAAAACTGTAAAAGTTTTAAAGATAACACTGCAAATATTCAACACAGTTTGCAAAGATAGCTGAAACTGCGTATGATATTTGCATTTGTAACGTCAATGCTCGTCACACGTGACATTTGGACAAGCGCACATATGCATATGACTTATAAACTGCGCTGAGTTCGTGCCACTGCGCGGTGGTACGTAAATACTTGTTTCACCCCAATAAATATACGTTTATTAATTTATGTTTTATAAAGAAACTGATATTGAGTCAATTATAAAAAAAATCACAAATTTCACATACTTAATTAGTTATGTGTGATTTGCGTATTGAGAACTGTTTTTTTTTCAACCCACAATCGACCCTTCCGATTCGGATCGACCCCCATTCGCCCCCCTGTCTCAGATCGACCCCCGCTTTTGTTAAATAGACCCCTGGGGGTCTATATAGACCACTTTGGCGACCTCTGCTCTATACTGAACACTTGGGCACACAACGCAATGCTTTCATAATAAGATTGGGGGAGATAGGATTACCTGGTCTTAAATGAATAAATAATACTACTAATAAAAATAAAAAGTTATTTTGGTCTGTCACAGAAATAAAATGCGTGCCACTATTAGCAGTGAATACTTTGGAAGTTCTGTAAAATTGTTTTTCTGCCTGAAAAATTACCCAACAGGAAAGTTCAGAAAACGGCTTTTAACTTTCATCAGCAGTTTTGATGACTAGTCGGTGGTATAGTTAAGGTTTTCGTAATTTAATTAAAATTAAATGCTTTTAGGGAAACTCCCTGCTAACAAAGATATTTTATTCGACTTTTAAACAATTTTATGAAAATGAAAAAAGTTCTTTTGTATATTTTATTATACACAATGGAATGTATATTTAAAATCATAAATTTTAAGTTTTTAATTGAATGTTATTTTAAAATTAACGGACTTTATATCCAAAATGCAAACGATCATGATATACAAATAATTTTACATAAAGGGTGAAACATATTATAACGTAATTAAAAAATTTTTATGAAATTAAGGGGAAAAAAAGAGGGGATTAATAAAAAAAGTGCTTTTTAACAGTAGATATTTTTGCTTTTTTTTCTCTCGACATTATTGCACTTAAACTGCATATGCGTAGCATAGGAACGCACTGAGGATGATAAAAAAAACCTCTAAAAAAAACCTCTAAAGCGATACAAATTATATAGTATCCCGTTCTTGAGTTATTAGCGAAGGCTTGAACAGGCAAACTTATAATTTTGCATAAGTAAGGATTGGATATTGAAAATCAAAGATCACAGATCAAAAAGTTTCCACTTTATTGCTGGGATATGTAAACAAAGGGAGGGGGAAACAAAACAAACAAAAAAAAAAAAAACACTGTTAATTTTTTTAAAGCGCGGGAAACAGGTACACTAATTGATCTTACGTGTACAGCGCGTCCTTGCGGAAATAAGATTAAAAACTATTTTATCGTTTGCTTTTATTATTTTTTATCTGAATTAATGACTTTTTCTGTTATCGTTTGCTTTTATAATTCATTTTAATTCTTTGAAAAGCTTGGATGTTTTTTGTGAGGACATGAAGTGTCAAAGAAGACAAAAGTATTCAGCATGTTAAGTTCATTACAATTTAATTTAAATCTTTCAAGTTCTCTCAACGTTTTTGAAAATTCATTTTTGTGTTGAATATAATATCTATTCAGAGGTGATTTGTCAGTGAAGTTGGAATTTAAGAGTATAAGACATGATCTCTATAAAGTACTGTTTTTGTTTAATTGCATTAATAAAATTAATCTATTATTCATTTTATTTCTATTATTAATTATAATAAAATAATCTGTTGCTAAAACCCTAATAAATTAATAAAAGTAATTCGGTACAATATTAAAGCTTAAAAATAACAAACAATGAACACTGATAAGTATTATTTACTTTAACTTTTATAAATAACTTTTTCATCTAATTATCAATTCGGATTTTTGAGTTTAAAAAGAACTTTTTTTTAGTCTTCCAAAAATGATTCTTTTTTTCTCGTCTAAAATGGAATGAATTTAGTTTTTTTTATTTAAATTAAATACTGTATTTCTTATGTTTAATAAAATATTTTGCTCTGATAGCATTTGAATTTATAAGGTAAACGTAAATGAAAGCATTTTTGCATGTGTTCTGAAACAATGTCTAAATGCGATGTTAATTGAAACCAAATTTTTTTTCTATGTGATTTAAAATAGTGATCCTTTAACTAAATAGATGTTCAAGTGATATCTGTCTTGAAGATCAAGCTTAAAGAACTTCATGCTAACAATATGTTAAGTAACTGTATAAATTTTATACAAATAAATTTATATATATTGACATAAGATTAGCTATAACCATAAGAAAGATAACTTGGTAATAGTTTTAACGTGACCGCACTCTATTTGTGATGAAAAATTATTAAATAAAATTATCGAACGAAAGTTTTATGAGAAGTTGCAACCTAAAACTGATATGCGAACAAACTGAAGAACTGCTTTTTCTTATTTAAATGCTAATTTATGCATTTTTGGACGAAAATTTGGTGTATAGCTATTATTAGCTAGAATGGAACTACTGCCACTAATTTTAAAGGAAAACAGGGGTTAGTGTGGACACCTGGAATCGAACTGTTATTTATCAGTCAAAATTTCATTAAAATTTTTGACAGACTCACAAAAATGTTTTACACTTTTATAGGCAGTGCTGCATCAAAACACATTATGCAGTATTGTTAGTGAATAACAAATTACAGATCTAGATTTTTATCCTGCAAAAATAATTTCTTAATTTGCTTTTAATTTCCGGTATCCTTAGATATTATTTTAAATATTAGAAGTTATAGTATTTATAAATTTGCTTACTACACATTTTAATAGAATTTTATTTCGTATTTTATTTTTCATTTTTTAACTAGGCTTAGATGAACAATTGAATCCATCGAGTTATTATGAAAAGGTGTTACAATGTATTAAGTTTTCTCTCACTATAGGGTTAATCACTTGCATAGCAAGCTTCATAATTTTTGTTAATTAAATAGGTTTTGTAAAATAATTAATTGGTTTGCGTGTCTTTAAAACACTTTATGCTTTACAGCCTTATTAAAAGCTCATTTTTTAAAGAATCGGGAATCTGATTATTATAAACATTAGAAGTTATTATGGTAATGTTGAAATACTTATAAAGACGATATTTTAAGTTAAGAAACAAGACGTAACGTAATTTTTGTAGATTGAAACGATGCAAAACCACATAATTATTTAGCTCATTCAATTATTTTCAATTATTTAGCTCATTTTTAAAATGAAGACTGGAGAACAATAAATAAAGATAAATTATTATTTTTAAATGGTATGATATTTGGATAAGCGCGTAATTTTTTAATCGAAAGAAAATTTTTTTTTGTTCTAGTAGTTTTTGATATACAATGAAATACTCAAAAAACTGAAATTTAATATTACTCAGCGGCGCGACAGCCCAAAGAGGGCCAAGGCCTACTGTGCCCATCTCAGTTTTCTTGATCTTTGGGGTCTGGGGCGCAGGAGCAGATTTAATATTAAGGGGTTTAAAATTCTAGCCACTCCTATGACCAAGATATTCGGACCACATTTTACAGATTGCAACTAATCTCCATATTCACAAGATTTGCGATTGCGCCTTTTCTATTCAAAAAGGAAATAGGCTTAACATTATTTTACAAAAACAAGAAAATATAAAAAAAATCATGAAAAAGCTTCCTTTAAAAATAAAATAAAATGTTATGGCAAAACAAATGAATCCTGAAACATTTGTGAATTATACTTTCAAAAATATACCAAAACCACAGATATAGTGCTAAATATAAGAAAAACATATTAATTGAAAGCTAATTTACACAATATCATTAAAATGCTATTTAGTATCTTACTCCAATGAGCTGTTCAATTGAAATATGTATTAAAAAAATTTTCAGTATCCGTAATTTTCGAAAATAATTTTTTATTTAATTTTATTTTATTAAACAGCCGACTCAATATGGAGGTTATGACAACCAATGTTCAACTTCGGAACCTTGTAATTTTGAATCCAGTCCAGAAGACAAGGAACTCCTGGATCAAGTAGTGCGAGAAATTTGCTTCGTTGTGAACTTTTTGGTGGAAGTAACCCACATTTGCGTGACATGGATAGGAAAACATAGAAAATCTCCCACGGTTAGCCAGACGACAAGGGGACTCTAACCCATGATCCGTCTACTACTGAGAATATTTTATATCACCACTTCGATCGGTGCGTGTCGGGTTCAGAATTAGTATCCACTAGCCATCACTGGGATTCGAGCCCTGTCACCTCGAGTGCTCAATCCCTTGAGCAACCACGACTCTTTCGAAAATAATTCTGAAATATAGGCTTGGAAAAAGCATAAATAAAAATAATGGAATTTTCACATATGTATAAAAAGTAAAACGACGCCAAGCATATTTTTGTTAGCTAGAAAAGTATGTTTTCCATTAAATGTAGGAGAAATGATATATCAGCTGAGCTACTGATGCGATTCTATAAAAATATTCATTCCGCAAGTCATTTACTAAATGGGAATGGTTTTGAAAAATGCTTTATCTTCGGTGTAGTGTAAATTACCTCATTTTCCTCTTATAAGTTATTAAAAACAAATTTCTACCCTTAAGTCGAAATCAATAAAACCACTTCATCAACGGCAGAAAAATTCCACTTTGTGGTATTATTCAAACACTTAATGCTTATAGCTAAGGTATTTTTTTTTCTTTTAAGAGAAAAAAAAATTAATCGAAATTCGTATCGGTTTTTATGACAAAATATGGAGAAAAAAAAGCTAGTATATTAGTTTCGCGGTATATATAAGCAAAGAAGTTGTTGAAAAAGTTTTTAGGATATATTTGAGAAGTACTTAATATGAAATTACTTTTCTGCATTTTTTTTCTCTGTGTGTACTGCTAATGACGTTAGGAAAAAAGCCAATTTGTTAAAAACGTTTTTTAAAAAGTGAAACTGCATGATAAATTTAGTTTTTATTTCAATTTTATTATTTTGAAGGCTACGTAGCAGTTATGTGTATCAAATTATAAATGAAACGGTAGAGAATATTATTTCCAATTTAATGATTTTAAAGGACTCTGGGATGCACTCACTTGTGTCATAGCATAAATACAAAATTATTGTATTTATAACAAGATATATCTTCAAAATATTTAAAGTAAAATCAAAATTTATGCTTTAACATTTTATTCCAGTTTAATAACTTTTATTCATAATAATTTTAGCCCCAAAAGTTCTATAAATAATTATAACATATTTTGACAATAATAAATATTGAGAGAAAAACGATTATTAATATTTAGATGAAATATCATAAAACTAAAAAACAAAGGAGCAGTGGCAGATAATTACAGTTCAACTTTAAGGACACTGATTTTTTTAAACGTTTTTTTTTTTCATGCTTCTAAATACCACGTGAAAATTGGTCTGAAAAATATTACGTTCGAATTAAGCACAGTGTTTGATTTAGTAGGAAGGATCACAAAATAAAATTTCAAATGAAGGAATAAAAAAATAAAATAAAATTTTAAGTGTAATAACTAAAAAATAAAACTTCCAATTCCAAAAATTTTGAATTTTCTATTGTTTCTTTCTGGTAGGAAGGATTTGGATCTAATTTCTTTTACGATTTTATATTAAATTTAACAAAGAGTTTATTCGAGTATTAGCCGACCAGCCTGTGTAGGAGTCAGGAAACTGGCTTTGCATCAGAAAGGTTCTAGGTTCAAATCCCGAGCAAGGCATGGATGTTCTTGCATTCTCTGTACTATCTGTACTGTGGAGCACCGTTGGCCCACCTAATATGGTGCCCATGAAAGGATCAATTCAACAAATCTGCCCATGAGATGCACGCATGACGAAAGGTCATTCCCCAGGTGAGCATTGGAAAAAAATATTCGAGTATTATTAATCAGTATTATTAACGAGTATTATTAACGAATAGTACATTTCTGATTTGAAAATGATTAGTTAACATACAGACTAGGTCCATTGAATAATATGTTGTTATTATTTATTCTGTCAAGTTATATTTGTAATAAGTGAAAGAAAAAATTCGAATTGTTTGTTTCTGAAAAAAGTAGCCTACATTGAAATTGATTTTTACAGCAACTGGGAATTTTTAGAGCTATATTGGCTTCACTTTTTTCAATTTCAGTGATTTATCAGTGATTCACTTTTTTCAATCTCTGATTAGTAATGATCGATTGCAGAGCTTCATGTGCAAATTTTTATAAAAAATATTAAAAACTTTTGAAGAAATAAAAAATGAAAGAGATTAAAAAAAGGAAAACTTTATAGTGATTTTTTAAAAAATACAAATCTTTTTGAATAGAAAAATCACTTTAAGTATGAAATCTGCATGAAAAAAAATCATTCTTAGGTGAAAGAACATTAAATAATCAGTATAAGGTAGTTATTTAGTACGTATAACTCTATGGATTTTAAACTATCAGCAAAGAAAACCTAAATTCATCGAAAACTGTTTTCATAATTTCAAGAAATATATTCTGAAATGCTGTAAGTATTTTAAAAAGTACCAATCCTGCAAACCAAATTTTTAAATTAACCTTTAAAGTCATCATAATACTTTGAACAAATCATGCCAAAATCATTTAAAAGTCAACTTCTCTTACTTTTTATATAAAAATATTATAAAGTAATAGTTAAAGAAACTTTTTTAAAAAATTCATTTCTAAAATAAATCATTTAAACTATTCATCGAGGCAGTATTTATTCTGAGAATAATTTTGCAAAAATTTCTCAGGATAAGAACCAAATCACCTAATTTTCCACTCTTTGGATATTAAAAGTAAATTTCTCTTTCGTAAAGTGGAAATCGATAGCCTACTTCATCAACCAACGGGAAAAAAAGTCCTCGAGGTGTTATTCAAATACTAAGTGGCGAAAGTTAGCAAACTTTTTCAATTTTTTTGACGCTCTTTCTTCTGAGAAATCCTTTTTGGAAAATGTGAATGAGATTTCGTATTGGTTTTTATGGTATAAAAAGTAGAAAAAGAGTGAGTTTGAAAATAAGTTCGGAGACGCATTATGCAAAGGAAACGATATGTGTGAAGTACTTAATGTTTTTTTTTTTTTTTTCAAATAATTTTTTTCACAGAAAAATCTTTTCTGGAATTGGTGGAAAATGCTTCATTCATATTTGGTATGTGATTTTATATTCTCAGAGCTGGAAATCTTTTCAGAACTGAGGATAGATCAGTGGAATTTGAAATAAATTGGAGCGGTGTATTTTTCAATATTAGACGTATTGAATATTGATTTCATTTCTATATGTTTTATACGTCTAATACGGATCAAAGGTAACATGAAACCTTGATTTCAAACAGAGCTTTCTGTTGTTATAGATTTTGAGTTGTTGATTTTGAATATGTATTTTGTTATAAAGCAGCTTGAACTGTTTTTAAGTTATTTATTTGCCACTTCAAAAAAAAAAAAAAAAAAAAAAAATTAATAAATAAAAAATAAATAAATCTTGCGCAAGGGGGAAAAAGAGCATGCAGCCCATGTTTTGTCCCGGTTTTGTACCGATAATAGGCTTTTTTTTTTCGTTCAAGAGGTGTCAGGTTCAAACCTCATGACGTTCAGCGACTAATGCGACTTCCAACAAGGTTGCGTTAAACGTTTAAAGCTACCATGGCAACGAGCGGCCTGTGATCCTTGCAGGAGATTCTAATGTGAATTTCTCGTTCCCTGAAGCTGAAACATTATTAAACTTCCTTAAAGACAAATTTGTATTGGAAATGATAAATGGTAGGAATGATCCAACAACCGAAGGGGGAACTACCATTGATGAAGTTTTTGCAAGAAATATTGAAAAAATAGAACTCAAGCATTTCGTATCTTACTTTAGTTATCACAATCTCATTGTAAATGTTATAGATTTGGATATTTCTCCACTCGAAATTGGTAATTAAAAGATGCGATAAATTGTGAGTTGTAAGCAATGTTAATAAAGTTAGTCTTAAGGAAACAATATGATTTCACTAAAAATCAATTTCTACCCCTTCCTATTTTCATTTCCACATTACGAAGTTTCACTTCCTCCGCGCGGAGGGACTCCACGCACTATTTTTTGTTGTTGTAGTTTTTAGTTTTTCTTTCTCTTTTTAATCCAATTTCTACTACCCTTCATCAGTCTTCTTTAAAAATTTGATAAAAATTTCTTATAACACATTATAATATAAATTTTTAAAAAAATGAACATAACACCCGGAAAATTATCAACTCGACACTTATAAGTTATACGCAATATTTGATTTCCTACTTTTTCGTGTGGAATTATAGGAAAGATTTTGTTTTTTAGAATTAATATTATTGCTTTATGTGCTCTGCATTTCATTATAGTGAATCCCAATGTTCTTTTCATAGCATTGTGAGTAGAAGTTAGAATGGACGTTTTAAATTATTGTTTAATAGCTGAATATCCGGTTTTTTTTCTTCAAACGAGGTGAAAAAATAAGCATCAATAAATCAATACTAAACAACACTTCAAAATCATGTGTATACCTAATGACTGTATAAAAATATATTTGGCTTGTGACTGGTATATTGACTGGTATAACGAATAAAAAAATAATAAAGTATTACAGAACGTGCAATAAATTAATTCTTTTGATTAGAGCTATTAACTAGCTAAATTCAGTATCGCCATTATTTTCATGCCTCCAATATCAAAATATATCGAAAATCATAATTGTAAATAAAGTTACGTAAATAAAGCAATGCGTAGTTTACATTCATTAAAAATAGGGCATTAATGTTTGTGGTTTTATTGAGCTTGCGTACCAGACTTATTCTTACATTTCCTTCAATTTGTATATTTCCCAAATTTTTCAATCTCTTCTTTTCGAATTTTTATCTTATTTATTATAATATTTTCATAATTAGTTAGATTACTCCATAAACTTTGTCATTTACTATTTATATAATTACTAGCTAAATACCCGTTCTTTATACGGGGTGAAAAATCAACGAATCGGTATTAATCAATACTACGAACTCATACATAAAATTGAAAGACAAATATCGACAGGATTAATTAAGCTAAAACAATTCTAACTTTTTTAATTTATGTTTGCTGTCCTTACCAGTGGATTTACGTTATTAGATAGATTTACTTTACGTATACTTTCGTGTAAACTTCAAATACTAAATAGTTAAATTTTATTGAATTCTGGGATGTTATTTTTATACTGTCTTGAATCTTTAAAAAATGTTAGCAATATTTGACCAAAGATGCAAAAAAAGTATATATTAGAAAGAAATTGTTTTCTTACTATATTGAACTGAAAGAATTTAAAGAAAAAGTCAAACAAATTTACTTTTGAAATGTAGTATAGCGTTATTGCCTATTCTATTGCATTTATTCTATTGCATTTCAGTTTGAAACATGTTTATTTTTGGGGAAGTTTCGAATTTGAGGCGATTTTGACGTTTAACAAAAGAATATTTTTCTATTGGAATATCATATTTCTGGAATTTAGTAACCTTAGTCTTTTAATAACCTTGGCTTAGATGATTGAGATTTCTAAAAATATGCACGATTAAAGAATAATTTGTATATATATATATATATATATATATATATATATATATATATATGTACAATAAAAACACGAAGAAAATTAAGAAGCGCAATAAGTTTTATTTTTTAAAATTTCCATGCGCAAATCCATTTCAGGCAAATCCGTGGCTAAAATTATTTACTAATAAATTTCTTTGTTAATTTATACAATTTTTCCAAGTGCAAATCCATTTCGTACAATTCCGTGGCTAAAATTATTTACTAAAAAGATTTCTTTGTTAATTGATATAATTTTTCCGTGTGCAAATCCATTTCGGGCAAATCCGTTTCTAAAATTATGTGCAGAACAGGCAATTCTTGTTTTTCTTTTCTATTTTACATTTTTTCCCTAAATAAATATTTATTTTCTAAAATTATTTATGGTCAACTTCTTTAAATTATCCAGTATAATATTACCTTGCGCACATCCATTTCGGGCCCATCCTTGGTAACTAACAAATCAAACGCAATTCAGAAATGCACTAAGAACGGCACTTTAATACAAAACTCCTCTAGTTACGCTCAATTTGCGCTTTTGTTTTCATATTTTGCAATCTGGCAATCTTGTTACGAGAATATTTTTTAAATCATTCTTGAAAAATTTCCCGTTCATGTAAGTACATTTGAATTCGCTACTCGCTTTACAGATTTTGTTTCATTCTGTTTTCTTCTTTTTCTTTTATTTTATTTTCTGTTTTTACGTGTTATTTTTACTTATTGTGTTCTATTTTATTTGTTGTAATTTTTGTAAAAAATTTTTTCAGTGCTCCTCACACTATTGTATTAATATATTTTGCTTTGACTATATTGATACAATATCAGAAAGCACTCTTTTTTTGCGGATATAATCGTGTAAGCTGATAAAAAGATTATATCTTTTATTTTCCGGATTTTTTAAAAAAATTTTATCCTTTTTTTTTCCAGTTTGTTATTTTTTTTAATCCCCCCCCCCCTATTTTTTTCATATGTCTTTAATTTTCCTCTGTTTTATCTTCATTTTGAATAAAATATTATTAAATATTATTTTACTTACTTAAATCAGCAGAGTTTTTTTTTTTTTTTTTTGCGGTAATACTGATATGCTTGAGAATAAAACGAAATTTAACTCTGTATATTCCAATAATTACATTTCATTAAAAAAATACCGTAAGTTATGAACAATAATTTTTTATGATTAAATTCTCTCCTAAAATAAATGAGCATATTTCTTTACCAAGTCTATCCTGCACTTAAATCAATGCTTTTAATAGAAATTATTTGTTTTATGAAAGTAATTTTTATCGTAAAAACGGAAGTTTTAGTATAAAACATTCATGTAAGTTGTTTTTTTTAGAAAAATATCGAAAAAGTACAGAAATAATTGACTAATTAAAAGTACATTTAATTTATTAAAATGTAAAAGTAAAAATGACCCAAATTTAACTATTGGTTTTGCTGTTAACAGTGAACAAGCGTTACATTATTGGGGTCATTATCGACGGTTTCTGATTCATCCTTAACGATGATCTGAAAACAAAACAGGTGACTGTACACTTCACAATCATCCCGCTATAATGATGGTAGCAACAACCTGATCTCCGTACCACGTTCCCCAACCATGTGAGGACTTTTTAGGTTCTGAACACGATTGGAGAAAGTGCAGTCTAATCAAAGACTCAGTTTTCAGCGGAAGAAAATCGAATCACAGAACAAAAAAGGAGTGTAAAATTTGAAAAAGTTAAGTTTGAGCATGCTTTGAATTTTGATACCATAACATATTTCATTCATTTAGCAAGATTTAATAATCAATATTGTAATTTCATTAAAAGTAAAATATCCAATTAAGTGTTTTGTGAACTTATATCAGTAAATGTTTTAGTATTTTTAATGTTAAGCAAGAACATTTATTCCAATTTAAATTGTCTTCTCCTGTTATAAAAATAAATAACCATTGAAAAAAATAAATTTACGCTTCAACATACAAGATAATTAAACATTGACTGCTTTTCAAAAAGGAACGTATAAAAGAAACTTTACATCATTAAATTAAATCGATCAGATTTTTAAAAAAGTAATAGGCTTCAGAGTAAATTCGACAAAACATTTCTGAAACAATTAATTTAAATTAGATTTTTTCGACTGAACTTTCGTTTGAAAAACCGATAAGAAGAAATTTTTTCACCACGCACATCTTTTAAAATTTTATTAATACATAAATACAGGCTAAGTTAAAAATGAAAATAAAATAAAATTAAACAACTTTGACGAGTTTTGCAGGAATCGAATATCAAACCGTTATAATTGTAAATCCTCATAGTAAATGTAAATGTTCATAGACTTTGATGACCATGTAATTAAAAGTAAATCACTGTCATTGCATTTCCCAAAGACACTATTGAAGGACAAAAAATGCTGAAAACATAGCAAGAACTTAAATACATTTGTGTAGCATCAGGAACTATTGGCAGTGTAAAACTACGATACTTGTGCACGCTACTTGTGTATGATACTCGTACCGTATACAGCAGTAGTAAATGTGGTACATGGTACTTGTGTTAAGTCCCTTCAACCAGGAAAGTAGGTGCAAACTAATACCAAATTGCTTCATACTGTTATGAGTTCGCATTTAATGAAAATTTAAACAAAAAGTTGATATTTTATAAATAATATGGAAATTAATGTTTTAAACATCCGGAAAAAAAACTAACAAAAATATGCAGCACAGTTTATTTGCAAATTTAACTAAACATAAAAGTGCTTTAAATTTATTATTTCAACAACAAAAATATTTCAATGAATAATTTTGAAAGAATAACTATTTATTTGATATTGTTTATCTGTTACATTACTGGCGAAACATTATGAGGCGCAATTTTTTTTGTTTCACCGAAAATGATCGACGAAATTTTACACAATTACTGAAACTACAAAATCTGTGAAATGAATTTGATTTCTGATCAGCTGTGTATCATGGAACGAAAGGACCACAAATCAAACATTAGTAATTGAAAAAAAAACTTTAAAAACTAATAAATTTAACTATCAAGTTAAATTAACAAAAAACTTTATTTTTCGTTAGTTTCCAGCTCCACTTATTGAAATATGTGTAATATTTTCAAAAATATAAATATTTAAAATCCAGGCTTTCAAATGTGCTAACCACACATTTTGAAGATAAAAGAAAAAAACATTTAAAGTAATTTTTTTTGCACCTTTGACAGATGCATTGTTTCATTTGCCAATAACAATTTTTTTTTTAGAGCGAACTAACGAGATCATTAAAAATAATGAAGATGCACCCCATTTCTAAAAACTCTTTTTTTTATTTTTGGCAAATAGAGCATTCATTATTGCAGTATTCATATATCATTAGTTTCTGAATGAATATCTTACGCAATTATTTAGTCCGATTTGTGATTCTATTATGTTGAAAAATCGATTCTGAAAGCTGTTCTGTAATAATTATGAGGCTAATTTAAAGTACTCGCGAAACATATTACTTTATGAGGAAAAAAATTTGTTTTTATACTTTTGTTCAATAATTTTGACATTAGTTAGTTTTTCTTATGAAAGAGTTCTTAGTGTAATGCAGGGGAAAAATATATTTAAAAACACAATATGTTGCATGAACTCTAAAATATAAAAAATTATTTTTGAAAGCAGTATTGAGGAACTGAGACCTGCTTTTTAATTATTTATTTAATCAGGAAATAAAAAAATATTTTTGAAGCATAAATGCGAATGTTCGTGATCTTTCTTGGCAAAAATGATGTTGAACTTAACCCTTGGTAAATTCTTCTTAATCTCCAAATTTGTAATTTTTTTGAGCCGCTTTGAGAATAATCAAATGCACCCACTGCACAGTGCAACGAATAAAAAAAGTACAAAATATTATAAATTAAACAATTAAAAGTATTACAAAAAATGGACCTATTCTTGTTCAACTTAAAACATATATAGTTAAAAAATAATACTTAATACTAAAAATTATATACTAAATACTGTTACGAAATAATTAAATATTCATTAAAAGCCTTTAAGGACAAGATACTTCAGAACGATTGCATTTTACTCATAAATTTTGTCTTGATAACGTATTTAATTTTTGGTTAGTTTAAGATCTGGTGATTTTGAGTTTGTGAGTTTTAAGTGCATTTCATCCTATACTTATTTCTACAAATTTTTTTTTTAAACAATTCCTCTTGAAATTGAAAGGCTAGAGGAAATATAATGATAGGCCACATTTTGGAGAAAAACACCATGATTTCTATGCAAAGAATAGTATCTTTCTATGTATTGTACTGATATTTTCAGAAAGTTTAGGAAAGTCTCAAAATACCTATCTGGAAACAATTAAAAAATGTCACATTTGAAGTAAAAAATTTATGTTTAGAAAAAAAAAAACATTCCTTATCACCATTTTCACCAAACCTTTTTAAGTAATGAGGCATCAAATAAAAGAAATATGCAATGGTTAATATGAAGTGTGAGTTTTAAATAACATGGTTTAAACCTCACTTTTCATATTATTCATTGCATATTTCTTCCATTAAAACTTAATTTTTCAGCAGACACAGATAACAAAAAAAAGAAAAAAATCGATTTATGAAATAGTAATATAAAAACTTACAGTATCATTTGGAATGATCACTTAAATGTATAAGCTGCAGAAAAAATGAAAAAAAAAAGGCAACATTTTCAAAACAGCTTCTTTAAATCAATTCATCGCAAACTAATTTTATATTTACGGTTTTTCTGTCATTTTCGATAAAATTATACACCTTTTCCATTTGAATGTCTCTTATTTTCTCAGCTTTATAAATTCATTTCTCAGATCAATGTTCCGAAAGTGAAAGTGACATTTTCATTATCTTGTCATTTATTGCATTATCTGGTATGGGTTTCTTTTAAAAATATTTATAATGAATGTTTACTACTTTAGAAAAGAACGATAACTTAAATTCAAATGCATGTCAATATTTACTTTTTAAAAAAAGTAAAAGATATAAATATATTTATCGGTTTTAAGTGGTTTTTCAGAAGGAAAAAAAATATTTCACGAAATATTTTATCGTGAAATTCGAAACTACTAAAAGTTCTTCTAATTCGTAGGATAAACTGTCTATCGGCAAAGTAAATATTGATTTGATGATATTTTAAAAATAAAGATAAATTTGCATTTTTTTTTTCAAAATTGGTTTCACAAAAACTAAAGTATTTTCCCTTTTTTAATGAGCTTTATGCAGTTTCCTCTTTGACTTAAATGGGTTGACTTTCTGCTACATGTTTGTTTGGAGTTAATTGCCTCCTAAAATAAAGGTAATAGTCGGGGAATTTTTGTTTTAATAAGGTGAGGTATTAAGTTAT
The DNA here is from genome assembly GCF_982258835.1 of Parasteatoda tepidariorum. Lineage (NCBI taxonomy): Eukaryota > Metazoa > Arthropoda > Arachnida > Araneae > Theridiidae > Parasteatoda > Parasteatoda tepidariorum. Next base: position 81,615,048 of record NC_141760.1, read on the forward strand.
GAAACAGCTGTTATTTCAGTGATAACAGATAAGTGTTGATCCATAAATATTGTTCCAGATAGCATATTATCTGTATTGAATATCTCAAGACTATCTTGGCACTAATTTATGGTTATTATTATCTATGTGGTAAGATAGAACTAAAAAGAATTTTATCCATTAGGTTATTTATGTTATAGTATCCGAGAATAGTGCAATTTGAGTTGAGTTTAAAGTGATGAGATTGATTTTCGAAATAAATAAAGCATTGTCATTTTTAATTTTTCGGTTTGACATGTATAATTTCAATATATCCTCATTTTAAACAGTCGCATTAGTACCTATTTTCAATTTGCGATTACAGTGCCATCTATCAGCCAAAGTATGAAAACCATAAGCTAATTTGGGTTGCTTTCTGTCTGGATAATCCAAATCTGCAATAAAAAATAGGATTTCTACCTTAAAATTTTTAAGTTGTCCCTGTCACACCGGGGAGATTCAGGAGGACTTTGGTATTATTGAAAATATATAAAACACCTGTTATTTTTATTTCATATATAATTTTTTTTTAGATTTTTGATTCATTGAGTATTTATCGAGACCTGCGTGTATGTTTATACATGTATGTTAAAAACGGGTAATTTAAATTTTTCCACATTTAATTTCTATCATGGGAATATTTCTCTATACTTGGCTAATGTTTCTCGGTAAAAAATTGCATATAGATTCCTAAAGTGAAAAATATATTTCCGCCGCTTTCTTTTTTTCTTTAGGAATAACATGATCCAGCGACTCTTTACAACAATAAGGAATTCTTTACAACAATTAGGCTTAACATACCAACAATTTGTTTTGAAAATTTTTAATAATGCCAAATGTTTTAAAGGAATTATTATTTCGGAAAAAAAATGAAAAAATAACTTGTTTCACTATCAATTTTAGCAATATTTTTCTTGCACAATTTTTTAATAGTATTTTTAATTAATTATTATTATATTTTGTTTTTATGCTTTTTCTATAATATTATATAATACTATCTACCATCAGTAAAGTAATTTTTTAACTCAGAAACGGAATTTCTTAAATTTGTCTACGTTACTAAAGAAATAATTATTTTAGTTTCATTGAACAACTAAATAAATACTTTTTACTCGTTTGTTTAGAATATCTTTCTCGAAGTCTTGTTGTTCGATTGACGGTGAAAAGCATCGTTACTAAGATAATTTTATTTGAAGTTATACGCATTTGAATAAACATTAATCAAACAAAACACATACAACCTTTTACTTTAAGCACATTTCCTGCAGTCCAGAATTTCGATTTACACCATAACTAAACAACTTTTTGTGTCAGATTGCTGAAACTTTATATAGTACACCTTTTTTTATGATATTGAAACGTGGACTAAAATCTTTTTCATAAGTAACTTTTTAGTCTGAGTAATTTTTGTTTAGCATGAATTTTATGTTTTTCTTAATATTGATATAATGCTAACATCAATTTAAAAGCTTAGCCTAAATTTATTTTTAAAGCACGCTAATTACAAACATAAGGATGAAATAAATCTCTCAATAACTTTATTTCAAAACGTTTCTGAACGTAAAAATTGTTATAAAAGATGTATTGTATTTTTTAATGTATTTTTCCTCAAAATTTTGAGGTAAAAAAAGATAAATATTTTATCAAAGTATCTTCTTTTTTTTTTTAAGTTAACAGTGGTGTTCGGATACTTAATTATTATTTTTTCGCGTGTTTCCTCTTCTGATTTTTGAAGTAACAGCTTTAAAATAAATGTTATAAAAATGATAATTTTTGCATTGGATAAATTATGTTACAGTAATTTAGTGTTTAATTAATTCTTTAAACGTTAGATAGTATTTTCGCCACAATGTCCTTAAAAAATGGAGAAACTCTAGAAATCATGTTTTTTTTTCGAACATGTTGGAATGATTAGAAGTCTTCTGCTCATGTTCTATATTCCTCCTTTTTGCAATTTTATCAAGTTTTTCTGAAAAAAACTTTCTTTTGAATTGATCATTTTTTTGACCTCAATTCACGCAAAAATAAGAATTGCTGTCAAATCAATAATTTTCTTTTTCTTACATTTCAAAATGTTCTTTAATTTCATTTTCCCCATAAAAGCACGGATTTTTAGCTGTTTCTATTTTTTTGTCAATATGATCCTAAATCTGCATTTCCTTAGAAACAACAATAAATTAAATAATTTTTACATAAAAATGACATGAAGCAATTTTGAATTATCATAGCTTTTATCTGATCGTTAAGACACAGTTCCCAGCAGATCACCGAAGTCAAGCATCACTGGCTGCGGTCAGTGTGCAGGTGGGTGACTACTTGGATTAGTTTGGGTACGGACCGAGGGTTTGCGGTATTGGTCCTCGTTAAATTGTTGTACCGTAAAGTGCTCGACTTCTCGCGCAGGTCCTCGGGCTACCGAAGCGGAGGTCCCATCCCCTCTGCAGAGGATCAAAATTGTGATAGCATGTCTTCGGATCATCCTCAGGGATGTATCCCAAACCGTCGCCAATAGCCCATTGTGAAGCTCTAGTGCGACGTAAATTAACTACAACAACAAAAGCATAGCTTTTCTATCTCCATTAATTACATTTAATCAAAGCTCTTAATTTTGAATGACATAACTATAAAATTTGCATTATTTAAATTTTTGATTACACGTGGTTTCTATGTTGCAACACATTTCCGACTACCTAGCTCTGCAAGTTCAAGACCAACATTACGGTTCTGACATTTTAGTCCTTTAGACTATTTTCATCCGGTTCAAATTCCGTATCCAGGCCCGAAATATTTCACCGCTCCATATTTTCTGATATACCAATTGGAACACATTTAGAGTGTGAATCTGCCACAAAAGTTTTAATCTGACCAAATTAGAATTTTTGACCATCACTTCTTAATTAATGAATGAAACTTAAGTTTCTCTTCTATTTAGAACAAGAGTATACTTTAACTACTTATATTTTACACAGTTCGAATAACATGCATCCTTATAAAAACATGCATTTTAAAAAACATAAACCAAAACTCATCTTACTGAAAAAGGGTAACATATTTATGTAGAATAATATACACGCATTCTATTGAAGTATTAAATAAGCCTTCGCAAATTTTTAGGGGACTTTTATTAAATTAATCTTCTTAAACACATATAAACTAGTTTCTTCAATTTTCACCCTAGTTTGTTGAAATGGTAAAAACATTTATATTATAGAACTTCTGCTGCAAAAAAAAAATTAATAAATAATAATTAATTGATAACTGATTGATATTCATTTGTTTTAGAGCTTTTTCTTATTTAGAATGGCAATTTGCTAAAACTAATTTTTTTTTTTTTACTTTAACCGTTCGAGGTAGAGTCGACCCCGGTGTCTCTTCTACATATATTATTTTTTTGGTGTTCTAATTACAAGCAAAAATATATTTTGATATACTTTAATTATAAAAAACACTTTAATAGTTATTAAAAAAGTCTGATAGATTATCAGAATTTAATTGGCACTAAAATATTCAATTCCGAAAAAAGCAGTTCAAAATTTATTCTTTTATCATTTATATTCAAAAATTCATCAATAATTGATTTTGCAAAAGAAAACTCGATGACGAATTAATGTTTCTCTTAGATATAAATAACTGCAAATAAGTGCACATTTGAAAAATTATTATTTGAAAGTGAGCTGTTGTTTGGAAAATTTTATCTTTAAAGCACAAAAAGACGCCAATTTTCATGTTGTATTTCGTAACCATAAATTATTAAAATCCCAAATGTATAACATCTTACACTTATTTTGGCCTAAACTATTTGAAAATAATAAAAAAGGTTTAAAAAATATGTTTAATAAATTTGAGTCAAAGGGTTAACTATTAGTAATTCTTAATGATTTAGAATAGGTTTCATTCGATTCAGCTTATAAAATTACATTGGAAATAATAAACTATTTGTCTCGATACCAATAAAGTCTATCCTACTTTTAAATTTAATCTTTTCCCTCAATACTCATAGAGATAGAATACAAAGTTCCCCAATATCTTAATATACGTATCATGATCCTGCGGTTTTTAATGACACTTGGACAAGCCAAACTCTCCAGTCATTGGTTTTTGTGAATTAAATCAGTAAGGTGCGCCTTTCGTTAGGCAAGAGAACACCGCAAGGGTGAAAGTATGTCGTAGCTCAGAAATCCCACGAATAGATGTCAGCACCATTCATTCGTGAGACAACTTCCTCAATTATATCTGATATGGATCTGAAGAAAATTTCCTTCTCCTTCAGATCTCTGTACCCAACGTACTTTTCAGCGACTTATCATAGGACTTACGATTCCACAGATTTTAAGAGCAAGAGTATCACATGTACTCAGTGATTCTTAGAGGAATCGAGGATCGAAACCCGGCCCCTTTAAACCGAGTCCAATTCTCTAACCAATGGGCTACCACGGCCTTACGTAACACGCACTAACGAAGATAAAAATTATGTACTTTTGTTGACGCATGACTGTTTAGGCAGAGGGGGTGCGATTGTTCTTGTTTTCCAGTGGCGACATCTATGGCCAAGAATTCGACTTCTGCCACACCATACGCGTCGCACCCGTTTATAGGGCGGACCCATTCATACATCCATTCATTCACAGATCGTAATTTTGACCTGAATCAGAGAACAATCGATCTACAATCCAGTACCCTAAGAGGTATTGATTTGTGAGCATGGAGGACTTGATATGGGAGCATGGAGGACTTTTGCGACTCGACAGATTCAACATGCATCAGTCACTTTACTACACGGGGAGTCTCATCCGGCGGGGTTCGAACCCACGAATTCTCGGACATGGACCTAGCGCCCTACCGACCAGGCTATCCCGGGTCTTTATGTACTTTAATAACAAGGAAAACAATGAATTTACATTTTGATATAATGTCACCTAATTCTAATTTGAGTAAAAGTTACAAAGTTATATTAAGGGTTCTTTCTTCAAGAATTGTTTATTCAACGATAAAATAAATTCAAAAGTAAAATTATTACATTTCTTTATTTAATCTATCCTTTTTTTACTGTAAAGAAAATGCCATTTAGCTGATGATTATAAAATTTTCGATTTCAATTAGAAATAAAATTGATTAAAAATTTGTAAACAAATATTAAGTTAGTTTTCTTCTGTGAATATTTATAATAAAAATTTTTCAGACTAAATATAGCAATAGAACTGAAGATATATTTGAGAATTTGCATATAGTTCAAAAGTAGCAATTTTCGCAAAGTAAACTTAGTAACTGAATAAGTAGATTATAACCAAATGACGCCCCAAAATTCATCTTTAAACCTAATAATCCTGCATAATCGTCACTCCCACGATCCTTGTCCACTAAGGTGACCATCAAATCCTCTCTTTTCTAAAATCACTGGCAAAGGATTTCCCTTGGATCTCCGCCTACTCTTTGATGATCGTTTAGAGTTAGAAAGGGCGGTTACTCCCAATTACCACCCGCTGATCCTGGCAGATATATTATAGTGTGGGGGGTGAATAGAGATGAGTTGAGATGTTGTTCAGCTGAATATATAGCAGTTAATGAGAATACTGGCTAATAATAATAGGATAGGGATAATTTCTTAGATCTACGCAGCTTTCAGGAAATGAGAGAATTCTGCTTAAATGGATGGTTACTAGGATAAAGAAAATAAATTAGTTAATACAGTTAAAACAATTTTTTTGAATAGTTATTAGTTGTATAACTGATATTAGTTTAAAATATTAAAAAAAATTGATATGATTACTGATTTCCCTTTTTTTGTACTAAAGTTTAATTTTGTTTTGTTTCTGAAATATATTATAGGGTTATTATTTTGTAAATACAAACTGTGCATCGTCTTCCTTCTTATTAGTTTTGTTTCACGATTTTTGAATTACCGCGCATTTTACGGTACAATTAATTTGAGTTAAAGTTGTGGTTGTAGATTTATACCTGAGTGGATGTGACAAAATGTGTAATAAATAAATTTAACGTGACCAGATAGTAAGGATAAGTAGGGGAAAGATATCTTATACGCAAAAATTTTTTAATTTATTGCTTTACAGACATCAAAATTATTAAAAGAGTGCTTAAAATTAATTTTTTTTCTCTTTTTTTTCGAAAACTTTCTTCTTTTTTCTCACTTTTTTGAAATTATAATAATCTTTTTTTAAATTGAATGTTTTAAAATATTCTTCGCTACTTATTTAAATTTTATTTTATTCCTATATTTTATTTCTTTTATTTTTATGACATAATCAATATATAAGCAGTTGAAAATATTAATACAATAAGAGGCACACAGTTATTTCACAAATTTTTGAAGGTACGTTTAAAAAAAAAGAAGAAGCATTTTAATTTTAAACTTAATGCATTCTTTTATAAATAACGGTACATAATTTTATGATTTATTCAAAACTATCTGAAAAAAAATTAAAATAATAATAGCCATTTTGAAATAATTCTGTTTATCAGCTCCAGGTTTCGTGGTTTAACAAATTTGATAATATTTTACTTTAATATTATTATACATAACGATTTATACCTTATAAAATTTCTTAGCTATACAATATTTTCTATATTATACAGTGTTTTACATCCATACAATTTTATAACTATGCATATTATTTTGTAACATATTATCTATGATTTTATGCATTATTATTGTATTAAAAAAAGTTAAAAAAAAGAAATACCTATTTTCAGTTAGTGCTTTACATTTTATTGGTCATTAACCATTTAACTTATTTCATACAATATTATTTTTATTAGTTATTTTATAATAATAAAATTTTAGAATGGATTTAACATATAATTTTAGACACATTATTTGTTTTGTTATTAATCAGAAAAAAGGATTTCATCTATTAAATATCATTCTGTTATATACCATGAATCATTTTAAAGATATCACGTGAATCTTATATATAAAAGGGAAATGAATAGCATAACTACAGGTTTAGGCATGAAAGAAGGGAAATCATAATTAATCGACTAAATTCCTAAAGGAATTCTTACACCATGGTACCATAATGCTCCTTTCTAAAATTCAATATCACTGCATACTTTCTCACATACTTGACGAAAATATTTGACGGTGCAGATTTATCCAATACCCTATCAAATTCTTCGACAACAAATTCATGTGAAAAGGTTCGAAATTCTGTGAGTTAGCCAAATATTTTGATTCGTGGTGAGATTAACTAGTTAAAGAAAACTAATATTTTATTTAAATTTATATAAATTACTGAAAGAAAATATATATAATACAATAATATTGGGGAACTTTCTAGAGTTTATTAGTTTTACTTCCAGTTCTTAATGTTCAAATAAACATAAAATAATCTTTATCAGTTATAACTAAATATTAATAATTTTTTAATAAAATTACGACAGGAATAAAGTTGACATGGCTATAAGCAGAAATGCTTCTATATAACGGGTAATTAGGTATTAAAATGAATCTTATGTCAATTAAAAAAATTATTATTAAATTTTATCTCTATAATTTGAATATCTATAACAAAATATTTTTAGCTTCTTCACTCAACAAAAAGTGCGCTGAAAGATGATACGCTAGTTTAGCTTTTACTGATGTTTTTACACGAATCACCCCAAAAAACACAAATTGATGTTTGTAAAATGCGAAATCTGTAAATGGTTTTAGGAAATATACGAAACTTTAAAAATAAATGAATAATAATAAATAATAAACATTAAAATATTACAAAAGAATCGCAATTGCTTCGTTGACTGCGTATTCCGTATAAGATCATATATATTTATATATATGATACGTATATATATTTTCTTTCAGTAATTTATATAAATTTAAATAAAATATTAGTTTTCTTTAACTAGTTAATCTCACCACGAATCAAAATATTTGGCTAACTCACAGAATTTCGAACATTTTCACATGAATTTGTTGTCGAAGAATTTGATAGGGTATTGGATAAAATTAGCCCATTTTTCTGATATAAAAAAAATATTAAAACGACAAAGACTCACAGGAAAAATATTTCGTTCTCAGCCTTTGTCGGATAGTCTATGTCCACTGTAACGTTGTATTAATTTTAGCATCCATATATGTTTTTTTTTACCAAAGTTTAAATTATAAATAAATGGAGATTTTCTTAGTTTAAACATTGTTTATAAAGTAATTAAAGGGCAAGGTGAAATGTAGCAATGGGAAGCATTTTTTTCTAAGACAGCATTTTCACACTAAAATAATCCTTTGCATAATTTTCAGAAAGGAAATTTCCACTAATTCACTCCTAATTATCTTAAGGCTTGTATGGAAATTGTATACATGAAAATTTAAAAACATATTCGAAACATGCTGTTTTGAACAGTTTGAAATAGCGTTTATCATTGTATCGTCCCAAATTTTCTATCACCTCTTTTATATTAGGTTTATGTCTAACCCGTAGAATCATGCAAGCTCGGTGTTTGCTAAATGGTTATCAAGAGCCTGAACAGATCAATTGCAAAGTATTTTCTGCCGAAATTGAATCATAAGTTGTACGAGATATGCCGGAAAAATAAATACCGTTCTGTTAAAACTCGTATAAAAAAAAAATTCTTGTCTCTCTCTAAATTTAGTTTTACATGAAAGAAAATTCCGTATATTATTTTTCTGTATAGCTACAACCATAGTTCCGACTTTTGACAGAGCTAGAAACCAACTTGTTTATACCTTTTTTTTAAAAAAAACATGCCGTTAGTGGAGGCAGCCACTGCTGCACACCGTCTTAACGTCATTATCTCATGCAAATTGCATTGCGACAATCTCATGCAAAACAATTTATGAAAATTGTTGAAACTCGTCGAAAAACATTTTTCTTGTTTTTCGTGTTTTAAACTTTTGTTTTCACAAATTTTCTAATTTCTATTGAAACCAAAGCGTCATTGACAAAAGAAAACTGCCCATTCTGTGCTTCGTCATGAATATTGGTGGGCTATATACAAATGCAAATTCTATTTATAATAGTAATAATTAGGAAAATATTATAAATAAAATAAACATAAATAATAAAGTGACACTGTGAAAAGTTTTTAAAAAAGCATTCTGATGAAAATAGGCTTAAAAACTGGTTTGGTACTCTTATTGGCATATGTTATTTCCATAAATATTTGTTGCAAGCCTTCTTCGTAAATTCTCTCTCTCGTAGTCTAATCCACATTTTTACATTTTTATTTATTAAAGATAAAGTAAAAATACTTGTATATTTAAGAACTACAGCACATTTATTTCGAGTCTCATAACTCACTCATAACTATTCTAGAATTACCTTTATAAATTTAAATATTTCAATTATTTTTTTATAAATAATATTACGCGACAGAAGATAAATACAAGAAAATTTTTTTTAGTAAGATTGTTTTATACATTTAGTGAAGAAGTGTAGTTTTCAAATAATAGAGTTTTAGTTCTTTTCTTACATTTTATCAATTTTATCACAAGCTATTTCTTGCCCATTTAATTTCAGTACTTTTCAGGATCAAAAACCACTGACTTATACTGCTACGTTTTTATTATTTTTATAATGGGTAGTTGAACCACGGATGGTAATTGTAGCTTAGGTTCTCTATCTCTCTTCTTATGGATTATCTCCTTATTTACTTTGAAAACCTATTAGAAATTCAACTTCCCATGAATAAAATTGAACGTAAATAGGGTATATAAATAAGATTTATTCTTAATGATTATTAAATAATAGTTTTTCGCTACTTATTCAATACAATTTTATTTAATTTTAAAAAGTTGCCAAATTAAGCGATAAAGAACGTTATTTTGACAAACCATTAGAAAATAATGTAGACAGGTTGTCGTAGCCTTGGTAAAGCAAAAAAGTTGTCTTTGCCACGAGTATAGCAGAGCAGTGGTTCCTAAATAATGTTCGCGGAACCCTAGGGTTCCGTTGAATGGTCACAGAAGTTCCGAGAGTTAGAAATTGTTTTTAGCAAGTAAGAATTTTCGAAACTGTAATTAAATTGTTATTCAATGTACAATATATTGGTTATTTTATTTTTTCGTTGTTTATATGAAATTATTTAAGTGAAATGCTTGTGAAGAAAGAAATTTCAAAACAATGTTTTTTTTAATAACAATAAAATGAATGAAGTATGAAAATGATATATGCATTTAATGAAACACTTTAGTAGTATTTCGTATCAAATAAAAATTTACCTAATTTAGCAATAAAGATATACTAGTGCTGCATGGGCTCATGGGCTGCAATAGCGGCACAACTAAAAAAAAATCATGTGTTGAGATAAGTGGGCTTAAAGTTTTCATTGCTAAGGAAAATGCATAATAAATGCTTTAGTTAGCTTAAACGAAGATTACCTTCAAGTTGAATTATGAGTTGTGTTAGTATTGCTGCTGAAACGAATGTGTATTTTCATATTTAAACATGTTCATAGTCCAAAATGCGTGTTTTTTGAGTTGTGCCACTATTGCAACCCATGAGTGATATGTTCCTCTGATAACCATTTTTAATGTTTATTTTCTTCCTTTTTCGCTTTTCTTCCTTTTTCATTTTTCTTCCCTTTTCGTTTTTCTTCCTTTTTCGTTCGTTTCCCTTTTCTTTTCAACGGAAACCATACTTCAACTCATCCATTTTCTGTTTATGTTAGAACTAAAATCAAAATAAGAATTAGACTAGATACCACTCCTAGACCTGTGAATTCAACTGTCTGATATAAAACCCAATTTAAGGGTTGGTAGGGCATATATCAATAGTGCTGAAACTGATATTTTCTAAAAAACTACTTTTGGTAAAAATTTTTGGGGATATTTGAGATTATATCAGTTGTATGCTTTGATAGTGCTTTAGTGTTAAGAGGAATACTTTTCGAATCGTGAAAAAATGTTTGCTCAGAAAAGATAAAACTTTAAAAAAATTCCAGTTCATATTTTTTTAAAAAAATTTCTACGAAAAATATGTGTTAATAGTTAACATTGTAAACATGTATATGTAAATACTCTATGGGGAAAAAAATAAAGCAATATCTTGTTTAAAAATTAATGAAATTTAGATCATTACTAATTTTCAAAGTAATTAAAAGTTTTCCGTTAATTTATAATGCTCACAAATACTGAAGATATTTATTTATTAGTTCTCGGGGTTCGAAGGTTTAGGCTTTCACACAAAAAATTGGCAACCGCTGTAGTGGACATCTTCTCCGCATTTCTGCAACAAAATAACAGAAGAGAACGGTTAAAATCAAATTCATTTCAAAAATAATTAGTTCTTATTTTAAAAAAAATTACGACAAAATATTTTCTTTTTGTGTAATGGATTGAAAAGGCATTTATTTGAAATTCAATTTAATCGTTCAGGAAACCAACTTGCTACTGCCAATATAAAACATCATTCGACTTTCCATCTTTTTCTTGAGAAAACGACTGAAAAAAAAAAGTGGGCCAAGCTAGAATAAGAAGTGAAGAATTGTGTAAATCCCTTTATCCCAAGAAGTTGGTTGGACAGTTCGAAATCTAATTTTCATTTCATTGAAAGGCCATTCTTCTCTCAAGTACATCTCCACACATTTGATTCAATTCTGAGGGGAATAGAACGTCCACAATTGATCGAACAAAAAGAAAAGAATGGTTGTTCTCCGCGCAAAGATCACTTGCTGCCCAATAGAATAGGGTTTTTTCTTTCCATACATAAAATGGGTTTTTTGCAGAGCTTTTTAATGCAGATATGGAGTCTGAATTTTAAATATGCATTATTCTATTTTTTAGTGAAGAAACTTCTTACAATTTAACTTGTCAGTGCTCTTTTTTAAAATCTTTTAATTTAAGTTTTGAAAAGTACTTACGATTTAAAGTCTTTAAAATATCTCTTGCAGTTTAAAATAATTTTTTTTCACTAAAGATGGGTAAAGTAACAAAAGCAAAATTTTACAGAAGGAAAATAAAAGCTTGTGAGTGTTTACCACCTCTACTTTTTGGAGGAACTCCAAAACTAAATGACAAAAACCACTTATTTAACTCATTTACAAAGCTATAAGCCTCTAGTCAAAGATCTGTTTCAATTCAAAACATTTTTTTCTCAAATAAATGAATAAATAAAATTAGTTCTTAACCCCTATTTAATGCAAACTCCTAAATTAATTTTATATTTTATTTTATAACCGCCGTTGAACAGCCGACCCAATTTTTGGGTTTACGACTACTAATGTTCAACTCCGTAGCCTTGTAATTTTGTACCCAATCCAGAAGACAAGGGAACTCTTGGATCAAGTATTGGGAGAAATTCGCCCTCGTGTAGGGCTTTTTGATGGAACTAAATCGCATTTGTGTGACATGGAGAGGAAGGTTACGAAAACCTCCCACGATTAGCCTGACGGCAAGGGGACTTAACCCATGATTCGTCTACCACTGAGGATATTTCATGTCAGCACTGTGGTCGGTGCAAGCCGGATGCGGAATTCGTATCGACCAGCCATCGCCGGGATCGAACCCGGTTCACCTCATGGGAAGGCGAACGCTCTATCCCCTGAGCCATTGCGGCTCTCCTCAATTAGTTATTATATTTAAAACTAGGAGGCTCCGTCCCCTGTTCCTATGTGGTTCACGCCGCGAACCATGGCTCGCTGCGCTCGCACAATGTTCTAGCACAAAGACATAATATATTATCATCAAAGACATAGTATTTTATCATCAAAGACATAATATTGTACTTATGTAGAAGAATTCTATCTTATTGGCTTTTAAAAAAGTATATTAGCTATTTAGATTGTACATGGTGAAAAAATCAAAACATTAGCTAAATGAGAAACATATTAGCAAAATAAATTATCAAATATTGCAGTTACTCACTTAAATTCAACTAAATGTGTATAATAAATTAGTAAATGCTAGAAATTCTGAAAGTTTTAGAAAAAAATTTTATTATTTAAAAATATAAACTTTAAACCCTAACTTTTCCTAGTGAGATAATAACCCTCAAAAAATCTTTCATTTTCAAGAACACAAAAATTTGTTTTATCGCCAAATGAAATATTTTTTGGTGATCAGCATTATTAAAATCAATTTCTATATTAATTAACATTTGTGATAAAGTACATAACATTTTGGAACAAAATAAGGATGTTTTACATACAATAAATTAAAATGCATGGCTGTTAGCATTACCCAAGAGGTGGAGGTCGCCATGCTGCATTTCTAATCGGGGAGTTTTGATTTTGGCAGTTCCCCTTGCCTACTGCCAATAGAAGTTTCAATTAAATTTTTTCCAAAAAACATTTTTTTCTGCAAAGCTCTACGAAATTAACAATAAGCATTTAGAATTTCTTTGAAAACACAATTATAGATTTGGCATCTTGGAGCAATTACTGAAAGGCTGTCAAATGACTTAACTCTTGACAGGCCAACATAAAGTTGTCTATGACTAAAAACTTGTTTAGTCAATACTAAACTGATTTTCTCAAAAGTCTGACATTGTGACTTATTTATAGTCATGGAGAAGGTCAGCCTAATTAATTCCTAATTGAGTTTAAATTAAATATTATCATGTTTTTAGGGCATGAATCTGAATTGAACAACCTGATAATGCTCACTCTGGTTATTGTTTCCGTTTTTAAAGGCGCTATATGTTGAGCCACGTCATGTGACATTTTCAGCAGCATTCATTGGTCGATTTTCTAACGTTGCCATTCGGGGAGTTGTAATGAGGCTTTTTTTTGGTGCCGTGTAAGAGAAATATATATATAGATGGCCCATTAAACTATTTAGAATTAAATTCCAATTATTAGTTTAGAAGTTATATACTTTTTCTTTCTTTTCGCCGATTGTAATTATCAAAATTAACCTTTCTGTTTTAAGTACGGTTTCTTTTTTAGTACTTTATGAACGATGGTAACTGCAGATTGTAAATGCTGATATATCACATAATATTTTAAAGGGAACTTTACTTTTTATGAAATATAAAAAGAAAAAAAAATGATATCACAAAAATTCATGTTTCAAAAGCGTGTTTAGTTGTACTGTGCGAGTGCAAAAAAAAAAAAAAAAAATGATTAAAACTACATTTAAACATTACATACATACCGTAAACTACATTTTTCCAACTATAATTTTAATAAAATTACATTAGTTTAAACTTAATTACTTTACACTCGTATTTTTTAAATCTTTTATTTTCACATAAAAATAACCACTTATAGTTAACGGTGGATAGTTTTAATATTTATAATATTGATGGAAGAAAGAAATTATGGTTTACTGTATCAAGGGAAATTGCAAAGAAATTATTAAAATAAAATTTCAAGGAGCTCTTTGCATGTCAGAAAAGTAAAATATTTAAATATGAAATATCGGGAAAATATGAAATATGAGTAATAAAACAGCCCATAGAAAAATAGTTCAAACGTAAAATATTTAAAGCAATAATTTAATCATGAATATTATTTACTCATTATTTTATTTACTTTTATTTTATTTTTAGAGAAATTACGTTACTTTAAGTTTAATAATTATTTCACTTTAGTCTATTTTAAAATATTTTGTATTCAACTAACTATATAATTAACAGCGAGATGTTTTTCATATTTATAATAGTTATGAAGGAAATGAATTACGATTTAGTGTAACAAGTAAAATTGTTGAAAAAACTATTAAAAGCGTCATTCACTATTAAAAATAATAAAATTTCAAGGAGCATTTTGCATGCCTGGAAAATAAAATATTCAAATAAAAATTATTGGCAATAAAACTTTCCATTATTCAACTTATAAGAAAGATAGTTCGAGCGTGAAATATTAAAAGCAATAATTTAATCACGAAAAAATAAGGAATAAAACCGAAAACTGAGTGAACGGGAAAAATTTTTACAATATAATATAATAAACGATGAAGAATGTTTTAGTATTTGTTTAAAAAGTCTTGATGCGTGAGAAGAATTCCAATCTGAAATTTTTCAAACCGTTCCGACCGTTAAAACTGGTTGTTAAGTTACGGTTCGCAAAACATTTCTTCTCATTGCTCACCATTTTATATTTAGTTTATTTAAAACTAGAATAAAAATGAAGAAACATCAAAGTTTTTTTTCTTCATAAAAAAATTATTTTTATTTTTCGGAGAATTTTATATATTCTTTATCGGTTAATATTGAAAATAAATTTGTTTAGATGAAACCAATGTAAGAAAGGGAAATATGATGGTAATTACTCGAAAGTTGAATATTGTTTCTTGTTACTATTTATTTTAAATATGTATCACTTCAAATTAATTAGTTATTACAATATATCGTTGGCATCAAGCTAGAAACACCAGTTTACCTATTACCTAAGTGGCGAATTCGTGCTGGCAACATGTTTTCGAAGATATATGTTCTTTTAATTACCTTAATCTTTTTTTTTATAAACATATTTATTAAAACTTAATAGAGATTTATGTATTTGAATATAGTTAATTAGTTTTCACCAGTTTAACTGTAGTTAAAAAAATTAAATAAAAAATTAAATATTAATTACACAAATTCTTAAATTGGATTAAAATTACTTTTCAGTTTTGTATTCATTACTAAATGTATAGTAATAAGAACTATAATTTTGAAAACCAGATTTTCCGGTAAACCATTGCCATCCGAACAGAAAAATTTCGAAATGAACAGTTTAAATACTGTTTATATATATTTTTTACCAGAATTATAGTTTTTCGGATAATTTTTTTTACCCGAAATCATTACTATGCAATATAGTAATTTTACGATATTTTTTTAAGTACTATTAATAAAAAAAAACGTATGTAGATATTTTAAATAATTGTTTACCATTCTAATTAATAAATGAGCAACCGTAATGTACTACACAGCAGTTCGTGAAATTTATTTATTTTGTTTAACTTTTAAATTAAAATAATATAGCATTAAAATTTTAGTACCGAAGGTTTTAAAGTTGTAAAAATTTTTTTCTCCCTGTTTATAACTTGATGATTATTCTTTTCTATAGTATTGAAAAAAAAAATTAAAGTGCGCCATGAAAAATGGACCACCCTGAATAAGTTTTTACAATCGGATCTTCACGTTCTAGGACTCTATTTTAAAGCTAAACATTTTTTTCAACGGATTCACATTTCTGACTCACTAAATCCGTAATCTGAGAAATATGGCCCCCATAGTTTTGTCAGGAAAGCGATCCAAAGTTTGGATCCCTTAATGTTAATTTTACTTTTTGCGCACTTCATCATATCTCGAAAATACTTGAAACAAATTGAAAATTTTTTACACACAACTATAAAATTCGTTTGCACAAAATAATTACGTCCAAATAATAAATTTTGGTAAATATTTATCATTTTTTATTATGTTATTTAATGATAGTAGAAAAATTTTGAATTGCAAAGCATATAATTTTTTACATTATTATAAAATCGTATATAAATCGTATAAAAAAAGTCTACTTAAAATTCGATTTCTCAGGAACCACTCAACCGATTTCACTCAAATTTTACAATTTGCCACGTAAAATTAAATAATTTAAAATGATGTTAAAAATTGCATATTCTAAAATTCAAAGTGCTTTCGACTATTATTAAATAAAATAATAAAAGAGAATAAATATTTACTAAAATTTATGCTTTGCGCTGAAGTAAATGAAAAGAAACGAATTTTATTGTTGTGCACAATTTCTTTTTAATTCACTTACAACGTGGTTAAAATATGACGAAATACGCTAAAAGTTAAATTAACATTAAGGGGTCCAAACTTTGGATCATTCTCCTGGCCAAGCTATAAGGACCATATTTTCCAAATTGCGACTACCCCCTATATTTTGGGGTTCAGAAATGCAAATCCGTTACAAAAAAGGCATGTTTATTCAGAGAAAGTACGTTTTTGTGTTAAATTTCGCAACTAAAAATATCATCTGCCCTATGAACAGAATCAGCATTAAGATTGAGTCCTAGAACATGAAGATCCGATCATTAAATGAAAAGTTATTCAGGTAGACCGTATTTTTATTTTTTGGCCCACTGTACATAGACACAATGAATAAAAGACAACTCCACTTATTAATAAATTAAATAAGACCGTAAGTTGATATTAAATATATTATTGCTTACTATTTTTTATAATTTAGGATTAAAATAATACAACCTTAAAGAATTAAAATTTAATATCTTAAGGCTTTAATAATGTTTTATTTATATTTACAAAAAGGAACTTCGTTGAAAAATATGAAAAACAAATAGTTTAAGCATTAGTTTTGTCATTTAAATCTCTATATTTAAAACTCATTTGGAAAAATTAATTAAAATACAGATATACTGTCTCACTGGAAACAAAGTTTCCCCAACTAACTGAAAATTCATTTGGAATTTACATTTTTCGAAACAATTTTGCTGTCATACGTTACTGAATTTGACAGGCTTATCTATTTCATTACAGTTTTAAAACTCATCCGTTCCTTTTCACATTTTTATTTTATGTTAATATCCATTGCTGCTTAAAATAGTTTTATCTTACATCAAAATTAGTCAAATAGGAAAATTGTTTTTGTATTCATTTTTGTGATCAATAGAGGGCAGTGTGTTGAATCGAATGATTAATTTGCCTCCATAATTTCAATGTATTCGGAATTAGGGATCATTAGTGTCTAAAGCGTATCAAAAGAATTAAAGTATTATTAATTAGATAGGGATTCGTATGGAGAATTTAGGAGTTAAGAGAAATTGTTGATAAATAAGTAAGGTTCAGTGGCAACGATCGAAACACATTCTCAAAACTTTGCTGATATAGTTTTTATGTAGTGTTTTCTTTGAAATTAAAACCTCACCCTGATTTTTATTAATATTAAATAAATAAAATACTTTTATTATGGTTTTCATTTTTTGAACTTTAAATTATATTGCTAAGCATATCTAATAATTTATTTTCAATTAGGTATCTTTTATCAAAAAATTATAACGTAAAAAGGGTGGTAAATCTCTTCCACTAAATTATATCATCACGGTAAATAATCTTATTTACTATGATGTTACTGTTTAAAAGAAATAAAAAAAAAGAAAGAAATTTAAAATTATGATTCAAATTGTATTACACTGATTTGACTAAATACGAAGCGCAAATTGATATACAATTAACAAAAATAATTTTCTTTTCCTTATGTAAGAAATAACTTGATTGGTTTTGTAGTTATTTTGCAAGACATTTGGTGAACTAAAACTTAAAAAAACATTTTCTGTAGACTAAGGATTAAACTATGAAGTTCAATTAATTGGCGTTTAACTATTTATTGGTGCTGAAAATTTTAAGTATTGTTGTTTTGTTATCTGCAAATTTCCATGGATTTCTTTAACAAAGTCTTCTAAAAATAAAAATCTTAAGATTTTTCGAAATAACTTAAAATATCTTAGAATGGATGATGCTTCTAGAAATAAATGCGATACAAAGTTCTCTTTGATTTTTATAAGCTCTTAGATTATACTTCCTTACACGAAATTTTTATATAAATATACGAAGAATAAATATATTTAATATAGGAAGACGCCCGGTGGCTGAGTGGCAGCGCTTCGCGCTCTTCTGCCTCAAGTCCTGGTTTCGATCCTCGGGCCGGGGAAGGTTGGCTCAGCCTTGCATCTCTCTAGTGGGTCGATAAATGAGTAGCAAGCATGCTTTGGATGGGGGATTCCTTGTTCAGCTGACCACCTAACCGGGACATCTGCTCCTGCACCCCAGAGCTGAAGGTCAGGAAAATTGAGATAGATACACCCTTGTGCAAATTAATTGAAACAAACTAAGAGAAAATGCTATTTTATTTAAATTTATAAAAACTCAAAAATTTTTAGTACATAATATGATCTCCACGACACTTTATTAACATTTGGACACGATTCGGTATGGATTCCACTAATTTTTTTCAGTCATTTATAATATTTGTGTCCTTGTACCACACATGTATTAACGCCGTGATTAGCTTCTCCATAGTTGTACAGTTCATATTTAATAGGTGATTCTTGCATATGGCCCAGAGATTATCAATTGGGTTGATATCCGGAGAGTTCCCTGGCCATTCCAGTGTCTCAATTTGATTCTCAGACATGAATTTCTTGACGATTTTGGACGTATGGCAAGGAGCTAAATCCTGTTGAAAAATCCCTGTTCCATCAGGGTATCGTTTTTTCAACTCTGGAACAACTTTTTTACCCAAAATAGTAATGCACTGCTCAGAACGCATCATACCGTCAATAGACTGCAAAGGTCCAACCCCATTGTAACCGAAACAACCCCAAAACATCTTTAAAAACATGAAAAAAGAAGTTTTTTTCAATTAATTTGCACAAGGGTGTATATAGTGTGCTGAGAAATGTGTGCTGGTGAGTGACCACTTGGATCAATCTGCGTAGGGACCGAGGGTTTGCGGTATTGGTCCTCGTTAAACTGTTCTACCGGAAAGTGCTCGACTTCGCGTGCAGGTCGTCGGGCTACCGAAGAAGGGGGG
This sequence comes from Parasteatoda tepidariorum, assembly GCF_982258835.1. Taxonomy (NCBI): domain Eukaryota; kingdom Metazoa; phylum Arthropoda; class Arachnida; order Araneae; family Theridiidae; genus Parasteatoda; species Parasteatoda tepidariorum. Next base: position 81,634,524 of record NC_141760.1, read on the forward strand.
CCATTCCCTCCGCAGAGGATCAAAATTGTGATGGCATGTCTTTGGGTCATCCTCAGGGATGTTTCCCAGACCGTCGCCAATAGCCCATTGCGCAAATCTTGTGCGAAGTAAATGAACTACAACTACATAATTTTCTGGTATTAAATTTCACATTTTTGGATAGATCAACTTACATTTTTCAATGTAAAAATGAAAGAATTAGTTGTAGAAAATTCTCATCACTTTCTGCCATTAATTCTTAATTCCCTTTAAATTGCATGATTAGTCTAAAAATACCAAAAAACTGAGTGAGGGTATAATTTTGCAGAGTAGGGTATTATTTTACAACGATAATTACGTATCAAGGAGCAGTTATTGAAGTAAATTTGCATAAAAGTGACGTAATAATTTAGTCGGACAAAGTTCACATTTATAAACGCTAAGTAAATGATATACATTCCTATTACTTTAAGACAAAGAAATGAGTCCCAAATTTATGAAGTTGTCAAAAGATATCGTCACTATATACAATTCCAGGGACATTGACGTTAATTTAAATTTTCAGTTTTAGAAATACCCAATATTTTATGATACCGCTGTTGGTTGTCTAAATGAGGTACGTAATATTTTCAAATTGAACAAATTTTATGCCTTATTCATTTAAATAGAATGGCATCTAATATAAGACACTCTTTTTTAAAATTAAGATGGGAACACAACCTTTATTATAATGCTAGTCATCATTATAATGTCGATATTAACAAATGTGTCAAAGGTAGAAAAGGTTTGAGATAGTACCAAGATAATACCAAAATATATTGAATACTTTAGCTCTATGCTTGTTTTAACCTTAGACCATGTTTCTTCAAAAACAATTTTATAATTAAATAGAATTTATAAAACATTAAGTATTTTCTTGTAATTTTGATGAAAATAATGTACTTCAACGATAAAGTTGAAACTTTAACAAGAGCCATTTTTATTAAATACCATTCATGTTCGAACAACAGCCCATAGTTTCCATTCTCACTATTATCTTCACACAAAGTGCTTTAGATTATTCTCGGTTGGGTTAAACCATTCACCTTCGGCTACAATAGGTGTGTGGCACATTGCGCACCTCTCGTCTGCGTTACGGGTTGGGGGCAGAGTAGATTCAATGAACAGAATGTTTTGTTACAAACGACTCCGGTTTAAACCCTTGTAATGTCATATATGGCTCCCGTCCGGCCAGCATGAACCACGATTCCACTCAAAATATCCACAGTAGTTAATGGATCACGGATTTGAGCCAATTGCCGTCAGACAATTGACTTTAACACAAATTCCATCTACTAACCATTAAAAAACTGTCATTTTAACGGAAATAGGATTCTTAAAGGCAAGTTTGTCTTGATGCTTGATTCAAGGTTTTCTTTATCGAATCACGTTTTCAATTACAGGATTTTGAAGATAAACGGTTCTAGAAGGATTTTACACTTCTCTCTAAGCAATCTACAACTTCCTTTTTTTTGCCAGTTGCGGTTTTCGACAATAGTGCTTGTTTGGTTTAGCTGGAATAAAGTGAACGATACTACAGCCATCTTGTAAAAAACTATAAAGTATTTTTAGTTTCAATGGAGCTGTTAACAGGACGTAGTGTGTTTAGGCTGTAAAGGCATTAAAAAAAAGTTATGAGTAATTTGAAAATTTCCAGCGTAGATGCTGCTATAGATAATGGGAAATGTAAACAAAAACTTGCTGAGTGCGTTCTGGGAGGGGAAGCATTTAAAAAACGTTATTTTTGTAAATCAAAACTTTTTTAAAATTTATTTTTTCAATTAGAAAAATAAATCGCAATTTTGTCTGTTAGAAGTAATTAAAGTTAATCAACAACTCTTGATCAACGTTTGAAATCGCCCGATTACTCTAATATCAACGCAATTTAAGCTACGCTTTGATAACTATTTAACGACTGTTTCAGTTTTTACCTAGTTTATTTATTTTTTTAACTTATTTTTTAGTTTTTATTAACACTTTTTATCTAAAAAAAAGGAAGTTAAAAAAAGAAAATAGAACACGGATAGTTTGCTAACAGTTTGCTAGCGAAATTCAATCTGAAAATAAAATACGTTTAAATTGCAAATTTCTATTAAAATAGTATTTAAAGCACACGTTTTCATTAATATATATTTTAACCGAAAATAATTTTCTTGATTGCATTAGAAAACTTCGTGGAAATTAGCTCTTAATTATAAACTATGTAATATAATCTTAAAAAATATTTTCAGTGATATTTTTAAGGGAATAGGAAAATTCCTGTTAGATTTAGTGTAAATCTTCTAAAAAATTAATTAAAATCTAATAAAATTCTGCAAAAGATTGGTAGACACTTTGTTTAGAAATTGCTTTTAATATTTCGTAGGGTTTTATTCTCTCTTCATTGCTTTTGGAAACCTGCCAATTTTGCTTCTTTTGTTGTTTTAAGTCTAGTTTATTAGGAAGAGATATAATTTATTAACAAGTACAGTTATATGAAAAGGGTAAAGAGTAGAAGTAATTGAATACTTAGGGTTGGATCTGTATGAACAGTCATCTGCAATATCTATGAGCAATATTTTTGGATTAGAGAAAAATAAGGTGAACAATTAGTTCATAATGAAAATATGTATAAAGCATCTATTGCCTTTCATACACTGTAAAAAAATCCTGATCAAATCTTATGGTGTATCATCTGCAAAATCTACTTTTCCCTAAAATCAATTTTTACCGTAATTTTTCCAGTAATATTAAATTTAAGTGATTCAGCTGTTTTGCGGTTATTATTACTGTAAAAAATATGGCATATCAGATTTTTTGTTCTGTAACATGTTTTTCTAAAAATGAATTTTGCGGTAAAAATGAATTTTACGGTTATTATTACTGTAAAAAATATGGCATATCAGATTTTTTGTTCTGTAATATGTTCTTTTAAAAATGAATTTTACGGTAAAAATGAATTTTACGGTTATTATTACTGTAAAAAATTAGGCATATCAGATTTTTTGTTCTGTGACATGTTCTTCTAAAAATGAATTTTACGGTTATTATTACTGTAAAAAATTAGGCATATCAGATTTTTTGTTCTGTAACATATTCTTCTAAAAATGAATTTTACGGTAAAAAGTACCGGCACTCAGAGTGCCTGTACTTTTTACCTTAATTTGATCCGGAATTTTTTTACAGTGAAGTTTTAGATATGGAATTTTTTTTAATAGTTGCCTAAGGCACATAATTCTCTATTGGATATCCATTCTTGATGACTATACAGTTATCAATTGTTTCTTTACCGCTTCAAACAGAATTTATAGTCACTTCATTGTCAAATAGAATTCATAGCCAATCATAATTCAGATCAATTTTCGAACAACAAAATCTCACCTGAAGCTCTGTGCTTGATGACAATGCACCGTTCCAATCATTTGCAAACCCGATAAGAGCAGAATGTATTACCATCATTGAGGAGTGCACGTGCAACAGTAGAATTTGTTTCATTTCAGCGTCGTTGACAATTAATGTTAGAATAATAAATCTCATTTACGTTGTTCAAGGCAAAACTTGAACATTTGACATTTATAATTAGTTATATTTTACTCGAGAGTCTAATTCATGATTATAATTCCCTGTTTGGGAGTACATAAATTTTGTTGATCTAAACTACATATTTAAGGTATGCACTTTTGGTAAAAATGTTTATTGCTAGAAAATAGTTCTATTTCGACGTATTACTCAGCAATAAGCAAAAAAGGTTAAATCAACAAAAAGTATAATTGAAATATTTGTTATACATAATTTGTAATATTTAAATTAAAGTCTTACTCCCAATTTAAATCAATGATTGGAAATACGCAGGTTTTTTTTGTTGACATAAACTACGTATTTAAAATATTTACCTTAAATCTTAAGAAACGACTATAGTTAGAAAATAGTTCCATTTTGATGTATTATTCTGCACTAAAGTATAATTGAAATATTTGGTATACATAATTTGTAATATTTAAATTAAAGTCTTACTCCCAATTTAAATCAATGATTGGAAATACGCAGGTTTTTTTTTTTTTTTGTTGACATAAACTACGTATTTAAAATATTTACCTTAAATCTAAAGAAATGACTATAATTAGAAAATAGTTCCATTTTGATGTATTATTCTGCACTAAAGTATAATTGAAATATTTGTTCATAATTTGTAATATTTAAATTAAAGTCTTACTACCAATTTAAATCAATGATTGGAAATACGCAGGTTTTTTTGTTGACATAAACTGCGTATTTAAAATATTTACCTTAAATCTTAAGAAATGACTACAATTAGAAAACAGTTCCATTTTGATGTATTATTCTGCACTAAAGTATAATTGAAATATTTGTTATACATAATTTGTAATATTTGAATCAAAGTCTTACTTCCAATTTAAATCAATGATTGGAAATACGCAGGTTTTTTTTGTTGACATAAACTACGTATTTAAAATATTTACCTTAAATCTAAAGAAATGACTATAATTAGAAAATAGTTCCATTTTGATGTATTATTCTGCACTAAAGTATAATTGAAATATTTGTTCATAATTTGTAATATTTAAATTAAAGTCTTACTACCAATTTAAATCAATGATTGGAAATACGCAGGTTTTTTTGTTGACATAAACTGCGTATTTAAAATATTTACCTTAAATCTTAAGAAATGACTACAATTAGAAAACAGTTCCATTTTGATGTATTATTCTGCACTAAAGTATAATTGAAATATTTGTTATACATAATTTGTAATATTTGAATCAAAGTCTTACTTCCAATTTAAATCAATGATTGGAAATACGCAGGTTTTTTTTGTTGACATAAACTACGTATTTAAAATATTTACCTTAAATCTTAAGAAATGACTATAGTTAGAAAACAGTTCCATTTTGAAGTATTACTCTGCACTTTGCAAACAAGAGTTAAAACTTTACTTCTTAGCTTATAATATTTGTTGTAGTTAGTTCTATTTTATTCAAAAGTCTTGCTCATGAAATTCTATGAAGAGAAATACACAACCTTTGTTGACGCAAACTATTTATTTAAGAAGTACGTAGTTCACGTAACTACGTATTATTCTGTCTTAGCTAGAAATTATTATTGTTAGAAAATAGCTACATTTTGGCGTATTTCTTCGACTTTTAATGAGCAGTACTGGTAATTAAAGTTTCTGAGTTTATCGTAAGATTCCAAAGTTATCTTCAGTTTAGTATTTTGTATTGAAAATAAGACTTTAGATATACGGTAATCAAAAGAAGTATGCGTTACCTTACAAAACAATCCAAAAACAGTTGTTTGATTGTGAATACAGGCTTTATTTCCTATGGCTTTAGATTGTCTTGTAATGATTCGTGAATAAAATTTACTCTTAATTTTTTTTAAAATTTAAGTCTTGAAATATTATCCTTCTCTTTAATTAATACTTAAATATTATTAAAACGTGAGTTTTTAATGATGTGGTTTATTTTAAATACTACTCAAAGCTTTGCAATTGTAAGGGTTTCAGTAATAAATAAATTATGCTAAATGAAAATAATTTTTTAGTTAATGAATCCGACGATAACATGAAAAATCTCATGAACAAATTAAATTTTCATAAAAATGAATTTTTAAAACTTTTTTTGTTGCGATATTGTCATGTTTTATTATAATCTTAATGAAATATGATCTTAATAGAGTACCATTTTAAGATAATCATAAAGAAAATAAAGAGATATTTATTTTAATGAGCAAGTAAAGAATTTGAGAGCATACTGAAAGTTATGCTTTTTAAAGTATTAAAAATGTTTCTAAAAGAAATAGGAGACTTTTAGAGATTGATCAAGAATAGATAATCTCCAACAATTATAACAATAATCTATAATCTGAATAATCAGATAATAATAAAAAGAAGAGTTTGTATGCCTATGTCTCTCTCGTTTAACCAAGAAACTTAATACTTGGATTTCAGGTGGAGAGGCACGCCTGCGATCTTTAAGTTCATTAAAATGTTTTAATTAGTTTATTATAGCTATAAAATGTAAAAACTGATTTCTGTTCTTCTAGTCAATCGCGTTCAAACGTAACGCCCTAGAATTTTTTCTGGACATCAAAACCTATCCGTTCAAATGAAACGTCCTAGAATTTTTTTTCTTCTACCTATCAAAACCAATCGCATTCAAATTATACAGCCTAGATTTCTTTTTCTGCACATCGAAACGAATCGCGCTCATACGAAACGCACCTAAATTTTTTTCCCCCTGCTCATCGAAACTAATTGCATTCAAATGAAACGATCTAGAATTTTTATCCTACACATTAAAACCAATTGCGTTCAAACCAAAACCAAACACTCTTGAATTTTTAAAGTTTGTTTTTCTTCAGAAAAAAACCTTCTCGGAATTTTTTGATACAAATATTTTTTTTTCTTTAATTTTTGGCATAATAATCTGCGAAACCCACATTATTGAATAGCTTTTTTCTTCCAGAATATGCACGCTAGCCGAATCGTTATTATTATTTTTTTTTAATTCAATGCTCTTCTTTAACATCATCTATCAAAATACGGCCGTTTTATTGATATTTAAACGTGGTTATTGCTTTAGGGATAATGCATCGCTATAACTAATAATTTTGATTTAATAGAAGTATGATTTTAATATGGAAAAGATTATATTTATTTATTATACTATGCTCAGCCTGTGCCAATCGGCCATGCGCTATCTTGCTGCACAATAAGGGATGCAAAAAACCAGAAGGGAAAGTATTCCCAGCTTCAGAATTTAATTTTATGCATCCTATATCTGTAAGTTATTTAAGGCACGAAATTTTCCATTGAAAAAAAAATCGTAACTTATTTGCAGCGTTATTTTAGTTGAATAATTACGATGCAATGTTTATTTGGATTGTACGAATCATATACTACTATACAAATGAAAAAAAAAATCATTATAAATTTTTGAACTTTAGGTATTGAATATCGGTGCCAAAGTCAGTACGATTCCTTGGGGTATTCATTCATTTTTCCTTCGAGGTTAATATCTTCCTTACCTGTACTATGCATGATTCTTTATCGCCTTAAGAGATCATCGCCAACAAAATCAATTATTTTCATTTCTTGAAATGCCGGATGCTATTTAGCCAAAGTATGAAATAATCGTCCTGATGAGGTTATTATGTAAATGATATGCATGTTACTGTGAATGACCGAAATCGGTGGTTGTTGACTTTCACCGGTGAATGTTGACAATCAAATTAGTCGCTTTGTCCGAAATATTTATTACATCCGATTTGATATTAATTTATTCGTGGATATAATTACATTTATTCGATATTTTAATACTTACTGACGATAGATTAGAACAAACATCAGTGTCTGGAGTACCAGGCAAATGTATACCGGGCAATGGCACTTGACTTTAAAAAGACATCAGTGTAGGATATACCGGGCAAATGTATACTGGGTAGTAGCATTTGACCTAAAAACAACATCAGTGTAGGGTATACCGGGCAAATGTATACCGGGCAGTGGCACTTGACCTTAAAAAAACATCAGTGTAGGGTATACCAGGCAAATGTATACCGGGCAATGGCACTTGACCTTAAAGAAAACATCAGTGTAGGATATACCGGGCAAATGTATACCAGGCAATGACACTAACCAGACCTAGTATAACTAGACCTTTGGTAAATGTCCGAAACATATACTAGGTCTAGTGCCACTTTTGCTATAGCTTAAATATTTAAAAAAAATTAAACAAAGCGTTTGAATCAATTTAAAACTGATTACGAAATTATTGCTTTAAAATTAAAAAAAATAATAATAAAAACTGCGCCAGATAAGAGTAATTGAAGTAGTTGCTTTATACAGCGCATGTGCGGAAAAATTTAAAAAAAAATTATCCAGGTGCATCTAAAAGTGAATGAATATCCCAAGACACCAGAAAAATTTAAATACGGATAAATGCTTGTCCTAAAAAAATATATTAAAAATAAATAACTAAGAGCAAATATTTTCTAATGCTCAAATTCTGGGCAAATTTTTCTTATTGGGAGTGTTTTTCAAACTTATGAGTCTATTTCATTATTCTTTTATCATGTTATAAAAATTATTTTTGATATCTTATTATGACCCATACATAAACGTGTATTAACGAAAGCACTTTATTTTGTTGAACATTACTAGTTAAATTTCCGAGACATGGTAACTCTACCATGAGGGGGGGGGGTTTAAACCAACCATATCCCTCTTTCATACGGAACTAAAGTAAATATTTAACTTAATATGCGCAGCACGAGAAAATGTCAAATGTATCACACTGTTAAAAATGTCGGTATATTAATTGCAAAAATTAAGTCCTTACTTTTAACGAATGATTTCTTGTCTTTGACAAAAACACAACAAAAATGTTAGGAATACATATGCTTGATTTTTTAAAAAAAATGAATAACAAGACAATTTTATCAGAAAAAAAAAAGAAGTAGTGTAGTTTTTCATCTGCTGTGTCACATAGTCAACCACGTGATAAAAATTAACCAATGGACATTTAAGGCGCCAAGGCCAAGACTTCGGAATTACCGCTGATTTTAAAAGAACTTCAATGGACAGCTTCTGTTTTTAAGAATGTTAAATGTGATATCCAAATGAAGGTAGGATATATACTTTGTGCCACGCATAATTTATAAGAAAGGTGCACTAATAAAGGTGCATAAATGGCTCTATATTATCTGTCCTATAAACAAGTCCCTCCTCAGTGTCTAAACTCAAGTGTGATAGTTTTTAGGATATCCCTAATAGAAGGTAAGATTTAAGTTTCCCTCTTAATTTAAACACGAATTATAATTCAAGTTTTGAATAATTTGTTGCTTTTGGATCTATAGAAACTTATTTTGTTTTATAAAACGTGTAGAAAGTAATTGTAAAAATGTGTCAATATAACGTTCGAAATATTACTTTGTTTTTTTCACTATTAAGGAAGTGTTTTATTTTTTTTAAGTAAAAAAAAAATCTATTATTGATATCGTGATGCTCGTTTATTACTACATTTGTATTAAAATAATGGAAGTTTGTTGTTTACTTGTTTGTTATTTGTGGTCACTGGTTTAAATAATATTATTAAATGATGAAAAGATATAAATTCTCCTTTATGTATTCACCGTATAACTAAGTGTATTAAAATTTTACTCGTAATTCGGAATATATTAAATTTTTTACGCTTCGCAAGTTTACTTTAAAATGATTAGTATAACAAGTTATGGTTATGGATATAGTATAGTTATGAATCAAAATTAAATTAAATTAACTGCTATCTGACAAATATATTTCTAATAACAAGTTAAAAGTCAAGAGGGATCCCTTTATACTTTGCCAGTTAGTTCAGACAAACTAGATGTGCTTTAAAATTTAGACTTAAAGAAAACAATAGATATGTCTATTATCAAAGATGCGAGAAATCATCAATTGTTTCACATTGTAGGAATTTTGGGCATAAATTCTATTTCGACAATGCCAAAATTATTTCCATCTCAGACACATCAGCTCATCCTGATGCCCAGGAATCCAGTTTTATTCATATGAATACTGATTCCCTTGTTAACGATATTAGTTCCTCACTACTTCTCCATTTTACCCTGATTTGCCCCTCTCGACCACTGCGGTGTCCTGTTTTTTCTTTTTTTTTCTTCTCTCATGGCTCTTGTAGTTTATCAAGTTTTGTTCTTTACTTTTATTTTCCCATTTTTTGTTGGAGAACTTACGTTTTATATTTCAAATCACTTTTGTTTCTTCTCATTCACGTCTAGCAAGTCTTGAAAATGAACGCCCATTTTTGAGCGCTTGAAACAGGTCGACTACTATTTCCACTTTGTTTTACTGTGATGTCCAATTAACTCGAAAACCGGTTTGCACTTGTTTAAGTTCGTGTATCAATTGCTTAACATTGTGATGCGGTACTTTAAAAATAAATAGAAATAAGAAGTATATAAAAAATATCCTGAATAAAAACCCATTACATGTATGTTTAAATATAAAAGTATTGCATATAAACTCATGCAAAACATGTAATTATTAAAACACTACAGTGCGTCTAATAATTTTATCTAGTTATTACAGTATAATAATATAATACCTGGTATAATAAATATCCTATATTTATGTAATATATCGTCGCATACATCCAATCGTCGAATTTATATTACATATCGCCTAATTTAACCAATTGATACACTAACGTAAACAAGTACAAACCGGTTTCAGTCGCGTAAAAACAATAAAGACGTATAGTATCACCTGATTATTAAGATTCTATATAGAATCATACAGTGTGTCTAATAATTTGGTCAGGGTCTGTAGTTATGTATCATATTGTTAAGCTGGCAGTTAGGAAAAGATACATCTTATTATTTAATTTAAAATATAATGTTATTGTTAGTTATTATTTCATTAATCAAAACAATGTAAATGTAGCATTTTAGGAAATAATAGTTTCAAAATGCATTTGTATAAATTAAATAACAGTGTCTAACATTCTAGTTGTAATTCATATAGTTACAAAATCTTTAAAATATTGCTCTATTAAAATAATCGCTCCCAAAACAAAGAATAAAAATTACTCTTATTTTGGTAACAATTTTGCTTTGGTTAAAAGCTTTAAGATTCATTGAATTTTAGGAAATAATAGTTTAATGTAACATTTTAGGAAATAATAGTTTCGAAATGCATTTGTATAAAATAATAACAGTGTCTGACATTCTAATTGTAATTCATACAGTAACAAAATCTTTAAAATATTGTTCTATTAAAATAATCGTTCCCAAATAAAGAATAAAAATTACTCTTTACTTCGTTATTTCGGTAACAATTTTGCTTTGGTTAAAAGCTTTAAGTTTCATTGAATTTTAGGAAATAATAGTTTAATGTAACATTTTAGGAAATAATAATTTCAAAATGCATTTGTATAAAATAATAACTGTGTCTGACATTCTAATTGTAATTCATACAGTAACAAAATCTTTAAAATATTGTTCTATTAAAATAATTGTTCCCAAAATAAAGAATAAAAATTACTCTTTACTTCGTTATTTTGGTAACAATTTTGCTTTGGTTAAAAGCTTTAAGATTCATTAAATTTTCAATGCCATTTAAACGGAAACTATTCATTAACATTTAACAACAACAAAAAGAAAAAAATACTAATTACCTTTAAAATGACCTATCACGTTTAAATCTACGGCTTTTGAAATTTCCGTTAAATAATTTTGAAAACTGCTATTACAAACCAGCTTGAATAATGCGTTGTCACTTTCAGTACGGAAACTGAGTTTACCTTTGGGGGCTTTAAACTCTATCATTCATTATCTATTCTTTAAACAAATCGCGAGCATAGTAATATTTATTTTGTATTTGACTTTTCATCTTTTTACCAGAAAGTTAAGATACAATCTGCGATTCAGTATAAATTATTTTTTGGTAGAGTAATTTATTCGATTATTTAAATTTCTTCAGACTGCTGAAATCCAAAAGAACAAAGTTAATTTGAATGATTTATTCATATTCATAACTCCATCGAATACATTAAAAGATGAAGCTGCTCTTTAAGATTTATGTTCGTAAAACGGAATTTAATTAAGCTATTCGATATAAAATTGAGATCATCATTAATTAGCATTTAAATGCTTACTGCACTCTTTCTGCTTTAGATCGTATTAAACTAATGTCAAAATCTTTAAAATTAAGAAAATTTAAGTAATTAATGTATTTCTCGAAGTTTATTGGCTTATTGTTTGATCTACTTAGTCGATTTTTCTTAAAAGGATTTATTTTAAAATTTACCCAAATGCTTTTTTGTGTATGGAGATAAAGTATGATATAACTTGTTTTTTCCAGATTCAAAAATTTAAAATAGATTCTGGGAAAAAAAATTTTTTTGATTAATTTTTGTATTTTTACGTCAGGCAGAGGATACTTTTAAAAGGAATTATAGAGAATACGTATTTCCTCTTGTAAGTTGCCAAATTAGTTATTATAAACGCTGTCTATTTGATTGATTTTAAAATATATATTATACTCAAAAGTGCAAATTTGTCAGGTAAAAAGTAATTCTTCATTTGTAAACGACAATTTTGTGATAAAGAATAGTGATAACGATTAATATTTAGTAACTGCATCTTTAATTGGAAAAAAAATTTTTTTTTGTCCCTCAAAATGTATTTTTCTTTTAATACAACTCGTTCTCGATATATTATTATCAATAATGAATGCATTAATTGTTCATTATTTTCGAATTTATTCATGAACAATTCACGAACTCATTGATATAAGCAAATTCAAAAATATAATTAAGTTATCACAGTTTATAATTATTAAACTTTCAATTCGGCAGCAAAATGAACAGTCTTACTCACAGTACAGTGCGCAAAAAAAGGACCACCCCAATTTAATTTTCCACCACTTCCTATCTAAACTATATAGTTCGTTCACCAGGAGTTGGCACTTGACTCCTTGGACGCTGAGTTTATTTCAGCGCGGGCGTAAGAGGAGAAACATCTCCGCGCTTAAAATCGAAACAACCCTTAATGCGTGCTAAACGCAAACAGTTAATTCTATTACATTTTTCGTTACCCTAGCTAATTCAATATATTTTAAATTTAAAAACTGCTGTTTTCCCAGCAAAATGCCTCAAAAAGGACAAACTATTCACTCAAAAGAAAGAAATATCATCAAATTTATGAAATATTTAAGGTTAAAAAAATGCTCATTGACAATTAGTCAAATCAAGTGATTTAGATCAGTGATTCGAATCAATCATGCTATTCGGATCAATGATTCGAATAATACTACCTGAATCACTGATCCAAGTCATGTAATTTGGATCAATAATTCGAATCAAGTGATTTTAGTCAAGTGATTCAAATCTTGTGATTTGGATCACTTTTTGAATCACTGATTAAAGTCAGATTATCCGAATAACTGATTATTCTGAAGTGATTTACATCACTGATTCGAATTATTAGATTCAGATCAGTGATTCAAAGCCATTTGGATCAATAAATTTGGATCAAATCACGAATTTCGATCAGTTATTAGAATCAAGTGATTCAAATTTCATTTTGAATTTAGTAATTTGGATCTTTCAGTATTTCAAATTTTTAGAAACTACAAAAGAAATGTTTCATTTTTTTAAAAATTTATTTTTTATCTGAATTTATCGAATTCTTCAATTGGATAATCTTAATCCTTAATAATGAATGCGTAATCTCAGGTTTCACAATACATTTTTTCGCTGTTTATGATATAGCATTACTGTGAAACAAAATTGATCCAATCACTTAGATGATTCGTTTTTCCTAACTTTACAGTAATTTCGTTATTCAACATTCAGTCGTAATAATTGTCGTAAAACTAGTCGTATGGTGTGCGTTGGTCATTATTTGGGAGCAAGACTGATTTTTTTCCTACTCTATCTCAGATTTATGTTAACCCCGAACTAACGAGATTCCACTATAATGTCTTTTTTTTTTAAACAACTTCATCGATTTTTTTCTAAGAATCCTTTTTACTTTTAAACTTTGATCCTAGCTTTAACTTTGAAAAAAAAAAAAACACAGTTTTCATACTGATGGACAATCCGAATAAATATTTTTATGCATATAAAGAAATGATGTAAAAAAAAAACGATTTGTCAGTATTTAATGATTGTTTTGGAAATAGGTTTTAGAATCTCACGAAAGCAATCAACATCAGGAAAGGGAGAAGGAATCTTGTAATTATGATAAATGTTTAGGAACGAGAAATTTCCACCAGCGTGAATAAAGTAATTTTTAAAATATCACGTTTTTTCTTATTTTTTTAATAGATAATTAATGGTTTTACATTAGAAAATGTACAAATAAATAAAAAACCAATTAGAGTGTCGAAAATCGCCGCTAAAATCATAATTTACAGCAAACAGAAAGACAAAGAATAAAAAAATAACAATTCTCTTTTAAATATGCTATCTTTAAACACCGTGTTCTAGTTAATTTATTCTATTTGCTTATGTAAGTGATTCATGACAATTAAACGAGAATGCGAACTGATGGTTTTTTTTTTTGGGGGGGGGGGCATTCGAGTGCGAAGCTTTGTGAAAGAAAAATTCTTTTGGAGAATTTTTTTTAAATCCAAGCAAAACTTCCATTATTTATTAGCTAACAACTGGAGCTAGTTGATACATTTCCTTACTCTTTCATTCAATTCCTTCCATTAGTTCGCACTCACCCTATATCTTGTTCGAATTTTCAATCGTTAATAAAATACTTTTTATTCATACACTCAAGTTTAAAAACATTTTTTCTTAAAGCTTGTAGTTTATGACACTTGATGTTAATACAATTTTCTTTCAAATATTATTTCACTAATTAAATAGGGATGAGCGAAAAATTGAAATGGAATTTTCTAATTGCAGGGGTCTGTCCAGACATTTTGTGAAAGGTCCGTTTTTCGTGAAATTGTGAAAAAATTACTCACATTCTTTCAACCAGGGTCCGCTTTTATGAATTTGTGCAAATAGGGTCCGTTATTGCAAAAAAAAAAAAAACTTTTTCGAGGAGTTTTTAAATTGTTAAGACATACAAGATTATGCTCAACACTGTAAAATTATAATTAAAAAAATTAAATTTTAAAAAATAAACAATAATTGCAGCTACTAAACTAGCGGTGCAACATACAAATATTTGGTATTTAGCCTATACTGCTGAACGCAGAACATTAATTTCGGACGAATAATGGAAGAATCGTCTGCCGAAGACAAAACTTAATTCGTTTACATCTATCTTTCTTGTTTTCTGCCCTGGAAGGGGTTTATTCGATTAACAAAATAATAATGAAGATAAACAAATTTGTGAAGGGTCCGATTGAAAGAAAAATCATTTTGTGAAGGGTCCGTTTTTAAGTTAAAATATTTAGTGAAGGGTCCGTTTTTACGAAAAGATATTTTGTGAAGGGTCCGTTAACGGACCCAAATTTCTTCTAAACAGACCCCTGAATTGGTTAAGTTGATTCATTGTTTTGAATTTGACTATAAATGATTCAGTTTTTGACATATTTTAAAGATAATATTAGTGATAATTTCTAACTTATAGCTCTATTTGAACAAAAAAATAGTTTATTGCTCACATTTAAATATTTAATTATTTTATATTCCAGGGGTCTGTTTAGAAGAAATTTGGGTCCGTTAACGGACCCTTCACTAAATATCTTTTCATAAAAACGGACCCTTCACAAAATATTTTAACTTAAAAACGGACCCTTCACAAAATGATTTTTCTTTTAATCGGACCCTTCACAAATTTGTTTATCTTCATTATTATTTTGTTAATCGAATAAACCCTTTCCAGGGCAGAAAACAAGAAAGATGGATGTAAACGAATTAAGTTTTGTCTTCGGCAGACGATTCTTCCATTATTCGTCCGAAATTAATATTCTGCGTTCAGCAGTATAGGCTAAATACCAAATATTTTTATGTTGCACCGCTAATTTAGAAGCAGCAATTGTTGCTTATTTTTTAAAATTTAATTTTTTTAATTACAATTTTACAGTGTTAAGCATAATCTTGTATGTCTATAAAATTTAAAAACTCCTTGAAAAAGTTTTTTTTTGCAATAACGGACCCTATTTGCACAAATTCATAAAAGCGGACCGTGGTTGAAAGAATGTGAGTAATTTTTTCACAATTTCACGAAAAACGGACCCTTCACAAAATGTCTGGACAGACCCCTGCGGACCCAAATTTCTTCTAAACAGACCCCTGAGTTCACACACTTATTTTTATATCTTGTTCAAATTTTCAATCGTTAATAAAATACTTTTTATTCGTCCACTCAAGTTCAGACACGTTTTTTAGACTTGTAGTGGATGACACTTGATGTTTATACAGTTTCTTCAAGTATTAGTTCATTAATTAAATTTAATTAATTAATATTTAGGTTTATATGGCAGAAAAAAAATTATTTAATAAAAAGTGAGTAAAATAACATTTTTCTTCGTTGACATAAGTAGCAATTGACTTTTAAAAAATTTTTATATTGCTTGTTTTGTTATCTAACAAAGTACATTCTTTTGGCTAACATTTTAACTCACACAAATTCTTCTACAGAATTGTGGCAATTATGTGGTTTAAAAAAAGTTAAATGCTCTGTAAAAAAATACGTTTCTGAATGTGTGTGGCACCTACAGATTATGTTAATTTCAAAAACATTTCAAATTCTGACAAAAGCGTTTCTTAATATTTTGGAAACCTCTGAAATTGAATTGGCTGCAATGATATTCAGTTTCGTACTTCTGAAAATAAAAGAAATGTTTCTAAATCGTTCAGAAACATGCTATTAAATGAAGCTCTCTTTGATTTTTGGAAGCGATTTAGTCGAATCAGAGTTATAGTTTCTGAAATTTTTTACAGTGTGCAAAGTAAAAATCAGTTTGCCTGCTTTATTGGCAAATGTTAAACCGTAATTTTCAGGAACTAAGATTATCAAAAAGCTAACACTTAATTGAAACCGCTATAAATGCAAACATTAATTAATACGCATTTTCTAACTTCAATTGTTCTGCCGGTTTCTCAAGATGTCTGAATTTAATAATGCAAGCAAAAAAAAAAAAGAATAAAATAAAAATGATTTTTGTTAATTTTATGCAAATTTTTAAAATTGGGTAATTTTTTTTAAAAAAGTTCCAATCAAAGAATTTTTGTTTTCTATTCTTCTTTTTTTCTTTTTTGAGAATTTTAAATTTATAAGTACATGGTGGCTCAAGGTAGCAATTTTGACCGATAGAGTTGACAAAACTTAAATGAAAACCGCTGTTTGGAACAGATGCATAGTTGTTGGATTTCTGTATCAATTAGTAATCATACAGCAATGAACTGTTGCGGTACATTTGGTAGGCGCGAAACATCACGTAATGGTGTCATTCCATGGCTTACGAAATCCCCTGTTTTTAGTGAGTGGGATTTTTAACTGTGAGGACACCTTAAATCAGGGGTCTGTCCAGACATTTTGTGAAAGGCCGGTTTTCGTGAAATTGTGAAAAAATTACTCACATTCTTTCAACCAGAGGGTCCGCTTTTATGAATTTGTGCAAATAGGGTCCGTTATTGCAAAAAAAAATTTTTTCAAGGAGTTTTTAAATTTTATAGACATACAAGATTATGCTCAACACTGTAAAATTGTAATTAAAAAAATTACATTTTAAAAAATAAGCAACAATTGCTCCTTCTAAATTACAGATGCAACATACAAACATTTGGTATTTATCCTATACTGCTGAACGCAGAATATTAATTTTGGACGAATAATGGAAGAATCGTCTGCCGAAGACAAAACTTAATTCGTTTACATCCATCTTTCTTGTTTTGTGCCCTGGAAAGGGTTTGTTCGATTAACAAAATAATAATGAAGATAAACAAATTTGTGAAGGGTCCGATTAAAAGAAAATAATTTTGTGAAGGGTCCGTTTTTAAGTTAAAATATTCTGTGAAGGGTCCGTTTTTATGAAAAGATATTTGGTGAAGGGTCCGTTAACGTACCCAAATTTCTTCTAAACAGACCCCTGCTTAAATGCAATGAGCAGACTGCGCCCCTCCCCCCATTAAAAAAAAACATACCACCCTGAATAAAATTGGATCTAAGGATCAGATCTTCATGTTCTAGGACTCAATCTTAATGATTCGAGGGTACGACCTCAAATAAGCTAATTAATTAGTTTAGGCGTTATTTTAAGTTACTAAATCATACATATAACGTCGTTGCCGATTGGAAGGATTGAAACAGGTCTTAGGCAGGGAAGGAAGGGTACAAAATTTATTTATTAATTATTTGACAGAGAATGTTTTTCAAAGTGTGGTCACGAAATGTTGTGCTCCTCAGTATAAGTTAGGGAAAATCTTGCAAAGTAAACCAGTAAAATGTTTCATTTTAGGGAATAAGGGAAAACTTAGTAATTGTTATTGGTTTACCAAATAGATCACGCGATTCCCGCAGAAGCAAAGGGAAAATAGTCTTTACTTTTAATTAATGCATACTTGAGCCAAAAAATAGATTAAAGGACAGGATGTGAATTTAAAAGTGTGAGAAAGCGTTTCGTTTTGAATAATAAATTAAGAAAAAGATTTACGGAAAAGGAATAACATAAAAAGATTAATTGAAGCTTTTTATGTTACATACATTGTAATTGTTTTTGGTTAACTATACCATTTTATAAGTAAGTAATTTTGAAAATGACTTAAATTACGCGTTCATTTGCTAAATAGAAATAAACTATTTATATAACTATTTATATAATAGAAATAAACATTTGCTAAATAGAAATAAACTATTTTCATTTAATACTGAAACGGAAGCTAATATCTAGAGAAAGATAATATTATAGATACACCTATGAAATACAAGGACTAAAAGGATTATTTTTAATCTTTAGATTAGTATGTACAATAAACGGAAGAAATATTTGCATTTCAGTAGAACTATAATTTACATCTATAAAGTGTAGAGACATTCAATGAATAATATAGTTACAGTAGTTTTGTTGCAGTTTTTGGTTTACAATACTCTCGCAGTAAATTACTTTCAAAATGACTTAAAAGAAGTCAATTTTACTAGTTATATAGAAAAAAGTTATATTTCTTTAGTACCTTAAAGAAAGCAAATATCTAAAGAAAGAAAACTTAGCATTTGTTAAATTTTAAGAACTAAAAATTACGTTCCTCTACGGCGACAATTGACGTTCAAAACAAAAATGTACAACTTTTATTCGATCTTTTTCAAATTTTAATAAATAGTTTCTGAAATTATAGAAGTCTGAAAAGTATTAATAGAAGTTTGTCTTTAAATTAGTTATGAATGTATAATAAGAAATATAAATTAGAATATAAAATTACAAGAATATAAAATTACAAGAATATTAAATTACAAGAATATAAATTACAATAATAAGAAATTAAATTGAAATATAAAAAATAAAAATTAGTTATAAAGGTATGGTTTTGATTTGCTATAATTAATAGCATCCTTTCGAATGAATTTCAATTTATTGAAATTAAATTTTTACCTTAACACTCTGTTTATAGGTATTTAAATAAATTTAAGTGATTAGAAGAACCGTATAAAGTTATAACATACCTATGGGTAAAATTTTTATTTTCTCACCAAAAATTTTATGGAAAAACACACCTTAATTATAATTGTTCATTTCTTACAAAATTAAATTAAAGTACTGGCATTTAAAAACAAACAAGTATCTGCGAAAAGTTTCTTAACAATTAAACAAAAACTGATGCGAAGGAACTTTTTAATGTAGAAAGAACGTTAATTAATTTCATAACGAGAAAAAGCATCTTTGTACACGATAACAACTGTCAACTTTTCGTACTCGATAAAGAAAACTCCGCTTGAACACGATTCGTTGCATTTTAACTAAGTAAAAAATGTGAATTTCTTTAATATCTCAAAACCGAAATATTGGAATTTTTCTCATTCTGAAAGCAGGGGTCTGTTTAGAAGAAATTTGGGTCTGTTAACGGACCCTTCACAAAATATCTTTTCATAAAAACGGACCCTTCTCAAAATATTTTACCTTAAAAGCGGACTTTTCACAAAATGATTTTTCTTTTAATCGAACCCTTCACAAATTTGTTTATCTTTATTATTGTTTCGTTAATCGAATAAACCCTTCCCAGGGCAGAAAACAAGAAAGATGGATGTAAACGAATTAAGTTTTGTCTTCGGCAGACGATTCTTCCATTATTCGTCCGAAATGAATATTCTGCGTTCAGCAGTATAGGCTAAATACCAAATATTTGTATGTTGCAACCCTAATTTAGAAGCAGCAATTGCTGTTTTTAAAAAAAGTTTTTTTGCAATAACCGGACCCTATTAGCACAAATTCATAAGAGCGGACCCTGGTTGAAAGAATGTGAGTAATTTTTTCACAATTTCACGAAAACCGGACCTTTCACAAAATGTCTGGACAAACCCCTGGAAAGACCATCGTTCCTTATTCATTGTCCCCCCGCCCTCCAACATCCACTGTACTTAAAAAATAAGATCTAAAAGAAAGAAAACTAAACATATTTAAAATTTTAAGAACTATAAGTTTCTTCAGGTATACGCTTAAATGTAAAACATATTGTACAATTAACGTAAAACATTGTATTTCTTGTATCTTGTGACATTAGAATTATGATAGTTAAACTAAATCTATAAAGTATGACATTCAATGTAGTGTATAGTTAACACGAATCGAATCTATCGCATTTACGCTTGTTTCGCAAGCGTCATTAATTATGACTATTGGATGATTTCTGTGTATTAGCCAAACATACATTGATGCTAACTACACAACGCTGTTTATTAGAAATATATACCCTGTAATTAATTTAGATATTTGATAGCGAAACGCGTGTGTATAATAGAGAATTAATTCATAAGTTATAAAATGTATTGAGATTTAAACAAAGGTTATTGAAATACTATTTAGTTTTCAATTTTAAACGTATTTATAGTTATCACAATTTCATTAAAATGTATATTTCAATGAAACTCCTTTTTTACCCCTCTTTGACTTACTTCACTCACACATCATTTAGAACGTGAAAAAAATACAAATTGTTTTGTGATCAAGACTTGTGGTCCCTTCCTAGTGCGCTATGAGCTTTGAAAAGAAAAAGTTTCAAAAATCTAACACACTAGTGTACAATTTGTCTTTCTCTTAAGTAGAATAATCATTGCTTAATCCAGTGAATAATTTCAGTGAATAATGGTTGCAAGTTGTGAGCGAAAAGGAATGATTTGAATTAATCGAAGGGGAAAAAACAATGAATCTTGGAAATAATAAGTTTCAAAAACTCCCAAGCTGCTGTAAAATAGGGCATTAATTTGGAATCTCACAAGTTTCGAGAATTAGAAAATAATAAGTTAGTAAAAATAAAAATTCTGAATATATTTGAAAGGAATGCGCAAGTCATGAAAGTCTTAGTACTGAAAGGGAATACCTAATTTTGATAAATTGACAAATTAAAACGGGTATAAAAACAATCTTCAATTATAAACTTTTTCGGAAGGGATCAAATAATGTTTTAGTACCTATATTTTACTTTTCGTTAAAAAAAAAAATTTTAATGCCGGGCACTTAGGATGTATTGTTCCATTGGCCTCTTAATGCCAGGACTGCTACTCTCTTCTCATTACCCAGTGGGCACTTGTGGCGAAGCCACGGCGGTGGAGCAGCGTCGCCCACGTCACACAACCACAAACACGTTTATAGGCTGGGTCGCATTCACACAATCACACACAAAGGAGAAAGGACATAGAACACAGAGAGAAAGAAACATCCATGCCCTGAGCAGGATTCGAACCCGCAACCATCGGCTCCGTAGTCAGGCACGCTAACCACTCGGCCACCTGGTCGGCATTTTCGCTAACATTGATTTATTTTTATGTAATTTTAAATGACATTTATATGTCATGGTACTATATAAGTTATCTATGGTAGTATTATATAAGGTACTAGTTTTAATAATAATTGTTAATTGATCATAAAACTGAGTTTATTTAATAAAAACGCTATACTATGCATTAAATACCATTAAAAAGTAAAATTTTTGCAAAAATATCGAATTTAAGATTGAATATAGCACTTCCGTTTTAATCGAATAACCCGATTAATTGCATAGATTTGGCTGGAACCGATGATATTCCTTTAAGCGAGGTTGACTGTATATTATATTATATTATATTATATTATATTATATTATATTATATTATATTATATTATATTATATTGTATTGTATTGTATTGTATTGTATTGTATTGTATTGTACTGTACTGTACTGTACTGTACTGTACTGTACTGTACTGTATTATATTATATTATATTATATTATATTATATTATATTATATTATATTACATAAAAAAATAGAATTTAGAGGGAAGAATATAAAACTATATGGAGTATAAAGCGCAGAAAATATTAGGGGTAAAGAATTATACAAAATCTTCTAGCTCTATTTCTCTTGTCCATATGCTATAGGAGCCCGTAAAGTGACGCGCTCATTTGCATGATTTATTTACTTTCAAAATTTCATTCAATTTAGAATTAGGGCTCATTAGCGTCAAGAAAGCTAAATTTGAGAACAAATTTATTATTCTCGAATGGAATTTAATTAAAACAAAGCAAGCGTAATGCGTAGTGTTCAGGAAAAGGTATACTTAAATGCCAAATGCTGCAGGCACTTGTGTATCTAATTACATAAGCAGCAAGAAATATTAGCTTTGCGACATTTTAAACTTTCTTTGCCATTAATATTAGCTATTTCTTGGATTGGAAAATCGTTTGAGAGCTTTAAAGGAGCATAGAGATAGATTCTGAAATTGTAAGCTTGCTTTAATGGTTCTTTATAAGTATTTTATTTGAAAATTTATGTTACTCAAATTAATTTATTTTTATTATTTTTTTTTCAGACCAACTTTGAAAACTGACCCAGACTTCCAAATTGTAATTCAAAAGGAAACATGTTCACACTATTTTAAACAAGTTTCATGAAACTTATTTTATAATTAAATATTGGTTATATTAAAGGGTAAATAAAAAAAAAACTTTGCTTTAAAATAACCACATCGATTCAGAAAAGAAAAAAGATATGGTTTATCACAGTTTCTTTAGCGAATATTATCAAAGTGATTTAATTTAAATAATCAATTTTGGAATGAAACAAAAATCTATTTCAAATAAGCATATAATTTATTTTATAATACTAATTTAATGTTTTTGATAACATATATTACCGTATTTAAATACAGTTTGGCAAACAAATAATCATCTCTAATTCGCATTGAAATTAAAATTAGATTTTGCATTAAATATTAGCATGGTATGAAGCAAGGTAAAAATTAGCGGATTATTATTTTAAAAACCGTTTTGTTTACGAATTCTTATATTTTAAATGTTTAGTTTAAAAAAGTCCTGCAATTATTTGAATAAATAACTAATAATAATCTCATAAGTAATGAAATATGAAAATGAAATTATTTTTAAAACTTAAAAAATTACGATTCATTTTTAAGATACAATTTGAAAACTAATTTTATGAATAATTAATATTTCAAAAATAGTTAAATAAAGCTTAACTCAGGGGAATATTTCTTCGCTTATTTTGAGAACAACGTATTTACAGGGGGAAAGAAATAATCCGTCCATACTTTTCAGTTTTTGAAAAAAGTCTTTAATATCTTTCTGCATGCGGATTATTTTTAATAAGCCTCTGCAGTTTTTTCTGAAACGACATTTTATTGAAAATAACAAAGGAGAAAAAATGACACAGAAAATAATTATAAATATCTTGATATATGGCAATCGATTGAGTTATAAAAGGATTTATGAATAGTTAAAGCGAATATTCAGAAAAGGCATTTCTTCACTCACAAAATTATGAACGGTTGTAATAATGAACTCGCAAAAAATTGCCTCAAGTTTGAACCGTAATATCGATACCTTGAACCATAATAGGGTGAACCATGTTTTCGCAAAAACCTACCTAAGATTTTAAATTAACCATGTTTTCGTTCAAGTTGAATTAAGTATTGTGTAATCCCTGTGGCAGAATTTTTTCGAGCTATCTGCGACGAAACTCTCTAACACTAATATTATTCTGTAAGATACTTTTAATAATAACAATCATACACGCTACTAATTCAAAATAAACAAAGTGCTGTGTTTACAAGAAGAAACAAACTGTGAAATATTTTTTTTAATTAAACATGTAATAATTTTTTACTTAATATTAGATAAAAATTATTACTTACATTTTGTTTGGGGGGGAAAGCACAAATTATTTCCCTTTTCTAAATAATCATCACAATAAAAAAATAAGGCCGGGATAGCCTGGTCGGTAGGGAGCAGGGCCCATGTCCGAGAGTTCGTGTGTTCGAACCCCGACGGCTGAAGCAGTAAAGTGAGTAAGTGTAAAGTAGTAAAGTGCACGTTAAATCTGTCGAGTCGCGAAAGTCCTCCATGTTCCCATAACAAATCAATACTTCAGGGTGTACTGGATTGGAGATCGATCGTTCTCTGATTCAGGTCAAAATTACGATCTGTGGATGAATGAATGGATGTATGAATGGGTCTACCCTATAAACGGGTGTGACGTATGGTGTGGCAGAAGTCGAATCCTTGGCCATAGATGGCGCCACTGTAAAACAAGAACAATCGCACCCCCTCTGCCTAAACAGGCATGCGTCAACAACAATAAAAAAATAATTAAAAATCATGAAATCCATACTAGTGATTGCCGAAAAAAAAAACCAACGACGAAACCACGCGAATCGGACTTCTCAAATGCTTGTTTCATTTCGAGATTAAGTTGTTTTTAATAAATAATTTCGTATAAAAAGTATCGGGCTCAAATATTATCGAAAAATCAATCACAATAGCTGCCTAAAATTTGTTAAAATTATTGCTTTAAAAAGTAAATACTCAAATGCGCGATTCGAATTTTCCTTATTGTTTGAAATATATCGGGATATTTGAAATCTACGTGAAAATCAATATCAATAACTGCTCAAAATACAAACGAACCATTACATCGATTTACGATACTATAGGCGTGAATTGAGTGTGTCAAGAAGTGATTAATGCGTGATTTAAATATTACGTGTTAATTTCTGTAGAAAAGAAAAATAATTTTTTTTTACTTCTCAAAAGAAAAATATTTCTGCTAAAACTCTGCGACGTTTGCGACAATGTCGCCCTGTCGCTGCGATTCGGCAACAAGGTGTGTGATCAAGTTGAGAAAAAACGATAATATCATTCAAAACTATAAATAATTTCTAACAGACTAGGAGTCTCAGTCCCCTGTTCTTCCGACTTCGATAAAATAAAAAACTTGCGTACACAAAATCTCAAAAACTTTCTGCATTCATTGATTGTAACTAGTTTCAAGCCTTTTTTCGCCACCTCACCATGACGGATTTCGTTAGAAAATCCTGGATTTTTTTTAAAAAAATATTTAATTTTTATAGAGCTCTATCTCACCACAGGGATGAATTTGGTGAAAAGCCAAAGAGCTGAAAATAGAGATACAAAAATTGCACAAAAACACTTTTTAAATAATTGAAAAAGTACCTGAAATTTAATCAAGAAAGAGTGCATGTAGAAAACATTTATCCACGGAATAATATCAGCGTTTTAATAAAAATATCGAAGCGGGATTTTATTTATTTATTTAAAATGTGTGTATATGAATCTCAATGTGTGATTCTGAAATCACGCAAATACGAATCTCAGCATTTAATTTTAAAATCGCGTTAGTACAAATCTCAATGTTTAATTTTAAAATCGCATTAATGCGAATCTCGATACTTGATTTTAAAATCGCGTGAATGCGAATCTCAATGTTCGGTTTAAAAACGATAAATACGAATCTCGATGTTTCATTTTAAAATCACATGAATACAAAACGCGATATTTGATATAAATTCATGAAAATACGACACACCATGAGCGATCTTAAGCCGTTTAAATAGAAATCGCGATGTGTGGTTTTAAATCATGTGAAATTAATTTTAAATCGCTTTCCGAGTGGTAGAAAAAAGACTAAAAACTAATTTTTTTTTCTCGGAAATTTGAAAAAGAGAAAGTTTCTTCGAAGAGGCGGATAATTTACTTATTTTTTTCTTTTTAGTATCGGTAAAAAAATTTTGTCGATGGTGACAAATTTTCATCACACGGTTTTCTTGCGCTCGTGTATCTGGTCTGCTTTCGCAGTTCTCTTCGAATTGCTTTCTTCGCTCACTGTATACCTTGCTTCCGATCAGCTTTTTTCGTGCTTTTTTCAGCGTTGTAGCGTTTTTAAAAGGTGCTTAAAGTAGCTTATTTTTGATTTACATTTTTTAAAAGCTCTTAAAGGTGCTTTTTTTATTTGGTGTTAGTAAAAAGTGCTTAGTTTTTTATCTTTTAAAAAGAGATTTTTTCTTTACCATATCGATTATCGTAAATTACAAAAAATTCATGATTATTATAATTTTTTCTTTGCAATATTTATCAGAAACTAGTTATTTTATCATGGTTGTGAAAAGTTTTTGAATTTTATTGATTTTATGTTTATAAATTAAGAACGATGGAAAAAAATAATTTTTGTTACTGCACAGACCCCAGTTACGATTTTTTTTTTTTTTTTTGGAAAGTGATTAAAAATACTTTTTGAGTGCTTAAAAAGTACTTAAAAGGTGCTTATTTTTATTGAAAAATCTGGCTGCGCACCCTGTTTTTGAAGACTAAAGCTTAGAAACTCTCATAAAACTCTTCTCTGTACAAAATTCTGACTATAGATTTGGTTTCTGTCTACAAATGATGCTCCCTAGATTATGCAGTATGATACTCACTACGAGCTCTTGCGCTTTAAAGCCTATCAGCAGCATTCCTGGCATATCTCCGCTGATTTTGTTCTTCTTTTATTTACATTAGAACGCCGCACTCTCTCTCTGCATCATTTCTGACTGTTCTTCGTTGATATTGTCCATCTAGAGGTTCATTAGAATGACTCTCTTTTCGTAGATTATTGTTCACCTTACGTAGATATTTTAGCATAATTTAAACTCTTACAAAAGTAAATGTAAAGAAAATAAATTTTACCGCTTAACAAAACATAGTTTAACTGAAACAAAACATAGTTTAACTGAAACAAAACATAATTTAACTTAAAATAGAGAATAATGATTAAGAAAATGTTTAAGACAGAATTCTGTTGCGTACTCTTGAATACGGTCCCTTCCCAAATTATTAGACGAACTATAAGATTCTATCTAAAATCTTAATTATCAGGTAATACTATACGGCATTATTGCTTTTAGGCTGCTGAAACCGGTTTAAACTTGTTCATGTTTGTGTATCAACTGGTTAACATTTTAATGCAATACGTTA
Organism: Parasteatoda tepidariorum; assembly: GCF_982258835.1. Lineage (NCBI taxonomy): Eukaryota > Metazoa > Arthropoda > Arachnida > Araneae > Theridiidae > Parasteatoda > Parasteatoda tepidariorum. The sequence continues at coordinate 81,661,468 of NC_141760.1, forward strand.
AAAATAAATACAAGTAGGAAGTATATAAAAATCATCTGAATAAATATCCATTACATGTATGTTTAAATATAAAAGTATTGCATATAAACTCGTGCAATTTATTGTATGTATTTAATGAATTATTTTTAGTTTAATGAAATATCATACTGTGAGAGTTGATTCTTTGTGTTTCTCTTCGTAAAACCTGCAAAATCAATGGGTGAATTAAAGTTAAAAAGCTGTAATGTATACTTTCAAAAAATTACTTATAATAATAAAGATTACTTAACTCAATGAAATAACTAACTAATAAAAACTATTATGCTTCAAATAGGCTTATCTAAGTCAAACGTTTATAAACTTATGAAAAAATGTTTATAAAAAAATTCAGGAATAATTGCTCAGTAAATAAAACTCGCAGTAATAATCGTTTCAATCATCTGGTGCAAAAACGTCAGCACTTAATATGAATCATAAAAGAGACCAGGACTAAGTTTTGGCTAGAGGCAGTGAAAGTATCAAAAGTTTTCTGTCTTCGCATTTCGCAGATACTAAAAGATTTGCGAGAAGCCATTCAGTGGAAGTCTCGCAGTCTGACAAGTCGTTAAACCCATTTGTCGTTATTGAAGACACGGGTAGCCTCGCACCAGATCCTAAGCGAAAGAAGTCGTAATTCCGAAACGATTCCAATTTTTATGGAACATCTTCTGCCGGACAACTATTTCCTAACTATGCACGAGACCCAGAGTTATTGGGTTCTCAGTTCGAAATCGTCCTCCATTTTTTTTTTTCATTGCATTTTAGCAGACGATATTCGCGAGAGTCCTTATAACTGGACAATGTTGAAACGAAGTGAAGTGCTTAGGAAATGCGTTGGAAGAAGTTCTTGGATTTTCACATCTGGAATTTAGATTTTGTTCTTGACGTTGCATATTCAGGCTTATGAACTGATTTGCTAGATTAAAGCAACTGATGAGTAAATGGATGATTAAATTATGGGTCATACGTACCAAGTTATCATTTACGTTTCAAAGTACCGGAAATAAAGAAAGAATAATAACCATTTGAAAATTCCGAAATGAAATCGCTGTATTCGTAACTGTGAAAGTTGAATAATAATTTATGATCATATTCTTGCAAGAATACCTTACAAAATATTCTTATAAAATTTTAATACGTTCCTTTGATTACTAGGCTCTTCTTTTACAAAGCTACCTTATAATCACACTGTTTAACAATTTTTTACTTATGATGTCATGTGTTTTTCTACGAAGCACAACTTTACTTGTTCTATTACTAGTGTTTTCAATTTTAAAATCCTGGCCAAAGTTAGAGCATTATCAGGGGTCTATTTAGAAGAAATTTGGGTCCGTTTACGGTCCCTTCACAAAATATCTTTTCATAAAAACGGACCCTTCACAAAATGATTTTTCTTTTAATCAGACCCTTCACAAATTTGTTTATCTTCATTATTGTTTTGATAATCGAATAAACCCTTCCCAGGGCAGAAGACAAGAAAGATGGATGTAAACGAATTAAGTTTTGTCTTCAGCAGATGATTCTTCCATTATTCGTACGAAATGAATATTCTGCGTATAGGCTAAATACCAAATATTTGCATGTTGCGTCTCTAATTTAGAAGCAGCAATGGCTGTTTATTTTTGAAAATTTAAAATTTTTTTTATTATAATTTTACAGTGCTGAGCAAAATTTCGGATCTCTTTGCAATTTAAAAACTCCTTTAAAATTTTTTTTGCAATAACTGGACCCTATTTGCACAAATTCATAAAAGCAGAACCCTGGTTGAAAGAATGTGACTTAACGTTTATTTTATATTCCCAAATTACGAGTTAATTTTTTCACAATTTTACAAAAAACGGACCTTTCACAAAATGTCTGGACGGACCCCTGATTATACTTTTTCTTGTTATTATCTTATTTGACCTGCCAGCTCATAAAAAAATTGGTAAATTAACGTATCTTCAACTAATTCAACTTCCTCAGCTAATAAATACTGTCAAGAATTTTAATAGTATACTTTGTTAATAGATAAAATAATATCTATTCCTTTAATGGCTTGTTTCCAAAAAACTGCCAAGTATTACAAAGCTGAAATATCTTCATAAATGTTATTTTTTTAAAAAAATATACTCCAAAAGTGATTTTTTGTTCATAACTATTTCCTGGGTGCTATCCAAGACCCATTCTGCAGAAACCAGCTTTCACTTTAATCTGGCTCAGGTCCCTTTGGTATATGTCTATAATACATGTCAAGGTCTAACATCCCTCTATATTTTATCTTTTCAGTAACAGTTTTTATACAGGAAGTGCAGCCTTTGTTATAAAAAGTCATCTGAAACTCCCACTGCGTTTCTTTCTTAAGTTTCCTTAGTTTAAAGGAATAAATTAAGTTTCCTTTTTGTAATTTATTCCTTTAATTGTAAAAGCATTCAGTTAAGAGTTTTTTAATTTATGAGAATGCGAATAAATTATTTAGTATTGGATATCATGAAATTTTTAATATGGAGAGAGTGCAATGATGACTATAAATACAATATATGTTTTAAGAATCCTTGTCAAACTTATACAGTTAAAAGCGAAACAAAGAAACGAGGTACCAAAAACTCTGGTTATATCTAAAGAATCATGATTGTGGAAAGAGGGAGAGAAAGTATTAAAAGCTTTTTTCTTATTCCGAGTTCCGCATTTGTTATTCGACGAGTTTCAGTTTCCCATACTCATAACATTCTAAGTATATACTCATAACATTCTTTTCATTCTAAGTATAGTTATCTTTTTGCATAGTTTTTAAAACTAAATTTCTTACTAAGAACTGAAAATAACTGTTCATAGCTGTTAAAACTAGTATTTTGACGAAAAAATCTACATATCTATGTACAAAAAAAATGTAAAAAAAAAAAAAAAACGCATACCTTTCTAAAATTAAAAAATACCATCATTTGAAAGAAAAAGAAAATGGTTAAAATCTGACAAATAATTATTGAAGTGAATCTAAGCAAAAAAGAAATCAAATTATCATAGACAGTTTATCGAATTTACGAATTATGGTTTAACCATGGGTCTGTCCAGACATTTTGTGAAAGGTCCGTTTTTGTAAAATCGCGAACAAATTACTCATAATCTGTGAATATAAAATAAACGTTAAGTCAAATTCTTTCAACCAGGGTCCGCTTTTGTGAATTTGTGCAAATAGGGTGCGTTATTGCAAAAAAAAAAAACTTTTTCAAGGATTTTTTAAATTTTATAGACATACAAGATTATGCTCAACACTGTAAAACTATAATTAAAAAAATTAAATTTTAAAAAATAAACAGCAATTTCAGCTACTAAATTAGCGATGCAACATATAAATATTTGGTATTTAGCCTATACTGCTGAACGCAGAATATTAATTTCGGACGAATAAAGGAAGAATCGTCTGCCGAAGACAAAATTTAGCTAGTTTATATCTGTTTTTCTCAGGGTTTATTCGATTAACAAAACAATAATGAAGATAAACAAATTTGTGAAGGATCCGATTAAAAGATAAATTATTTTGTGAAGGGTCCGCTTTAAAGTTAAAATATTTTGTGAAGGGTCCGTTTTCATGAAAAGATATTTTGTGAAGGGTCCGTTAACGGACCCAAACTTCTTCTGAACGGACCCCTGGTTTAAAGCACTGTGAAATTCCTAGATTTGGTCACTTAATAATAGAAAAGAAAACAAATTAACAAATAAAACAGATAATATGGAAAACTATCGCCGAGAAAAAAACTATAAATTTAAATGCATTTATGTTACCTAGTATCCAATGCCGCAAAATATGTAATTCTTCGTTCTCCGAAATATTTGTTTCTACTATAACCAATTCTTTTAATTAAATTTTTTTTAAATTCATATTAATCCAAACATTGTTTTTACGAAGTCAGCTGAAACGTTGAGTGCTATTTTCATTATTCATATGCTGAGGGGGATAAAAACTTAGTTACTACCAGGACACAGTAAAATTCACCGTAATTCATATTTTTTAACCATATAAATGGTTTTTTTACGTAAAATTAAGGTAAAATTTTATAATTTTATCATGATACTTTGGAGCATGGCATAGAAACCATTTATTCGGTTGAATTTATTTTCAAATTTTGTATTTATTACTAAATGTGTGGTATTGTGTCGCGATGATGCATCCTGCAGAAAGAGAAACAAAAGTCACCGACTTTGAATTAAATTAAATGATTTCTTTTTCTTTCTTTCAAGAAACTGAAACACAGAGTTGAAAATAGATAAATTAAAGTGTTCTTCCTATTACTTTCCAGTTTTAAAGTATTTTAACTGTGGTAAATCGTAGGCTGAAGAATGATCCAAAACTATAATTTTGAAAACCACAATTTTCGATAAATAATACAAACGGAAAAAAATACCAAATGAATGGTTAAAACACCGTACGTTTTGGTTTTATTTGCTAGAATTATGTTTTATTTTTATTTTCTTTGAACGTAGGATGGTAGGTATTTTATTTACGTCACACTAGAGCTACACAATGGGTTTTTGGCGATGAACTGAAGACATGCCATCACAATTTTGATCCTCTGCAAAGGGGATGGCTCGTCCTCTTTTATAGCCTCACGACCTGCGAGCGAAGTCGAGCACTTTAAGGTAAAACAGTTTAACGAACCGATGACAGATACCGTGTACTCTCGGTCCCTACGTAGATCAAAGTGGTCACCCACCCGCTTACTGACAGCAGCTAGTGATGCTTGACTTCGGTGTTCTACTGGGAACCATGTCTTTATGAACAGTCCACTGCGGGACTATTTTATTAGATATGTCACTATCAGGCAGAACTATGTTTTTACCAGAATGCGTTTACTGGTTGTAAAATGAGTTATATTAATTTTAAAATAAAACAAATCTTTAATATGATCCATACAATTACTCAGTTTTTCCTTTTTTAGTTAAAAATAAATTAATGAATTTAAGAAGTAAATAAGAAAAAGTTTCTGCAAGAATCACATAAAATTAAAAATCTTCCCCATACAACGGTAGGTTATTAAAACATATATAAATTCCAGAAATTGCAATGATTTCCTCTGGCCTTGCAAGTCATTAAACCATTCGATTTTATTGAAAGTGGGGAGGGAGACCGTCGAACAAGGACCTGCAAAGAAATCGTTCTATCCTCAGAACCGCCAACTTTTATGGAACAATTTCTGCTCAACAACTATTTGCTAACTATGCGGGATCTGAAGTTATTGAGCTCCTTCCGCTGATGATCTTTCTTTTTTCATACGAAACTCAAAATACAGGAAGCGTTTTCTTTATCGTTTGCCTCTAGGCGATATTTAATCTAGCAGGCGTATTTTATATCTTATACGGATTCCGGCATTTGGATGTAAAATTTTAATAAATTATGAACTTATTCAAAATTTGCCCCTTACTTATTTGAGATTTATGGCATCGAAGAAAGACGAACATTTACGAAGTTTTGAATAAAATGATTTATGAACTTTTTAATCGACCGTAACAATTAAGGGGTCACAGTACGCTTGCAAAATTTTTCTTAAATAAAGGCATAATCCTTCATTTTGTGGGTGCTTTACACGCTCGATTAACTTATAATCAATAACTTATCTTCAAAAAATAATTAAACTGTTTAAGTTTTTTAAAATTTAAAAAAAATTCACAATTTTTAAATCCCTAAGTTTTTTTTTTATTTTAACATATTTTCACAATTTTTTTTTCTTAGTGCTTACAATATTTATCTTAACAATTTTGTGCATTCATTTGCTGAAATATCAATTAGAATATTTTTTATAGATTCTTTTGTAAAAATGTAGCAAAAAAGGTTAAAAATTCCTGTTAGGTATATATGACATGCTGTAAAAATTGAAATATCTCATAAAATGCTTATTCAATGCACAGTTTAAATAAGTGTATTATATTTAGGATTAAAAAGTTTACTTCAAAGCTTTATCTTAATTAGAAAAAATTCTTAAGGGATTTAATTAAGATTGAAACACAAAATTATGATCTATGAGAAAAAGCACTTTAAAGCCTGTCTGCTGACCAAGTTTCTGTATTAGGGCAATCTAAAATCATTCATAACTTTTTTAAAAATGTAGATAGAGAGATGATTTTTTTCCAGTGCATTTGAAATAGTTTGAAGTTTCATTATAAGCAATAAAAAATTTCGATGTTTTGGTCATTTTTTGGGTACTGTTATCCCAATAGATCAAATAAATCTTAATAGGTGATGAAATATAAATATCTCTCTATTTAATAGAAAGGTAATTAAACAAAATCAAAATTGTCTTTGTATTTCTGTTTCTGATTATTATCGGTGCACTCTAATTGGATAAAAAAAATTATCAGGCCATTAATTAACAAAGATATTTCATATAGCCTTGTTTGTAATCAGCATAAAATTAATAAACATTATAGTGGTACTTATTTGGGAATTGTTAATTTATCCTTTATTTAATGATGTGTGCTTATGATATTAACCTTTCCTTGTATTAGTCTCGCTATCATTGCATTTTTGAATTAGGATATACATTCATTCAATCATCCACAGATCGTAATTTTGACCTGAATCGGAAAACGATCAATCTCTAATTCAGTACCCCCAGAGGTATTGATTTGTTATGGTAACATGGAGGACTTTGGGACTCGACAGATTTAACGTGCATTAGCCACCATTTTACTACACGGGGAGTCTTCGACCGGCAGGGTTCGAACCCACGAACTCTCAGACATGGGCCCAGCTCCCTACTGACCAGGCTATCCCGGTCGTCTGAGTTCTAATTGAACACACATATCATATGATGTGGTTCAGCATAAATGGATAAGACTGAATTATGTTTCGATGTCATCATCATCATGCAACAAATTAAAGTTATAAAAATATTCTTAAGTAAATAATTTTATAACTTTTACCTGCTGAAATAATTCCATTTGCCATTATTACGTTTATGATATGTTTATTTATTAGTCCAAATTAATTAAAAGTTTAAAACTAGAAATGATCCTTGAAATTTTTTCATTACTTTCAGGGGTCTGTTTAGAAGAAATTTGGGTCCGTTAACGGACCCTTCATAAAATATCTTTTCATAAAAACGGACCCTTCACAAATTATTTTAACTTAAAAACGGACCCTTCACAAAATTGATTTTCTTCGTTATTATTTTATTAATCGAACAAACCCTTTCCAGGGCAGAAAACAGGAAAGATGGATGTAAACGAATTAAGTTTTGTCTTCGGCAGACGATTCTTCCATTATTCGTCCGAAATTATTCTGCGTTCAGCAGTATAGGCTAAATACCAAATATTTGTCTGTTGCATCTCTAATTTAGAAGCAGCAATTGTTGTTTATTTTCTAAAATTTAATATTTTTCATTATAATTGTACAGTGTTGAGCATAATCTTGTATGCCTTTACAATTTGAAAACTCATTGAAAAAGTTTTTTTTCTTCCCAATAACGGACCCTATTTGCTTAAATTCATAAAAGCGGACCCTGGTTGACAGAATGTGAGTAATTTTTCACAATTTCACGAAAAACGGACTTTTCACAAAATGTCTGGACAGACCCCTGACTTTATTAAGTAATCCAGTAGCATTACATTACAAAAATGCAGTCTAGTCATTGAAACTTGATACTTTATGGTAAACATAGCTTCTTTAAGCAGATTTTCCCAAGTGTTGTGATAGTATGTTCTCCTTAACTAAATAAATTATTAATAACTTTTAATGACAGTTTCCAGAACTGAGTGCTGTGAACAAACTCAACTTAGACTGCTTAAACAAAAAATCTCTTCTTCTGACCAAACTATTGAGACCATGTTTTAGATCCAAATTTGTTAAACAAAAGATATGCTTATTCAGAGAAAGTATGATTTTGTGTATGATTTTGTAATTCATAATAACGTCTACATTAATTAGTAAGCATATATGAAGTCACCCCGTCGAACCATTAAGATTGAGTTACAGAATGTGAAGATCATTAATTCAAAAGTTATTCACGGTGGTCTGTTTTTCTTGCCCACTGTGCATAGATATGATATCTTCTCCTTTTTTTAAAAGTAAAAATTTAAATATAACGTTTCTTAGAAGTCTCGACAAACTTCCAAAAAAATCTATTATCTCAAAGAAATTAAACGTAAAAATTATTTCTTTTCAATAAAATGTAGAAATTATAAGAAACCACTTCAATTATAAACCATTTTACTATCACCAATCAAATAAATTTATGCGTAAATCCCTCAGATTTTAATAAAACAGTTTTCTGGCAAACGCCTATTGGCTAACAGTGTTATAAGTTTTCTTTTCCGCAACAATTCATTATTCGTATCTGAATTCACGAGATAGGAAATACTTTCCGTATTAGTCCTCGAGGTCGTATTTAATCGAGTAGAAATATTTTAGTACCTAGTAAAATTTTTAACACTGGACATAAAATGTACATAAATTAGAATGAAATTTAAAATGTATAGCTGAACGTAAATAACCGTATATCATTTTTGTTCATTTTACAATTTAGCTCCAGGAAAACAGAGGCGTAGAGTTTATTTCGTACACTGTTTAGGAAAATTTGAAGAGGAAAATTCTTTGTTTATTGATACATCAAATCGACGTTTTTTTCCGACTATGAACGGCATGAAATTTTTATATGCAAGAATTTGAGCTAAAGACTTATAAAAACATTGTTTTTTGAAGAGTTTGAGTAAAAGACACATAAGAGCATTGTTTTTGTTCAAGAGTTTGGAATAAAACCCTGTGAAAAAAGGATGTTTTAAGAATATTACCTCAAAATGTCAATCTCTAATCGATTTGAATTTTATTTTTTTTGCTATTAATTTTTAACTTTATAAGAACATAAAAAATTTTTTTTTTGTTCATATCGAAGTAATTATTAAGTTTTAAACCATTAAAAGCTACAATGATACAATTACTTGATTATTTGATACTATAACTTGATGAATTCGTCAAGTTTAATTTATTTTGAAAAGGAAAAACATTGTTGGCAATAAGAAGCTCTTTTAATTTTTAAGATTTTTCTCTTTTATCGGGAACTCTTTAACATTTGTGTTTTTAAAGGCTGAAACTAAAAGATTCAACTGTAAATTAGAATATATCTATTGTTTGAGTAATAAATTCCAAAGTCTCTTCATTTTAAAAGATTTACTACACTTAAAAGTTATTTGCTGCATTAGAGTAAGTATAGGGGAGAGTGGGGTCAATTGTAACAGGGTACGATTGTAACAGAGCAAAAATTTCGAGTGTCGGGTTCTAGATTTGGTTCCTAGGTGGCGCACAAGGTGTATTTAATAAATCTACATGTACACCCCTGATGGCAACCATTTTTATGTACTTTTGAAAGAGTTACATCACAAAAGATATTTTCACGCCACGCAAGTACTTTTTTTGGTATTAGAATATTATATTGTAACAAAGTAATTTTGTTTAAACAAATAAAAATTAGTAACCGAATATGTAAGTGGACACTTTAATTAACATTTCAATAAAAAAAAAGATTAGTTTTGCTAATTAACTAGCATTGTTTTTAACAAATGAAGCTGAAATGGCGTCTTGGGGACAATTGTAACAATAAGTAAAGGGACGATTGTAACAGCTGAAAATAAATAATCTTATGTTTACAAACCATTACTTAACTCTTTAAGAACCACCAATAGTTTCCTATATCATTTATATTATGTTGCATGTGCATTATTTTATTTGTCACCTTTCACAGCATAAATTAAAATTTTTAACCCCTTAAAGCTAAAAGTTTAACCCTTTAGGTTTCTGCTCATTATTATTTTTACTCCTAAAATATCACTACTATTTTGATCAATAAAAAAATATATCACAACTATGATAATATGTATAATTAACTATGTTTTAGTTGAATTTATGAACTGTTATAATTGACCCCGTAAGTGGGGACAATTGTAACAACTGCACGACTGTCAAAAATTGTTAATAACTAATATAATAATATTTAAAATCAGGTATTTATTTTTTTTCTAGTAGAGGATAGTCTACTTTACTCGTCTGTCAATTAATACTAATAATATATTGGATTTTTTGTTAGTTAAAAATAGTTAAGTAAAAAATGTTACAATTGACCCCACTCTCCCCTACTCTAAGCAGAAATGGATCAAAATTATATTTTAAAAGTATCTTAAACCAGGTTTTTTCAATTGGATACCTGCAAGTGATGCCGCAAATTGTGGCACTCGTAGATTTATACGCCAATCAGAATCGACACACACGCGTGACGTCGCTTAGGATATCCAATTAAATTTCATTTAAATCACATGGTTAGGTACAATCCCTTCACCTTTTCTCGAGTTATAAAGATCTAATTGCATTATTTATCGGGCTTTTGACGATATTTAGACAAAAATATTTGTAAAGTATTGAGAAAACAAACCTTTTTGATAGTTACATCTCTGAAACCAAAGCAAAATATACAAAATGTTTTATGCATGATATTTCATAACCAAATAAATCAATTGTCAGGGGTCTGTCCAGACATTTTGTGAAAGGTCCGTTTTTGTAAAATTGTGAAAAAATTACTCGTAATTTGTGAATATAAAATAAACGTTAAGTCACATTCTTTCAACTAGGGTCCGCTTTTGTGAATTTGTGCAAATAGGGTCCGTTATTGCAAAAAAAACTTTTTCAAGGAGTTTTTAAATTGTAAAAACATTCAAGATTATGCTCAACACTGTAAAATTATAATTAAAAAAATTAAATTTTAAAAAATAAACAGCAATTGCAGCTTCTAAATTAGCGATGCAACATACAAATATTTGGTATTTAGCCTATACTGCTGAACGCAGAATATTCATTTCGGACGAATAATGGAAGAATCGTCTGCCAAAGACAAAACTTAATTCGTTTACATCCATCTTTCTCGTTTCCTGCCCTGGGAAGGGTTTATTCAATTAACAAAACAATAATGAAGATGAACAAATTTGTGAAGGGTCCGTTTTTAAGTTAAAATACTTTGTGAAGGGTCCGCTTTTATGAAAAGATATTTTGTGAAGGGTCCGTTAACGGACCCAAATTTCTTCTAAACAGACCCCTGTTTAAACTTGTAGTGGATGACATTTGATGTTAATACTGTTTTTTTTCAAACATTAGCTGATTTTAATTAATTACTTTTAGTTTTATATAGGGGGAAATTGTAATTATTTAATAAAATGCAACTAAAATAAAAAATTCATTTGCTGACCAAGTCTTTAAATTTTTTTAATATTACTTGTTAATAGTTATATCTCTGAAACCAAAGCGAAATATACAAAATGTTTTATGCATGATATTTCATAACCAGAGAAACCAACTGTATTTAAGAAAAAAAATCTGCATAGCTTGTTCTGACATCATCTTTGTTAGTACAAATGCTGCTGAAGAAAAACAAAAAAAGAAGATACTATCTTTAACTTTGTTGTATTTTTTAGTTGTAATCAAATAATTCAACTGCATTTATCACAGTGTTTAAACTCAACTGTAACGAAACACGCACTTTCTCTTTAGCTCTAAGCTGATTATCTCTAAGCTGATTAAAAAATTTGCTTGAAAAACACATGCTTTTTCAAAAAATTTGCAAAGAATAATTTTTTTTTGTACTTCTTATGAGCACCTTGTCTCAGTTCATAATTAAGGGAAACAATATAGTTTAAACCTGTAAAAAAAGATGCTTTAATGAATTTTGCAATGATTGTGATAAACTCGAGTTAGTATTTTTTTCATCTTATGGTACAGATTTAATCCTCTTTTTATCATATTACAAATACAAATATTTAAAAAATTAGCGCTTATATTATGTAATGTTTATAACTTATTTTTTAAATTATTCACAACTTGCTGTAAATCATCCAAATGAAGTTGGAAGAAAATCATCCAAATTTGATTCCGTTTCGATTTTTGTAAATTACATGTAGTTTTCGTTACACGTAGGATTGTTAAAAAAGTAGTTTTCTTCCCAAAATAGCGGTGATTTGATTTAAAAAAAATGAGAAATGACATAAAATAAGTTATATTTCAGTGGATTACTCAAAAGCAGTCAACCCAATTAAAAAAATCCCCACGTACAACAAAAGCCATAATTATTTCGAACATTTGTCTCAAAATTTTAAGTAAATCGGTTTAAAATTGTACTAGTTAGAAATTCACGAAGTAAGATAAATATGGTTTTGAGTAAATTGCGTTTAAAGTTTTGTGTTCAATAATCAACTGCCGAACTGACTCTTCTTCCTTCACACTTAAGATTTTCAATTATGTACAAAACAATGAGAACTGGAGTTAGTGTTAGGCTTAAGGTAGCTTGACTGTGTGGTAAAGCATTTAAAATCATAAGAACTACTAACTGGAGAACAATCGCGAAGAAAAGAGCAGAATGGAGGAAGGTTCCAGGGAAGGCTCTGCCCCACAAAGGGCTGCCATGTCAAAAGATGAAGAAGAAGTTCAATAATCAATATAAATATATAAAATTTTGCTGGCAATCAAGGTTCAGAACAGCCTTCTTCTGTATCATTTTCAGCAGTTTCAGGTGCTAGTCTAGCACTTTTTCTTGTTTATCTACCTTCATGTTACGTCTCATATGTTTTTAGAGCAGCAGCCGAAATTCTATGGTCATCTTCACTTTAAGCATATTCTTCGGTTGTTGGGCCTACATTATTTCTAATCGTTCCAAAATTGTTAATAGTCCTTAGCAGCGTTTATTAAAAATTAATACGGCTTAATAAGTTGCAATTTTATCTATTTGTATTGAAAGTACCATTAATTCTTTTTCTTGCATAGTTTAAACAAATTATTTCAATAAAATAGTTAAAATGATATGTAGTATTTTACTAAACTGTTTTGAGAGGAGTGAGGAAATTCATTAATAAACTGTGCTTGTTCATACATGTCACAGCGTGTCCTGCGTCGCTCTTTGCTACACAAATTATGCATACATTTTTACGAAAATCAATTCAATATTTTGGTACAATAATCTTAAAAGGATAAACTATTGAAAAAAGCATTACTTTTTTTCATCTTTTGAAATTTTTATTGTGTTGCTCCTCCTTAAAATAAATCTATCATGTTTCTATGGTGCCAAAAAAATTACAATTATATATTTTATTAAATAGAAAAACACGCAGAAAAGATTAACTGAATTGATTTTGAAAGAAAAAGCTTGCCTTATTCTTAAAATTATTGCCGATGGGTAAAATAATCCAGGTTTTCTTATATTTTTACAATTTATAATCAAAATATAATCTTCTTTTATTTAATCTATTCTTTAATTTCATGATAATAATCTTTAATTCATCTTATAATACTCTTTATTTAATGACTTTTATGAGCAAAAAATTTACCTTTTGGAAAGTTGATAAAAGTGAAAATTAACTTAAATTTCAATCAAAATTGAAAATATAGGAACAAACCTAAGACTAATACATAAATGCTTAATAATTTATTTTACATTCTTTTTTTTTACTTTTTAACTTTTGCATATTGTTATTTTCGTAAAACTCTATCAAAGGATAATAATTAATACTTTGTCATTAAAAATTTAAAACTGTTTCTAAGCTAAAGGGATAATAAGCGTATCACATTAACAAGTAAGATGTATTCAAGAAAAATGCAATATTTATATTTTTTAAGTATAGTTTTAATCAGAAAAGTATTTATAATCTATGCCATTTGCACTTCAAATATAAACTCATTTATCATACCGGTAAATCTTTTTTAATTATTTAAGCCGAATGCGAGAATTAGTTCTTTTCTTTTTATATCTTAAGTGGTGTATATTTCAAAGTTGGAGAAAAATTGAAGAATACACCGTGAACGCGGACTAAATCTTTTATTATCACCGGGTTTTTGGAAGAAAGGAGTGGAATTAAGTATTTTAATTAGCAATCGGCGAACAAAGTTTCAAAACTTGTTTTGAATAAATTATCGTAAGGTTCATTTTATGTTTGAAAATGTAGGAAAAAAGCATTTTTTAATTTTATTCTTCAGATTCTTATCTTAGATTATCTTGTTTTATATATATATATATATATATATATATATATATATATATATATATATATATATATATATATATATATATATATATATATATATATATATATATATATATATATATATATATATATATATATATATATATATATATATATATATATATATATATATATATATATATATATATATATATATATATATATATATATAACTTTTTTTATGTAAACATCCATAAAAATATTGAGATAAATTTAGTTCACATTTAAGGAAATCTTGTAATGTCTATAATTTAATTTCGTTTTGGCCATAAATGTTGTTTTTACCTTACATACTACGTTGTAGATGATTTATTTATTTAAAAATTTTATTATATGTTTTTTTTTTCACGTTAAAGGAAATCTAAAATACGAAATGTCTATAATTAATTTGATTGCGGTCTAAAATGTTGTTGTTTTTACCTCAGATACTATGTTTTAGTTAGAGATTTACTTAGTTAAAGATTTTATTACATGTTTTGTGCTCATTTCATTTAATAAAATTTAAAATATTTAGAGCCTGTGATTTGTTCATTTATTTTAGGCCTGAAATGTAGCTTTTTTATTTCACATGCAACATTGTTGTTTAGGATTTAATTGCTTAAAGACTTTATAACATATTTTGAGCACGTTTTGTGAAGTTTAAAAAAATGTCTATAATTTATTAATAAATTGATTTCTGCTCAAAGTGTTGATTGTTTTTGCTTCACACACTATGTTGTTATTTAACTTTCTCTTATTCTTTTTATTTATAATATTTGGTAGAATAGTACTGTAAAAATGGAAGAGGAGGTTGAGAAAATAAGGAGTATCCTTTATGTCATGTAATAGAAAACAGTAGATTTTAAAGATAAATTACATAATCTGAATAAACTTCTACATTATTTTTCATGTTCCATTATCAGAAGCGAAAATTATACATTGATTGTGACAATATGTGCCAAAATTAAATGACTTCTATATTCTATTTGATTATATACAGGATGTTCCGTAAAGACCACCCTTAATATAAATGTTTTCTTTTAAATTTTTTTCGAAAATTAAAACAAAAAAAGTATACAAATTGAGGATTGCAAATTGATATTTAACTTAGGAAATGATGAAAAATAAATTTGAAAAAGTTTTGAAACTCTTACAAATATTACATTACAAGAAGACTTGGAAAAAAAAGAAGTCAAGTTTAGTTGCGGAGGAGGGGGACAGAGAGGAGTTGAAAGTCGATTCTTAGAAACACCTGCAATTTTCAACCGGAAATTAAATTTGTTTTGACGTTTATTACACTTACTGTAATTAGTTCAGTGCTCATCTTTCCCTCAATTAAATATTAAATTGCAAACTCTATGAGCATAATAATTTGTTTTATATTTGATAAAGATTCTAAAAATACATATTAAAGGCGGTATCTATGGAACACCTTGCATATTTGTTGTTAAGTAATCTCTACTTTATTTTAATGAACTCATTATCGATGGTTTTCTAAGACATTTTAAATAGAATATTGGTTATTAAATGTAAATTGTATCTGCTGTTAAACTTATCTTCGGTTATTGTAGATAGAGTGTTTAAATTAAAATAGAACAAGTACATCGCACATCAAATCACATGTTGTGAGAGCCAAACTTTATTTTCAGTAAGATTTTTTTTCTTGTTAAATCAATCATCATAAAAATTATATAAAAATTTAAAATTATATTATAATATAAAATAATATAAAAAATATATAAAATTATGTAAAAAAACTTAATGTTTAGTGTGAGCCACTAAAAAAGTCCATATTTACCAAAATAAAATTCTAGGGCAAATAAAAAAATCAGCGCATTTTTTCTAATTAAGTGGAGTAAAAAGGAAACTCTTTCGTACCAAATGTGTGCAGTGCCCTACTGCGGTAAAAAACTTAACTACTACTTAAAGGATGAGTTTATCTTTTTATTTTACTATTTTTATTTGAGTTAACGAATTTTGCTTTAGTTGGTTGTTTATTTTAATCTTATAAAATTCTTGAATGTTTTTTTAAAAAAATTTGAGTGTCAAAGAAAGCGAAAGTATATTCTTCTTAGCACCTAAATTAAATTTAGGATTTGATCAAAATATTTTTACTTCTTAGGAATTTTTAAGTTCTTAAAAAAATTGTATGCTAATTTTATTTTATATTTTATAACCGTCGTTGAACAGCCGACCTAATTTTAAGGGTTTACGACTACTAATGTTCACCTCCGTAGCCTTGTAAATTTTGAACTCAATCCAGAAGACAAGGGTACTCCTGGATCGAGTATTGGGAGAAATTTGCCTTCGTGCAGGACTTTTTGATGGAGCTAACCCGCCTTTGCGTTACATCGCGTTACTACCACTGAGGATATTTCACGTTAGCACTGTGGTCAGTGCAAGCCGGAGGCGGAATTCGTATCGACTGGGATTCGAACCCAGCTCGTCTCATTGGAAGGCGAACGCTCTATCCCCTGAGTCATCACGGCTCCGTGTATGCTAATTTTATATTTTATTTTTTATCCGTCGTTGAACAGTCGACCCATTTTTTTTGGGTTTATGACTACTTATGTTCAACTCCGTAGCCTTGCAATTTTGAACCAATCCAGAAGACAAGGAAACTCCTGGATCAGTACCCCCCAAAGGTATGATTTGTTATAGGAACATGGAGGGCCTTGTGACTCGACAGATTTAACGTGCATCAGTCACCATTTACTACACGAGGAGTCTTCGATTGGCGGGGATCGAACCCACGAACTCTTGGACATGGGTCCAGTGCCCTACCAACCGGGCTATCCCGTCCTTTTTGTATGCTAATTCTATTTTATATTTTATTTTATGTCCGTCTTTGAACAGCCGACCCAATTTTGGATTTACGACTACTAATGTTCAACTCCGTAGCCTTGTAATTTCGAACCAATCCAGAAGACAAGGAAACTCTTGGATCCGTACCCCCGGAGGTATTTGCATGCTACTTGTAATAAGTATTTATAAGCATTTTATATGTTTTTATGGTAATTTTATAAATATTTATTATATGAATAAGAGGAGGAGCTCCCTACTTTTAAAGAATGACTTTATAACCCTATTATTGAAATCAACGAGCAATAAATATTGCTTCCAACTCGTTTAAATCTGCCAGTTGTATCAAATTATAAATATAATATACTTTGTTCAATAATGAAGCGCATAACATAAAAGAATTTCTTCATAAGCGTCTATTTTGTGTATTACTTTCGATAAAATAATTTTAAACGAGCAATAATGACTAATAATGAACTATTTCATTTGACCACATCATTTGTAATTCTGAGTTCATTTATGTTGATAATTATGTTTTCTCATGTAATTTAAAACATCACGATTAGAAGATGAGCATTAAACGTTATTTACAAATGACATCATGATGCGTATTTTAATAATGCTTATTTTGGAAAAGGATATTTTATCACGCATGTCTTTGATTTCTGTTTTTATTATACGTATTGTATACATGCTTAATATCTGAAATCGTTTCGATGAAAGCACTGAAATATGAATGATTTTAGGGAACATATGATTCAAAACTGTTTTGCATGGGGAAATAAATTGTTTCTAATTTTTAAAAAAAATTATGCTATAAATAAATAAGTGTGTGAAACCAAAAAAATGAAAATTATTCATAGATGAAATAAATTTTTCCAAAAAAAAAAATTTGCATTATTAATGAAACGTCAACTAAATTGATTCTTGTATTTAAATCACAAAAATAAAAAAAATAACTTTTTATAAGAAGGACAAATTTCTTTCAGAATAAAAAAGACAGGATCTTAGAAAGAAAAGAAAAAACAGATGTTAGGAATTAATTAATTTAACAAATATCCTTTTTTCTTCTCTTAGCGCCATTTTTTTTTCATCTTTTAACCTTCGGCGACTTGATTTTTTCAATAAAAAAACTAATCAATATAGTTTCGTACAATTTGCATTGTGTTTCGAGGTTAATTTTTTTAACTGCATCTAGAAATTTCTTTTCCTCTATTTCTTTCAGTTTTAAAGAGACTTTATCAACTGTTTTCAATTTTATGAGAGAGTTATTGTAAGCTGTCAACTTGAAGGAAAAAATGAGTAAACATGTTAGAAGAATAAAGTTAAAAAAATGCTAGAAAATACTTCTTACATTTATATTGGAAATCATTTATAACGTTTTTTAGAAACCTCATATAGAGGGCAATGAACATAATTCCAAATCCTCATTATTAGTATACATTTTTTAGAGCAAGTAGTTACTAATTTACTAAGTTACTTCATTATTTATTATCTTGCATTTCTTATTAACCCTTTCGGGGGGGGGGGACAAGTCATTAATGTATTCGTAGGGAATCAGTATCAGAATGTTTAAAAAATAAAAAGCGATAGCTTAAGTTTTGGCATAGCTAATTTTACAGACTTATTTTTTCTTTCACTTTAAATCTAACGCATCCAATCCGTGTGTGTTAAAAGCGGTTTTTTTTCTCTTTTTTTTCTTCTTTTTTTAATGGTGGGCATTTGGGTCTATTTCCCATTGGCCTCTGAAATACCAGAATTGCCACTCTGTTAACGTTACCCAATGAGTAGGGGAGAGTGGGGTCAATTGTAACAGGGTACGATTGTAACAGAGCAAAAAATTTCGAGTGTCGGGTTCTAGATGTGGTTCCTAGGTGGCGCACAAGGTGTATTTAATAAATCTACATGTACACCCCTGCTGGCAACCATTTTTATGTACTTTTGAAAGAGTTACACCACAAAAGATATTTTCACGCCACGCAAGTACTCTTTTTGGTATTAGAATATTATATTGTGACAAAGTAATTTTGTTTAAACAAATAAAAATTAGTAACCGAATATGTAAGTGGACACTTTAATTAACATTTCAATAAAAAAAAGATTAGTTTTGCTAATTAACTAGCATTGTTTTTAACAAATGAAGCTGAAATGGCGTCTTGGGGACAATTGTAACAATAAGTAAAGGGACGATTGTAACAGCTGAAAATAAATAATCTTATGTTTACAAACCATTACTTAACTCTTTAAGAACCACCAATAGTTTCCTATATCATTTATATTATGTTGCATGTGCATTATTTTATTTGTCACCTTTCACAGCATAAATTAAAATTTTTAACCCCTTAAAGTTAAAAGTTTAACCCTTTAGGTTTCTGCTCATTATTATTTTTACTCCTAAAATATCACTACTATTTTGTTCAATAACAAAATATATCACAACTATGATAATATGAATAATTGACTATGTTTTAGTTGAATTTATGAACTGTTACTAAAGTGGGGACAATTGTGACAACTGCACGACTGTCAAAAATTGTTAATAACTAATATAATAACATTTAAAATAAGGTATTTTTTTTCTAGTAGAGGATAGTCTACTTTACTCGTCTGTCAATTAATACTAATAATATATTGGATTTTTTGTTAGTTAAAAATAGTTAAGTAAAAAATGCTACAATTGACCCCACTCTCCCCTACCTATGGCTAAGCCACGGCGGTGGAGTAGCGTCTCCCACGTCATACAACCACAAACCCGTTTGTAGGGTGGGCTACAATCGCACAGAAGAAAGGGCATAGAACAAAGAGAGAGAACGAAGCATCCATGCCCTGAGCGGGATTCAAACCCGCAACCATCAGCTGCGCAGTCAGGCGCGCTAACCACTCGGTCGGCTGTGTGTTGAAAGTGTAACTATGCAATTTTTAATACGAACTAAGTAGTGGTGAGTTAAATAAAGTAAACTGTCATTACCCCACCCACAAATAAGCTGCTATAAAAATAGTTTGCCTACCAGTTTTATCTTTTTTACCCTGATTATCGCCATCCTGAGAATGCATGTATAACTCGCCCGTCTCGAAAGGCTTTTCGTAGTTTGCTGATTGTGACAAACCAACTCAGGTTGGTGATGTGAGGCAAAATATGAAAAGGAAATCAATCTGAATAGTTTAATATCTAATAACCTGATTTCTACGAATTAATACCCAATACTAATGTTCCAAAGAAAAGTGTAGACTTTAAAAACATTGCACAATTAAAGTTATATAGGGGAGAGTGGGGTCAATTGTAACATTTTTTACTTAACTATTTTTAACTAACAAAAAATCCAATATATTATTAGTATTTATTGGCAGACGTGTAAAGTAGACTATCCTCTACTAGAAGAAAAATAAATACCTGATTTTAAATATTATTATATTAGTTATTAACAATTTTTGACAGTCGTGCACTTGTTACAATTGTCCCCACTTACGGGGTCAATTGTAACAGTTCATAAATTCAACTAAAACATAGTTAATTATACATATTATCATAGTTGTGATATATTTTTTTATTGATCAAAATAGTAGTGATATTTTTGGAGTAAAAATAATAATGAGAGAGAGAAAGGGTTAAACTTTTAACTTTAAGGGGTTAAAAATTTTAATTTATGCTGTGAAAGGTGACAAATAAAATAATGCACATGCAACATAATATAAATGATATAGGAAACTATTGGTGGTTCTTAAAGAGTTAAGTAATGGTCTGTAAACATAAGATTATTTATTTTCAACTGTTACAATCGTCCCTTTACTTATTGTTACAATTGTCCCCAAGACGCCATTTCAGCTTCATTTGTTAAAAACAATGCTAATTAATTAGCAAAACTAATCTTTTTTTTTATTGAAATGTTAATTAAGGTGTCCACTTACATATTCGGTTACTGATTTTTATTTGTTTAAACAAAATTACTTTGTTATAATATAGTATTCTAATACCAAAAAAAGTACTTGCGTGGCGTGAAAATATCTTTTGCGATTTAACTCTCATCAGGGGTGTACATGTAGCCATCAGGGGTGTACATGTAGATTTGTTAAATGCACCTTGTGCGCCACCTAGGAACCAAATCTAGAACCCGACACTCGAAATTTTTGCTCTGTTACAATCGTACCCTGTTACAATTGACCCCACTCTCCCCTACTGTTTAAGATCGGATGTCTTCGGATCATCCTCTGGGATGTTTCCCAGACCGTTGCCAATAGCCCATTGTGCAGCTCTAGTGCGACGTAAATGAACTACAACTACAACAACTTAATAAAATAGAGATTATAAAACTGAAAATTTTAGCGCTATCTTAAATTTTACTAATTTATATTTACTAAATTTACTTAAAATTACCAACTCGCTTTGTAAAATAACCAAATATTACCTCATTCTAATGCTTAATAATACCTCATATCCAAATATTACCTCACTATCCTACAGCATGATAATAAAACAATATTTTATTCTAACTTGTACCAAAATCATTATCAATGCGTTACTTGGAAACTGAAGCACTTTTTAGTGTTCCCCTAGAGTCAAAAACACGGTAAATTTTACAATATTCTGGTAGTTTTGAGTATATTTTTTCTTAGTGAGCAAAGCCACACAATGTATGCCTTTATATGTTCTTGTCATTTTATTTATATTTATTTATTTTTTTTAAAAGAGAATAAAAACGCAAATATTCTTTCCTCTCGCTAAGGATTACAAAAAAAATATTGCATAAAATGCTTGCTTATTATAGTTTTATGCACTTACATATGTAAAAAAAGTTTTATTTTCATGTTTGTTAAACTTTCAGAATAGTAAAGTGAACTATTGTTTTCAACATATAGTATAAAATGTTTTTATACCCATCTATTTTCGAATTTTATTTTCAAACCAAGAATGATTTATGATATACTCTAGAACATTTTCATGAATTATTTTCAACTCTAGCTAGAAATCTGTTTCACATAAATCAAAAATAGAAAAGATGTATTTCTCTAGAATAAAGGTAATGCCATCCTACCAACATTTAATTTTGTTTTTTCAACTAAAATTTCTTTTCTTTAAATCATCATAAGTAAAATTTTCTCTATAAATATATTATAAAAAACATGCACAGTTCTTTTTTTTTGCGGATCTTTCTGCGGAACCAATCATAACTTATTCTATAAATGTATATTCTCAAATGTATATTGCCTTAAAAAAATTAAGAACAAGTGTGTAGAACTCTTTGTTAGAAACTAGAATGAATTCTAAAGGTTTGCCAGTATTGAATTGAAGTATGTTATTAAAATCAAGATTATTTGTACTGTTAGTAGACCTCCAAAAATCTTGTTTTGAAATTTAAAACTGCGTTAAACTGTCACATCATGCTTTGTCTTAAAACAATTTCTAACGAAAAAGTAAAAACAATTTGTAAATTTCTTATGGGTGTAAAATAATAAACTAAACATGAAAAACTACATATTTTTTTTAAAATTGAAATTTTTTTTTTCTAGTTTTCTTATCCATTTCCTATGTGACGTAAAATACGTTTTCTCTCTTTTAAGTCCCGCAGTGGACTGATCGTTAAGACACGGTTCCCATCAGCACACTGACTGTGGTCAGTGTGCGGGTAGGTGACCACTTGGATCAGTCTGCGTAGGGACCGAGGTTCTGCGGTATTGGTCCTCGTTAAACTGTTCTACCGTAATGTGCTTGACTTCTCGTGCAGATCGTTGGGCTACCGAAGCGGGTCCGTCATATCAAAATTGTGATTGCATGTCTTCAGGGCATGTGATCATCTTCAGGGATGCTTCCCAGACCGTCGCCAATAGTCCATTGTGCAGCTCTAGTGCGATGTAAATGAACTACTACTACTACTAACTGTGAATCTTTTCCTGGTAGAGTACGTAGTGTTTTTGAAAAGTGCTTAAAGGTGCTTTGCGATTTTAATTTCTTAAAAGCCCTCAAAGGTGTGTTTTTCATTGGGTGTTTTTAAAAAGTGCTTAATTTTCCATTTTCAAAAATGATATATTTTTTTCTTTACCATGTCGATTTTCACAATGAATTAGTCAAAAAGTGTGGTTTTCACATTGTTTTATTCAACGTTTTCACATTGCATTCAACCACTATTCATTTCGGTGTAACGTCGGCCCGTAGAGTATATAAAAACTCCAATCATTTCACATGTTTGTTGCGGTTCCGCAGGTGCGTGTACTGAGCTGGATTCGGTGGGATGTATGATATTTCTTCTTTACCATGTCGATTTTCGCACCGAATTAGGCAAAAAACGTGATTTCACATTGTTTTATTCAGCGTTTTCACATTGCATTCAATCACAATTCATTTCGGCGTAACGTCGGCCCGTAGAGTATATAAAAACTCCAATCATTTCACATGTTTGAGGAAATACTTGCGGTTCCGCAGGTGCGTGTACTGAGCTGGATTCGGTGGGATGTATGATATTTCTTCTTTACCATGTCGATTTTCGCACCGAATTAGGCAAAAAACGTGATTTCACATTGTTTTATTCAACGTTTTCACATTGCATTCTACCACAATTCATTTCAGTGTAACGTCGGCCCGTAGAGTATATAAAAACTCCAATCATTTCACATGTTTGAGGAAATATTTGCGGTTCCGCATGTGCGTGTACTGAGCTGGATTTGGTGGGATGTATGATATTTCTTCTTTACTATGTCAATTTTCGCACCGAATTAGGCAAAAAACGTGATTTTACATTATTTTATTCAGCGTTTTCACATTGCATTCAACCACAATTCATTTCGGTGTAACGTCGGCCCGTTGAGTATATAAAAACTCCAATCATTTCACATGTTTGAGGAAATACTTGCGGTTCCGCAGGTGCGTGTACTGAGCTGGATTCGGTGGGATGTATGATATTTCTTCTTTACCTTGTCGATTTTCGCACTGAATTAGGCAAAAAACGTGATTTCACATTGTTTTATTCAACGTTTTCACATTTCATTCAACCACAATCCATTTCGGAGTACCGTAGGCCGTAGCGTATGGAAACGCCAATCAATTCACATGCTTGATGAAATACTTGCGGTTTCACATGTGCGTGTTCTGAGCTAGATTTGGTGGGAAGGATTCTTGCACTCTCGTGTGCAACTTTGCAGCATTTAGAAAGAAAGTCTCAATTTCAGGCCACTTTTTTCTTCCTCTGAAATCGAATCGGAAATCTCTCGAATCTTCGTTGGACCAATTAAACATTGCCAATTTTTTTCACCTTAATAGCAAAAGGAAATTTTATTTCTCTTATTAACCGCCGCCTTCGTCACTGCCATGCTAATGGCCTTCTCGCCCTCTTCTATTTATAGATTAGTGCCATAATCCTTAAACTTGACTAGGGGATCGTTCACTAATTACGTATTTTCATGTGGGACCCCAGAGCAGTTAAGAATTACAAAGCTTCATCACCTCAAAATTTCCAACTCTCTTTTTGTTCATTTGACTTAATAAAGATAAGAAGTAATTGAAATTTTTAATCTTAAGATTTTTTACTTGAAAGACCGTCCGCTTATTGCATTAAAATTTTTAAAACTTTTAATATACTTTATTACTTTTTTTTACCTATTACTTTTTTACTTTTTATTATGTAATTACTTTTAAAATTTTCAGTGCTCTTAAGTTGTTTCCTTCCTTGTTAAGTTGTGTTTAAGTTGTTAAGTTTCCTTCCTGATCAGTTTTATATCTAAATGGAGAAAATAGTCACTCAAAATTGCGATGGCATATCTTCGGATCATCTTCAAGGATGTTTCCCAGATAGTCGTCAATAGCGCATTATGCAGCTCTAGTGTGACGTAAATAAATTACCTACCTACACTTTTCTGCGTTTTGGCACACTACCCATTTTCTTTGGCTGCTCGAAGATAGGTTATGCATCATGCATTAAATCTGTACCTTATCTCGAGCCGAATATTTTTGAATCTGTACCTTATCTCAAGCTACACCTTTTATTGGAACAGTACCTCGTTAATATACTAATTTAGCTTTATGTTCTAGCCGTAAAAGTTTCATGCAGATTTGCAGTTTCATGAATCTGGGTAGTTAATAAAGTTGAGAGACAGAGAACCTGCACATTTCACCTGATGAACCGGGAGTGATTGTTGAACGCGCTTCTGTACAAGATGTGAGCAAAAATCAGTTGCATATGGTCAATGGGAAAAGTGTCTTTTTTTCACCAGCAACGGACACTGCAAAAAGTTTGCATGCAAAAATAGAAATACTCTTTCTAATTCATCTAGCCTCCTCAGTTAAGATTTTTCTTATATTCACTGCGTAATCACGAATGATTCGTTATAAGTCGTTTCGATAAATTTCTCTGAGCATTTTAAGCAATAAGTTGCACCATATTATTAAATTTATATAATTACACCATATAATTATACCATATTATTAAATGCGAAAATAATGTGTAGCAATGAAATTTTATTCAATTAATTTTGATTATGGACTGAATGCTTTGAGGATTCGTAACCAAAAAATATTTGCTTATAAAACCAAAATTACCTTTGTGTTTCTTATGGACAAAAAAAAATACATGTCATTTCAATTCGAAAAAAAAAATCAAAATTCTGTACAACCGCTTCAGAAAATAAAGTAAAATACATGATTGATAAATAAGTACTTTTTCATTTGTTATAAAATAATGTTATTTCTTTAGGCTTCAAATCAGGCACACACTTTTGCAAACACTTACAAAGCTATTCAAAGCACCAAAATAACGAATAAATTAAACGCAGCTTACGAGATTACGATACATTATTTAAAATAGATGCATTTTACGCTTCTAATAAATTACCTAAACCCTGTGCGCCTTAAAATAAATTGATATTCAATTAAAATGCGCAGAAAATGTTGAATTTTCTATTTCAAATTCCATTGTGTTCTCAGATCCAGCTTTGAGTAAAACCGTAGTGAATTATTTCATTTTCCCTCGAGGAGGGAAAAGGGATTTCCATTTATACCCAGTGGAAACCTTGCAACCAACTGATAAGTTTGACTTATAATTCAAAGGGGAATAAACAGAAGGTTTCATTTCTGATTAATTCCCTTTTATGAGTTTACCTGAAGATTTGAATCTATGATTGTATCTGAGACTTGCTGCAGGAAAAAAAAACATCGTTTATAACATATATTATATGAAATGTAAATATACCAGATATTCAGCAGTGTAGAATTTTTAATAAAGAAACATTATTTCAAAAATATTCACGAGTTTCATTTATAATAAATCTGAAATTTTTTATAAATAAAAAGTATTATTTATGACTTGTATGATAGGAAGGTGTTCAACAATGTAGAATTGAAACGAAGACATTATTAAATATTTGAGGAATTTAATCTATAATTTGTTGAAAAAAAACATTGTCTAAAACATGTATGATATAAATTGCATGTTTGCCAGACAGTAAGCAATGCTGATAAGTTTGATTTATAATTCGAGTGGAAATAAACAAAAGGTTTCATTCTCGATCAATTCTCTTATATTAGTTTAAATCATTGAGTGTATCTGAAACGTGTTGCAAGAAAAAGCATTATTTATAATTTTAATTTTATGAAGTAAAATATTTGGGCAAAAATTTTTAATAAGGAAACATTATTATTTATTTCAAAAAATACGAGTTTCATTTACAATAAATTTCATATTTGTATAAATAAAAAGTATAATACAGGATGTTTATGAAGTCGCGAACCCATTTTGATGTTTAATAACTCATAAAATAATAAAGATAGATTAAAATTAATAACATAAATGGTTAGATAGACTCAAAAATTTGCATGACTCTTGTCAATGAACTTCCACGTGTGCCCCCTTCCTCGCACGGAGAATATCAAGTCGATAGTCAATTTCACGTCAGGTAGCGGCAAGCATGTCGGGCATCCACAGAGGCTATTGCGGTTG
This sequence comes from Parasteatoda tepidariorum, assembly GCF_982258835.1. NCBI lineage: Eukaryota > Metazoa > Arthropoda > Arachnida > Araneae > Theridiidae > Parasteatoda > Parasteatoda tepidariorum. The sequence continues at coordinate 81,688,209 of NC_141760.1, forward strand.
TAATTCTGGCTTTTAGGTCATCAATGTTCGACAGGATCCTCCTGTAAACATTGTCCTTTATCAATCCCCAAGGAAAAAAGTCCAGCGGAGTTATATCAGGTGATCTGGGTGGCCAAGGAATTGATCCTCCTCGCCCAATCCATCTTTCTGGAAAATGGTCATTCAAAGAACTACGAACGATGACACCCCAATGAGGTGGTGAGCCATCTTGTTGCAAAAAGACATGTGGATGAAGCTCTTCTAGTTGTGGAAATACGAAGTTTTCCAACATGTCTAAGTATACGACTGATGAGACAGGAAAATGGATTGGGCGAGGAGGTCCTATTCCTTGGCCACCCAGATTACCTGATATAACGCTGCTGGACTTTTTTCTTTGAGAATTGATAAAGAACAGTGTTTACAGAAGAATCGTGTCGAACATTGATGACCTAAAAGCCAGAATTACAACCGCAATAGCCTCTGTGGATGCCGACATGCTTGCCGCTACCTGATGTGAAATTGACTATCGACTTGATATTCTCCGTGCGACGAAGGGGGCTCACGTGGAAGTTCATTGACAAGGGTCATGAAACTTTTTGAGTCTATCTAACCATTTATGTTATTAATTTTAATCTATCTTTATTGTTTTATGAGTTATTAAACATAAAAATGGGTCCGGGACTTTATAAACACCCTGTATATTATGACTTGTAAAATATAAAAGTATGCAACAATGTAGGTCAACAAATAAATAATAAAAGAAGACATTATTATTTACTTGTTGGATTAAATTTGTTCTAAAAACATTGTCTAAAACCTGTATGATATGAAAGGCATGTTTGACAGATATTAGTGATGCGAAACATAAAATATACAAACGTAAAACATAATTATTTACATTATTACATTATGATTATAGGAAATGCAAATTTGCTAGATATTCAGCAATGTAGGATACTTAATGAGAAGCATTATTATTTACTTCAAAAATATTTTCGAGTTGCATTCACTATAAACCTGAAATATGTATAAGTAAAAAGTATTATTTATGACTTGTATACTATAAAAGTATTCCACAATGTAAAATATGAAAGGATGCATTATTTACTTGATAGATTAAATCTGAAACTTGAAGAAAGAAAAACATTGTTTGAAACTTGCATATTTACCGAACATTAAGAAATGCAAAATGTTTTACAGATAAACAAAATTATATACTTAAAAAACAATAACTAGTTGTATTTTAAGTAAATAATAAATTTTTAAAAAGAAAAAAAAATATTTATAACTTGTATAAGAAGACATTCTTGTTTATTAGATAGCGATGTAAAATATTTATAAAAAAACGTTATTTATTATTTTATTAAATTTTAACTTTTTTTTACTGAGAAATAGCAGTTTTTAAAAAACGGGATTATGCAACGCAATATGAAATGCATATTTATCAGACATTTAACGATTTTTAAAGTAGAAACATAATTATTTAGATCAAGAACAATTACGTGTGAGATTAAATCTGGTATTTATAAAGAAAGCCTGGTTTCATTATAATTTATTTTAAAAATGTTAACGTATAGCATTATGCCTAAAATTTGTTGAAAATACCTACTTTATAACTTGTATAATATGAAATGCATATTTTACCTGATATTCAACAAAAAAGAATTAAAAAAAAACTTTACTATTTAAAATTTGGATTGAAATAGAAATTTTTAGAAGGAAAAACAGTGTTTATAATTTGCATAGTATAAAATATATAGTCAAACCCCGCTATTGTGAACACGGTTTATAGTGAACTCCCGGATATAGCGAACGAAATGTTCGGTCCCGTGCCTTGCTATACCCGTATAATGTTTTTTTTTGTGGATATAGTGAACCAAAAAAGTGATGAAGTTGGATATAATGAACTTTTTTCTGTCTTTGACTGATTTTTTTCTTCATTTTTTTTGTAATAATTTTGAAATTTCTACTTCAAAATAAATACATATACCGATTTTTAAAACCATCTATAGTGGAGAAGGTAGCGATAAGCATTTTTTTCTTGTTTGCTTCTTTTTTCTTACTTTCCCATCCCTAAACAAATCAAGTAGATGTTTCCAACCCAGGCAGATGATGTACCTGTAAGGTGTCAAGCTGATATTTTCAGGGAATATAAACTAGCAAATGGCAGAAAAAAGTTGAGAAAAGCAGATCACTGAAGTGGTTCAGCATTCAAAGAAGCCGCAATCTTCCAGTATCTGGACAAATGTCGATGAATTTGCTAAGCGATTTTATGAGATTACTTTTAT